>NC_066619.1:154766989-155081989 GCF_025201925.1 Gopherus flavomarginatus
TGTTCAAATTTTTGGCATGTGTAAATGGGCACTGCTCAGTTAAATCAGTAGATTTGGATTCATTGACACCTGTAGAGACTTGGGCCTTACATATTTATCCCCGTTTGAATGGAGAGGTGAGCATCTGTTCACCAGCGAAGCCCTCTTTGTCAACTGATCTAGGAGCAGCTTTGAAGGGAAATCCATTCTCCTTGGCTGGAAGATGAAAGCTGTTATGCTTATAAGAAGCACACGGGATCTTTTTCAGGGGAAAAGGCAATACACTGTGTTTGTTGAAGATACAGCAATTATCATATGCACTCATTCAGACCCCCACACACTGTCCTGCCAGTCGAGGTTATAGTTACCAGTCCAGAGTCCGGACCACTTTAGTGGCCAGCTAGATTGGTCACGGGTAGGTAGGAGCCGGGTTTTGTTGGTCCCGATGCGAAGCTCCAGGGAAGTCTTGGCAGAACGAACCCAAAGTTTCGTGGCAAGGCATCCTGTTTATGTAGTGATTTTCCTTCATTGGGACCAATGAGTTTGCACTGTCCTGCTGTAATCGATTGTTATTTGACAAGTGCTTGTTTTTTTAAATTGTCCTTCTCATCCTTTATCTTGTTCTTTCATCCCGTCTCTCAGGGACTTACCCCATGTTGGTTTTGATCATCACTATCTTGTCCCCATTGATAGGTGCCTGTCTCATCTTTAGAGTCATCAATCTGCCCTCTGACATTTCAATAGGGGCGTGTTGCAGCCTTCTGGCGCCCTTGCGTCTGTCCTCAGTTCCTCCCTAGAACATCTGAATTGATTTACACAGAACATTTTGAACAGCAACATCAATTTGCAATGCAAAAGAAAAACAATCGTTGCATTCTTTTACTTATTTTAAAGTGCTAAACCTACAACAAAGTGGTGACCCTAAAAGGTTTGTTTCTGCCTTGAAATCAACCCAGACTCAGATTCTGGCTGATGTATCTCAACCAATAGCCCGTTAGGCCATTCCTTTCTGCTTTCAGAAAGGGTGGCTGGCAGGATATGGTCAAATCGTACATCAATACATTTAATACATGCTACATTATTATTCTTTATCCTTTTATTCTAAATTATACAAAATGCAAACATAAAATCCTACTACTACATGTTCCCCTTTTGACCCCTCAAGAACCATTCTTGAGTGGGTCATATTTTATACAACTGTTTCATAGCAATATACTGAGAGGCAATTTGAGCTTGTGGTTGTAATTTAACAAACATTCTTTTTGTCCAAGAGCACATACAACACATTCCTAGCAAGCAAACACAGGGCAATATTAACACAACTAGTAATGGGTGAAACATAATAGACAATATGCCCTTAGAGGTTGGGGACCAGCCTGTAAAACATCATACCAGTGATAGGCTGTCAAGTCTTTTTCAGACCTAGCAATTTTTAGCATGTCTCCATTTGCATGTAATATTTGAATGACACGCTTCCCTCTATGTTTATTGTAAAAACAGAGTCACCTTTGTTTCTGACAACAAGCGATCAGTTAGATCGTGCCAATCCAGGCCAAGGGTAACAGAGAAATTAACCAGGGTGGCGGTTTTAGTGCTCTTTGCTTCTTCTATCTTTGGTAAATAGTACGTGTGATTGCTAGTATATAATACACGGGCATTACATCTACATTCATCCACTGGGAGTTGGCTAATACTTGCATCCTCCCAGAATACTGGTTCCTAGGATGTAGCACATACACATTAGCCATTGTACAAACACGTGTCACATTTTCTAGTTCATCCCATACACATGTTCCTAAGGATGTGTTCTTGCTGCATGGTTCTGTGGTGACATGTAGGGACAAGCACACCCATTTCTGAGGGCTTCTGCTCCGTACACCCTCAGGTGTCAAATAATTTCTTCTCTTTCCCAGCCCACTGACCCATAACCCGGGGTAGCCAAAAAGATCCCATGGTTAATTTTGGGAGTGGGCTCACTTTCCATATTTCTGTTTCCACAGATTGTTGGTGAGCAATATCAACAATAATTTCACCTAATAACAATCAGGCTTAACCATGCTGGAAACATACTGCATCCATTCATGTTTGTAGGTGTCAAACAAGGTCCTCGTCCATTGTTTTAAAAGATGCGTTAATACCCAAACATCCCCAGATATTACCCAAAACATTTCGTGTTCAAGTGATGCTAAACTAAGAATTTGCATCTTAGTACATCCTGTGGCCAAGGCAGTTTTATTCCCTAATTCTGTTTGGTGTTTATACAGCAGTCAGGAAGTGGTGTTTAGTCACCACTACATATTCCATGTTGCTTTTTGGTTTCCCAGCCCTGTTTGTACCAAATCCACAGTAGTATCTGCCTGCTTGTGAATGAGACTAGCTTGCAGTTGTGACAAAGTACTTAACTTATTCTTATTGACCTCCAGGTCTACAGTATTCATAATTCCTGCTCCAAATCCAACTCCTCCTAATATGATGTCTACTACATCTCGTTTTGCTCGGCCATTGGGGTGTTGATGTGTTTTTATCAGGGCCGTTATAATAGGAAGGGAGTTGGGTGAACATTTGGGTTCCAGTTTAGACACTTTCAACTGAGTCCAATCCATGCCAATTTTTATTTTTATTAATAGTGGATTTAACAAGACTTTTACTGGATCACTTTGAGTCACAAACAATTTTGGTTTCTTTATCTTAATTGGAGTATAGCTTTTGAATGCACTGTCCGTGATCCAGGTTCTGGTGCATGTGTCTGGGAACCATAGGCTCAATTTACTATGGGGTATTGGACAGTACCCCACAATAACTGTTGTCCCTGTTTTAATAGGCTCATCCCATTGATATGGTAATTGTGGGTAGCTGAAACACCAGATGATATCCCCATAGGGACTTTCTATTTTAACCCCTGTTTCCCAGTGGTTTGGTATTCCTGTGGTGTTTATAAGGTGAACCTTAAATCCCACTTCCCCTTCCCAGGGATGGATATATATATATTTATATATATATATATAGAGAGAGAGAGAGGTATTTCCTAAGGGATTTAAGAGTTGGCTAGTGTTTTTATCATACCATTCCATGAGGATCACAGGTAGGAATCCGTGATTGGTTGGTGGGGAGTGAATTATTCCTTAAAGATTAGCGTATAAGGAGGGCTGCATCTTCTCCCATGATCGTTCGAATTATCTGGGCACTAAAAGTTCCCAGAGGCAGGTAAAGCCAGACCTTACGCTGGAGTCTCATTTTCTCTGCATTAAAATTGTGGTAGTGAAGCAGTGCCTTGTACTCAAGTTCCGGGATGTCCTTTTCTGCAAAGAATTCAAACATCATTATTTTTGTAAACAGTTTAATTTGTGAAACGTGTACCCATTTCAGTTTTCCATCATCTTCAATGTGGTATACCAGTGGGATAAGGCGGTCCACAATGGAGTAAGGGCCTATCCACTTTGATTCCAGTCGGTGGCCCCTTTTTCCCATTTTAAGGTACACGACTTGGTCCCCTGTTTCCCACAGGGCTGCCTTTGCAGGCCTTTATTTCTGAATTATGTTGTTCATGTGTTCGATGGCCTGATTAACCCAATATTGGAAGGTGGTTTTATCTTCTTGTACCTGTTTGAGCTGACATAACCTTAGTCCCAGATTTGGACCTTAGCGTCCAAAATCTGGGGGTTAGCATGAAAACCTCCAAGCTTAGTTACCAGCTTGGACCTGGTACCTGCTGCCACCACCCAAAAAATTAGAGTGTTTTGGGGCACTCTGGTCCCTCTGAAAAACCTTCCCTGGGGACCCCAAGACCCAAATCCCTTGAGTCTCACAACCAAGGGAAATAATCCTTTTTCCCTTCCCCCCTCCAGGTGCTCCTGGAGAGATACACAGACACAAGCTCTGTGAAACTACACAGAGGGACTCCCCCTCTCCGTTCCCAATCCTGGAAACAAAAAGTACTTTCCTATTCCCCCAGAGGGAATGCAAAATCAGGCTAGCGATCCAACACACAAATCTCCCCTTGATTTCTTCCTCCCACCAATTCCCTGGTGAGTACAGACTCAATTTCCCTGAAGTAAAGAAAAACTCCAACAGGTCTTAAAAGAAAGCTTTATATAAAAAGAAAGAAAAATACATACAAATGTTCTCTCTGTATTAGATGATACAACACAGGGTCAATTGCTTAAAAGAATATTGAATAAACAGCCTTATTCAAAAAGAATACAAATCAAAGCACTCCAGCACTTATATTCATGCAAATACCAAAGAAAAGAAACCATATAACTTACTATCTGATCTCTTTGTCCTTACACTTAGAAACAGAAGACTAGAAAGTAGAACTACTTCTCCAAAGCTCAGAGAAAGCAGGCAGACGGAAAACAAAGACTCAGAGACACAATTCCCTCCACCCAAAGTTGAAAAAATCCGGTTTCCTGATTGGTCCTCTGGTCAGGTGCTAGGTGAAAGAGACATTAACCCTTAGCTATCTGTTTATGACACGCCCCCCAAATTGCAGACAGTGGGGAAGCTCACTGGCGGCGATTTCCTTCTAGAACTTGAAAATAAACAGATTAATACAACACATAGACCTTTACATATACTCCTAAGTATATAACTAACAGACTTCTACATTTTAAGAACACTTTTTAACTACTGAATTCTGGGAAACTCTCACGGGAGAGTGCATCAGCTACTTTGTTAGAAGCTCCTGTGATGTGTTGAATTTCAAAATCAAAATCTTGGAGAGCTAAACTCCAACGAAGAAGTTTCTTGTTGTTCCCCTTGGCAGTATGAAGCCACTTTAGTGCAGCATGGTCAGTTTGTAGTTGGAACCGCCGTCCCCAAACATATGGGCGTAGCTTTTCCAGGGCGTACACAATGGCATAGCATTCCTTCTCACTGACTGACCAGTGACTTTCCCTCTCAGACAGTTTCTTGCTGAGAAACACGACAGGATGGAAGTTGTGATCTGTTGCTTCCTGCATGAGCACTGCTCCTATACCACGCTCAGATGCATCTGTGGTTACTAGGAAATGGCTTGTCAAAATCCGGGGCCCTGAGCACAGGGTCCGACATGAGCGTTGCCTTAAGTTGGGTAAAGGCCTTTTGACACTCATCAGTCCACTTAACTGCATTTGGCTGGGTCTTTTTGGTCAGGTCGGTCAGTGGGGCAGCGATTTGGCTGTAGTGGGGTACAAATCGCCTGTAGTATCCGGCCAAGCCTAAGAAGGATTGGACCTGCTTCTTGGACCGTGGGACAGGCCACTTTTGGATAGCATCCACCTTGGCCTGTAGGGGGTTTATGGTTCCTCGACCCACCTGGTGCCCCAGGTAAGTCACTCTGTTTTGGCCTATTTGACACTTTTTGGCCTTAACAGTTAGTCCTGCCTGCCTGATGCGCTCAAAGACCTTTTCCAGGTGTAGTAGGTGTTCGGGCCAGGAGTCTGAAAAAATGGCCACATCATCGAGGTAGGCAACTGCAAATTCTCCCAGTCCAGCTAGTAGACCATCTACCAGCCTCTGGAAGGTGGCGGGTGCATTTCGAAGGCCGAAAGGAAGGACATTGAATTCATACACCCCCGCATGGGTGACGAATGCTGACCTCTCCTTGGCAGGTTCATCTAGCGGTACTTGCCAGTACCCCTTGGTTAAGTCTATTGTAGAGATGAATTGGGCACGTCCCAACTTCTCCAATAGCTCATCGGTACGTGGCATTGGATAGTTGTCCGGACGAGTTACAGCATTTAGCTTACGGTAGTCCACGCAAAAGCGTATTTCCCCATCTGGTTTGGGTACCAGAACCACTGGAGATGCCCATGCACTGGTAGATGAGCGGATTATACCCATCTGCAGCATGTTCTGGATCTCCCGTTCTATAGCAGCTTGGGCATGAGGAGACACCCGGTAGGGTGGGGTTCTGATTGGGTGAGCATTACCTGTATCAATGGAGTGGTATGCCCGTTCAGTCCGTCCTGGGGTGGCTGAGAACAATGGGGCGAAGCTAGTGCACAGCTCCTTGATTTGTTGCCGCTGCAGACGTTCCAGGGTGGTTGAGAGGTTCACCTCTTCCACGCCACCGTCTTTTTTCCCGTCGTAGTAGACACCGTCAGGCCACTCAGCGTCCTCTCCCTGGACTGTAAACTGACAAACCTGTAAGTCTCTGGAATAGAAAGGCTTGAGAGAATTAACATGGTACACTTTAGGCTTTAGTGAGGAATTGGGAAATGCTATGAGGTAGTTTACAGCTCCCAGGCGCTCTTGGACCGTGAATGGCCCTTCCCATGATGCTTCCATCTTATGGGCCTGTTGCGCCTTCAAGACCATAACCTGGTCTCCTACCTTGAAGGACCGATCTCTGGCATGTCTGTCATACCAGGCCTTTTGCTCTTCTTGAGCATCCTTTAGGTTCTCTTTAGCAAGGGCTAAAGAGTGTCGGAGGGTGCTTTGTAGGTTGCTTACAAAGTCCAGAATGTTAGTTCCTGGAGAAGGCGTAAACCCCTCCCATTGCTGCTTCACCAACTGTAATGGCCCCTTAACCTCGTGACCATACACAAGTTCAAATGGTGAAAACCCTAAACTGGGATGTGGTACAGCCCTGTAGGCAAACAGCAACTGCTGCAACACTAGGTCCCAATTATTGGAGAATTCGTTGATGAATTTTCGTATCATGGCCCCCAAAGTTCCATTGAACCTTTCCACCAGGCCATTGGTTTGATGGTGGTACGGGGTGGCAACCAAGTGATTCACCCCATGAGTTTCCCACAGTTTTTCCATGGTCCCTGCCAGGAAATTAGACCCTGAATCTGTAAGGATGTCGCAGGGCCAACCTACTCTGGCAAAGATGTCTGTTAGGGCCAGGCACACAGTGTTAGCCCTGGTGTTGCCTAGAGCGACTGCTTCTGGCCATCGGGTAGCAAAGTCCACTAAAGTCAGTACGTACTGCTTTCCTCTGGGCGTCTTTTTTGGGAAAGGGCCCAGAATATCCACAGCTACTCGCTGAAATGGGACCTCAATTATGGGGAGTGGCTGGAGAGGGGCCTTGACCTGGTCTTGAGGCTTTCCCACTCTTTGGCATACCTCACAAGACCGGACATACTTGGCAACATCCTTGCCCATCCCCTCCCAGTGGAAGGACTTCCCCAACCGGTCCTTGGTTCTGTTCACCCCAGCATGGCCACTGGGATGATCATGGGCTAAGCTTAAGAGCTTCTCCCGGTACTTAGTTGGAACCACCAACTGTTTTTGCGGCTGCCATTCTTCCCGGTGTCCACCAGAAAGAATTTCCTTGTATAAAAGTCCTTGGTCTATAACAAACCGGGATCGATTAGAAGAGCTGAGAGGCGGTGGGGTGCTCCGTGCCGCCGCCCAAGCTTTCTGAAGGCTGTCATCCGCTTCCTGCTCAGTCTGGAACTGTTCCCTTGAGGCTGGGGTCACCAGTTCTTCCTCAGACTGTGGACTTGGGCTTGGTCCCTCTGGAAGTGATGTAGGTGATGGGGTTGTTTCCGTTGCTGGTGAACCGCTCTCCGCTGGTGCACCTGAGGGTATTTCAGGCTCTGGCTGAGCCTTTTGGGTATGGCTGTCTGTTGCTTCTGCCAGTTTTGGCTCGCTGGCGCCCTCTGGCGTTGAGTTTGAAGATGTAGTTGCACTTGCTGGTGCTGGTTGCTGTTCCAGTTCCGGGCCTGGGACTGGAGATGCTGTGGCTGTTTCAGTGGTAGGCATGGAATCCGGGTCCACTACCTCTGTCTGGGTCTCTGGTAACACAGACGGGGCCTCTGTGGACGGTTCAGGAACAGGAATGGGTCTGGAAGCTTGCCTGGTTTGGCTACGTGTAACCATTCCCACTCTCTTGGCCCGCCTCACCTGGTTGGCCAAGTCTTCCCCCAGTAGCATGGGGATAGGATAATTGTCATAGACTGCAAAAGTCCACATTCCTGACCAGCCTTTGTACTGGACAGGCAGTTGAGCTGTAGGCAAGTCTACAGCTTGTGACATGAAGGGGTAAATTGTAACTTTGGCCTTTGGGTTGATGAATTTGGGGTCAACGAAGGATTGGTGGATAGCTGACACTTGTGCCCCCGTGTCTCTCCACGCAGTAACCTTCTTTCCGCCCACTCTCAAATTTTCCCTTCGCTCCAAGGGTATTTGAGAGGCATCCGGGCCTGGGGATCTTTGGTGTGATGGTGGTGTAATGAATTGCACTCGCATGGTGTTCTTGGGACAGTTGGCCTTGATATGTCCCAGTTCATTACACTTAAAGCATCTTCCATCTGATGGGTCACTGGGCCGAGGTGAGTTACTGGAGACTGGTGAGGTTGAAGGGTAGGGTATCTGTGGCTTTACTTGGGTGGTATGTGGGGTCTTTGGCTGTCCTCGGTTGTAGGGTTTATGGTCTGTGTGCCCCCTGGGGTAATCGTTCCCCTTGACAGTAGCTTTCTTGCTTTCTGCCAGTTCCATCCATTTGGCTCCAATCTCCCCCGCCTCAACGATATCTTTGGGATTTCCATCTTGTATGTACCGTGTGATGTCTTCAGGAACACCATCCAAGAACTGCTCCATTTGTATGAGGAGGTTCAGTTCTTCCAAGGTTTGAATGTTGTTTCCTGTTATCCAGGCCTCATAGTTTTTTGCAATGCAGTAGGCGTGTTTGGGAAATGACACCTCGGGTTTCCACTTTTGGGTTCTGAAGCGCCGACGGGCATGATCTGGGGTTATCCCCATCCTGTATCTGGCCTTGGTTAGGAAAAGTTTATAGTCATTCATTTGGTGCTTAGGCATTTCAGCTGCCACCTCTGCTAAAGGTCCACTGAGCTGTGACCTCAATTCTACCATGTACTGGTCTTCGGGGATGTTGTACCCAAGACAGGCTCTTTCAAAATTTTCCAAGAAGGCCTCGGTGTCATCACCTGCCTTGTAGGTGGGAAATTTCCTGTGCTGTGGAGCAATATTTGGCGCCGGGTTGTTAGGGTTGGCTGGCACAGGCAGCCCAGCTTTTGCCATCTCCAGTTCATGTTTTCTCTGTTTTTCCTTCTCTTCATTCTCTTTTTGTTGTTTTTCCATTTCTTTTTGTTGTTTTTCCATTTCTTTTTGGTGTTTTTCCATGTCTCGGCGGTGGGCCGCCTCCTCTTCTTCTTGCTTCCTTCTGTGGGCCAACTCATCTTCTGCTTGTTTCCTTCGGTAGGCCACCTCTTCTTCTTCTAGTTTTCTTTTGTGTGCTGCCTCTTTGGCTGCCTCTTTGGCTGCCTGTTCTCTTTGGTAGGCTGCCTCTTTGATCTGTTCTTCTCTTTCTTTCATCTCCATCTCTTTTTGTTTTATTTCCAGTTGTCGCCTGTGTTCAGCTTCTTTGATTTGTTCTTCGGCCTCAATTTTTGCCTTAGAAGTCATGATTCCTGTTTTCTTGTGTTGGGGTGCCCTCCGGTGTTTATCTTCTGAACTGCAGGTTCTCTGTTGCCTCCTGAAGTCTGCCTAGCAACAGTGCCTTTAGCTAATTTTCCTTTTCTCTCTCTAGCTAATGTTCACTGAAGGGAAACCAGAAAAACCACTTTATTTGCATGCCTATAAGTGCTGGTACTTGCCTCCTAATGGGAGGGCTATTGCATGACAAAAGACCCTTAACATGCAAGCCACAAACTGCGAGAGAGAGCAGAAAAAAAAATTCTCTCTGGTTCCCTTTTAAAACCAACCGTTTCTCTCTGCTAAAAAGCCCTTAGCAGAGAAGAGAAAAATAAAATATTTCCACTGGCTTCTGGATTCTGTCTATATCCCACCAGCTGCACACCATGACATAACCTTAGTCCCAGATTTGGACCTTAGCGTCCAAAATCTGGGGGTTAGCATGAAAACCTCCAAGCTTAGTTACCAGCTTGGACCTGGTACCTGCTGCCACCACCCAAAAAATTAGAGTGTTTTGGGGCACTCTGGTCCCTCTGAAAAACCTTCCCTGGGGACCCCAAGACCCAAATCCCTTGAGTCTCACAACCAAGGGAAATAATCCTTTTTCCCTTCCCCCCTCCAGGTGCTCCTGGAGAGATACACAGACACAAGCTCTGTGAAACTACACAGAGGGACTCCCCCTCTCCGTTCCCAATCCTGGAAACAAAAAGTACTTTCCTATTCCCCCAGAGGGAATGCAAAATCAGGCTAGCGATCCAACACACAAATCTCCCCTTGATTTCTTCCTCCCACCAATTCCCTGGTGAGTACAGACTCAATTTCCCTGAAGTAAAGAAAAACTCCAACAGGTCTTAAAAGAAAGCTTTATATAAAAAGAAAGAAAAATACATACAAATGTTCTCTCTGTATTAGATGATACAACACAGGGTCAATTGCTTAAAAGAATATTGAATAAACAGCCTTATTCAAAAAGAATACAAATCAAAGCACTCCAGCACTTATATTCATGCAAATACCAAAGAAAAGAAACCATATAACTTACTATCTGATCTCTTTGTCCTTACACTTAGAAACAGAAGACTAGAAAGTAGAACTACTTCTCCAAAGCTCAGAGAAAGCAGGCAGACGGAAAACAAAGACTCAGAGACACAATTCCCTCCACCCAAAGTTGAAAAAATCCGGTTTCCTGATTGGTCCTCTGGTCAGGTGCTAGGTGAAAGAGACATTAACCCTTAGCTATCTGTTTATGACAGAGCCATTGAAAATAATCATGCTGGGTTCTGTTAGAGCTCTCTTCTTGACCCTGTACTAGGTAACTAGGATCAATCATTAGGCGCATTGGATATCCAAACAGAATTTGAAAGGGTTGAATTTTTGTCCTTAGTCTATTTCTGCTGCGGATGGCAGCCAAAATCAGAGGCAGTTTATCTGACCAGTCTTTTCTTGTGTGATTTACTTGACCTGAGGCCGGTATGATATATATATAGAGCTTTTCTTTAGTTCCGAAGGCTTGTATCATTTATTGTAAAGATTTCTCCTACAAAGGCTCCCCCATTGTCAGAATCTGTTATTTCAGGGGTGCTATATCTACATACTACCTCATTAAAGAACTTTTTGGCCAACACCCTGGTGTTGTTTTTAGTGGGAAATGCTTCCACCCATCCTGAAAAGGAATCAGTTATTACCAATAAGTACTGGAATCCTTCCTTACTCCTTGGCAATGTATCAATAAAATCAATTTGAACCCTGTGCCACTGCCCAAGCCTTTGTTGGTGCATCATGGGTTGCCAGTGCGGAGGACAAACCTTGTCCTGATTGCACCACACACAATTTTGCACCCATGTTTTAACATAATCTTCCATACACTCCCATTCTGCTACTTGCTTTAGCCTTCTTAAAGTCCCTTCCACTCCTTCATGTATAAACTGATAGCCTACATTAACTAACTCATGTCTTTCTGTTTTTCCTGGAACTCGGTTAAGATGGTCGTAGTGCCATCTGTCGGCTCAGATGCGTCAGCACAGACGTTCCTTTCCTGACATCTAGTTACAACTGCTATGTCGTGTTGTCAGGCTATTGTATCTACCCGGTTATTCCGCATGGCCTTCAAACCTGTTCCTTTACTGTGTGCCCTTATATGTCGCATCTTTAACTGTTGAGGGTTCTTTGTTACCTACTCATAAATCCATGTCCATTCCTCTGAATATGCAATATCCTTTCCATCTGCTGCTTTCCACCTGTTCCTATACCAGTCATGTATCCAAAACGGTATTCCCTTCACACAAAAACCACTGTCAGCATAAATATACACAGGCTATGGGGAATTTTCATATTGTCTTAAAAGCTGATAAATTGCGTGACACTCGGCATGCTGAGCCGATCCATGGTCTAAGTGTCCCTGAATGACTTCCTTTTCTAAGTTAATGGCAGCATATTTTACACATCTTTTCCCTTTTACTACCATTGCACTCCTGTCAGTAAACCAGACGTGCTTTTCTTGACCCCCGGGATCTAATTCTTCCAGTGGGGATGCCTCTACCAAGGCAATTCTTTGCTCCAGAGTGACCTTTGGACATTTATGTTGGTTCCCTTTTTCAATTAAGGCATGTGTTAGCATGTCCGGCTTGGACACCGGTTCTGTGGTCAGCCCTCTGTTAACTAGGATAAGCATCCATTGAGCCATTTGCGTGTTTGAGATTTTACCTCCCATCCATCTCCCTGACAAAATGTACTTGAGGGGAGTGTGGGTGCTTTGGATAGTAATAGGGGCCGTTCCTGTTGGGGGCTCAAAAGATTGTGCTGCCCAGACGGCTGCTAAACATGTACACAGGGATCACAATTCATTTCTGCTCCTGCAATTTCCTGGATTCATATGCTAGCAGCGCTAGCTTTCCCTCTTCATTGTTTTGTAATAGTGTGGCAGCCAAGGCCATGTTATTAGCCATCAAACTGCTACCAAAAAGGCTGTGATTCATCAGGGAAGCGCAGAGCTGGGGCTGTGTTAGCCTTCTGTTTTAAAGCGGAGTCCTGCTCTTCTCCCCATTCCCATTTTGTCTTTTTCTGTAGCAGTTTCCACTGTGGGTGAGTTATTTCAGCATATTTATAAATGTGTGGGCTAAGAAAACTGAATCCTCCTAGCAGAACACTTCAAGAGTGGGCATTGGTAGGGGCCAGCATTTCTACCAGGGCCCTGACCTGTCTCCCTTCTTGTCCAACGACTGCACCCAGGTGTGTAACCTGAGGTGGCACCAACTGAGCCTTGTCTAAGGCTGCTTTGAACCCCGTTTCCTGAATTTGTGCCAAAACGCTTTCTATCAGTGTTTGAGTTTGTGCCTCAGTTTCCCCAAATATCAAAATGTCATCTACATATGAAAGTGCAAAAGGCCTTTCTTGTGGACTCAGCTGGTCTGGCATATCCCACAACATGCCAAGGGGCAATAGCTAGGCTGTTGTGACATCCCTGGGGCAACTGACAAAAGGGCCATTGTTGCTCCTTTATTGTAAAGGCAAACTGATCTTGTGAGTCCGGATGTAGTGGGATGGCAAAGAAACAGTTGGCCAGATCAATAACTGAGAAATATTTAGATGTGGCTTGCACTGTTTGTATGACCACAATAGCCACATTAAGGGGTCATAGGGACGGTGCCCTTATTGATTCTTCTATAGTCAATTGTTAAACGCCAGGACTGGCCGTCTGCCTTTAGCACTGGCCGCACAGGAGAGTTAAAGGATGAATTTGTTTTTCGAATGACCCCCTGTTCTAATTCCTGGATGGTTTTTGCACCAATTGGGCCTCTGCCTCTCTCGGGTAGGAGTATTGTTTTTCAGGAGGCACAAATTCCCCAACAATCTTTAACACAAGAATTCGTTTTACTGCAATCTGTTTTCTTTTGAGTCCATGCTGAGGGGAATTTGAAGCGCCACTTTTCAGCTTGTTGAGCTATAAGTGTGGCTACTGGTCTCTCTCCTCCTTTTGTTAACATAACGTCCTGCCTGATTTTTCCTGAATGGGGAGGGGGAATTTCTAACTTCCAAAGAGCATCTCTGGGCATATTAATCACCACATTGTTTTTGAACAACCAGGCGGATCCCGGAATAATTTCATCAACTGTATCAGGTCCATTTCCACCTGAGACTAGGTTTCCCTTGAGAGGTTTTCCAAGCTACCTGTTTTAATCGTTTTCCTGCTTTTGGGGTTGTTTTGCGTAAGGATACAGCGGCTCCTGTATCTATTAAAGCTAGTGTAGGGGTATAGTCGCCCTGCTGAACGTACACACATGGCTGTCCCCCAGGATCCCAGGAGACTTTGCCTGTGAACCTCCAACTCTGTGCCCCTGCTGATGGTGGGGGTTCCCCATTCAGGCCCCTCTATTTTTGCCCCGGAAAGGGGATTGGGTCTGGGAAGCATTGCAGCAAGGAAGAAGGCGGTGGTGCACTAGGAGTTACACTAGCCACTTCTTTCGGTGGGGTTTGCAACCTCATGGCCTCCCTCACTCCTTCTAGTGTAGGGTTTCCACTGTTCTCGGTTTGCCCCGTGGTGCATTAGTGTTCGCCGGACTATCCGGTGAACCTCCTTTTCCGTGTGCCCACCTCCCTCCTTTGATTGCTGGGAGGAAGCTGTCTGACATTGTCAGAGGTCTGGGTATAACCGATCTCCTTGTCGCTCCCAGTTTCCCTGTCCACAGGATCGTCCTCTAGTGTATCCTCCTCGGGACCCCGTGATTCCCTTTGTGCTGCTCTCATTGGTGTATGTAACTGCTGGTTCTAAAGTAGCGACATAGGCAGCTCTTTCTTTTTTGGGTGGTTATTTGTTGGACCAAACCTCTTAGTTCCCCTAGGGGAGCTGGGCAACCCTCTTGCCAAATTCCAAGTCTCCAGGAGTAGTAGGGGGTTAGGGAAGCAGCAGTCTCTTAAGGATTGTACATTGTACACTGTATCCAGCGCTGTGGCATTGCCCATCTGTGTTAAGCCGGTCATTATCTGCATCAGACCTCATCGGGTTAAATAATTCTTGGTCTTCATTGGGCTCTTGGGTTGTGGCTACGGCTTGTGCTATGAAATTATGCCTGCCTATTTACTTTCCAAAAATTGCCGTTAGAATCAATATGCTTTTGTTCTCGTCGACTCTGATCCTACCTAAGACCACCCCCGAATCTCTGAAGCCGCGCAGACGCCTGTCAAGCAGCAGACTTCAATCGCATTCAGCTCTTCCCTTATTGCGAGCAAAAACGCATTCGAACACCATCTGGAGATAATCCCGTCTCTCTTATTTTAACTTCTCGTAGGTATCTTTGAGAATGTCTGACTGGCTTTGTTTTCATTCTGAATCAAATTTAAAACCCACCAAATTTCCTCTAATACAGAAAGTCTGGTTCCCGCCCAGCTCAGTGAACAAGGTGGTGGCTCCTTGCACAATGGCAGTTCTCTGCGACTTTCTCCCTCAAGAACATTTAAAAACATGACCTCTGGCATTGCTACAAAGGCTTGGCTAGACAAACAGTGAGCGTGCAGCACGCTGGGATGTAAATCTACAGCCCACTAACCTGCTGTGCACTAAGTATCCATGTGGTGCCTGCTGCTGTGTGCATTCAAAGTCCCATCATGAACGTTGATCTGCTCCACTGTGGAATATGGGTTGGTCAGTGCTCACTAGGTGAACAGGCAGGGTTCACTTGGACATTTAGTGCGCAGCAGGCTAGTGTGAGGTGGACTGACAACCTAGCTTGCCAGACACTAACTGTTCATCAAGATGTGCCCTTAGTTCAGCAGCATTAAATAAATCCTAGATATGTGTGCTGTGCCTGGACACAAGGCAACACAAAGTCACACTTTCTGAGGGGAAGACTAAAAATAAACAATGCCTGGAGGAGACTCTTTTCCCACCTGGACTATCTGGTCTGTGGCTCTCTGGAAGAGAGGCAGCAAGCTCTAGTGGATACTGCACTGGACTGGGAGTCAGGAGTCCTGGGGTCTGTCACTGGCTCTGTCACCAGGCTGGCGTAGGACCTTGGGCGAGTCACTTCCCTTCTCTGTTGCTGTTTCCTGTCTCAGCCTATGTCTGTCTCATCTGTTTAGTTTGTAAGCTCTTCCTGGCAGGGACTGTCTCTTCAGTGTATGTACCGTGCCTAGTGCAACAGGGTCCAGATCTCCGTTGGAGTTTGTAGGTGGTAACAGGTAACCACTAAAACAGCTGCCCTGGTCCTGTGCCACAACACCTTCACTCTCACTGTCTCTCAGAGGGCCAGATTTTTAAACGTGTTCAGGCCCCAGCAGCTCCCATTGCTCTCAGTGAGAGGCGCTGTTCAAAAGCTGGCCCCTACCATACTCCCATGTAGAAGAATTGCAGCTGGTCCTTCCTAACTTGGCTACTGCTATGTCAGCTGGGCTGGCCCATGTAAGCAGTCCAGATCTCCTTTCCCCCTGAACCTTTCCTGGTCACCCCGTTACCAGCAGTAGCACGTGAGGTGGCTCTTTCCATTTGGAAGTACCATGCTAACAGCTTGCTCAGTCCGTTCATTTCTGCTCCCCGAATGCTGTCGTGTGGTGAACTTCCCATTCTAATTCCCTCGATTTCTCCCAGTAGCAGCTCCACGCTCATTATGTCTTAAAGCTCCTGCACGAGACCAGGAGACATCTCATGCAGCTGCCAAACATCAATCATGTCTCCACCTGCTACAGTGAGGAGATCACCATCTGCGGTAAGAGCGCTCGAAAGGAAACCCCCTCGAACATCCAGAACTAGCCGCCACGCACACGTGGATGGTGGTGGTTCTTAAATGCAAAACAGTGTAGGCCAAATCCTGCTCTGTAATAGGTGTGTAACCCCAGTGAATGAAATGGTGGCGTATGTGTATAACAGAGCAGGATCTGGTGCTGTTACTTGTGGTGGAGTAGCTTCAAAACGGTATAGCTGGGTCTGTGTATGCAGTGGGACATCAGGTTGGATATCAGAGCTCACCTTTACCTGCTGCATTCAAGTCAAATCAAACCTAACCGTTAGAGGGCCTGAGTCTCCATACTGACCGGGCTTTGCTCAGCCTAGGGAGCTTTGTCAGTTGTATTCTTTCCCTAGTCTAGATCAGTTCAGCTGCTGGAATATAAATAGAGCGGCCCCGAGGCTTGGCCATGTGCGCATATTGTGTCAGTGAATCTAGTGATGCTAGTATTCAGGCTGCTATAGCTCTGCTAGAGCAGTAGAAGTTGTGGAAGGGAAGGGGGCTTGAGTGGGAGTAGATGCATTTTAATAAATGCATCCCATAATGCTCCACGGGAGCAGTTCAGGGGAATCCAAACCATAAAACCCAGTTAATCATTAAGGAGAATGAACAAGGCTTGTGGTGCATCCTAAAGAATTAGCTGCTTTATTGAATAGGCCCAGTTTTGCCATTAGTGTCTGTAGAAGGAACTGAAGGCAGAGCCTCTGTTAGTGCCCCTGGGCACAGGACTTGCCTGTGGGAGATTTGCATATGTGGACGGGAGTGCAATGCATGGTAAGTCGCAGCAAACAGTAATAGATGCTTCTGTGCGACTAAGAAGGGATTTTATTTTTTTAATGATTTGACCTTTTTTGGATGCTTTTTTCTGATAACAACCTCTAGTGGGTCCGGGAAGACGAAAAGCAGTGTTGATTTACAGAAAGCGATTTAATGGCCGTCCCTTTTGCTAAGCAACAGCGTGAACAGCTTTGCTTTGTTAAATACCAGGGAGGAGGAAAGCACGCCCTGAACTGAATGTCTTTTCATGTGTTAGGAGACTTGCATGGCCGGCTGGATGACTTGTTTCTGATATTTTACAAGGTACGTACTGTGCTTTGCTAAGAGTCACACTGGCCCGTCCTACGGCATTTACTCATGGGAGCAGTCCCACTGATTGCAGTGGGGAGTATCCTCCAGGATCAAGCTCTCAAAGCTGCTTTCTCACATTCAGCTCAGTTGGTTTGGAAATGGCTTCTCTAAACAGAAGCTTGTCCCTGGTTGTTCTTCAAATCTGTTATTACAGCTATTGTTCTAGTTGTACGTTTTTTCCAAGGGTTAACAGTCCATTTTTTAAAGCTAGAAGACAACACTTAACTGGTAGCTTTCTTACCACTGATTTGTATCCGTACGTGTAAAGTGATAGGAGGCTGCAGAGCAGATACTGGCCAAGGCGCTCAGGTGGGGTAAACGGGTGAGGATGTCAATGGAACTGCAGCCACTTGGATCACCAGAGGAGTCAGCCAATTGTATCACCAGCCTCCTTCTGCCTAATCCTTTACAGTACAGTTAGCATTATACTGGATGAAATCCCAGCCTTAGAAAAGTCAAGGGGAGTTTTGGCATTAACTCCAGTGGGTCTGGAATTTCACCACAGAGCACAATGACTAGAAGACAGTACTGGTTCTTTTCAGTTGCTGACATGTATGATAAAGATGCTGTGAATCAGGGAAGCTGGAACACAAATATATGTATGGGCGGCGGTTTGGAGAACACAGAGGGGAGGGATTTGCCGTCTGTCCCCTTCTCACCCTATAGCATTTGACCATATTTCTTGTTTGTGTAGAACGGCCTTCCCTCCCCGGAGAAGTCCTATGTGTTCAACGGGGATTTTGTGGACCGAGGCAAACAGTCCGTTGAGATCTTGATCATTCTCTTTGCCTTTCTCTTGGTGTACCCAAAGGAGGTTCATCTGAACCGCGGAAACCACGAGGACCATATGGTCAACTTACGGTATGGGCACGGACTGCAGGGGGGCATTGGAGTACTCATGCTCATTACTAAACGGCTACTCAAAATCATTTCTTCTGTTTCCATCTAGCTATGGTTTCACCAAGGAGGTCATGCAAAAATATAAGGTAGGTTTGCTTTGAAATCTCACATGTTCTTTCCTTTGTCTGGCACACGCTTCCTGGTGCTTCACCTCCTCCTTCCTGCCCTTGTCTTTCTAGGTGCATGGGAAGAAAATTCTGAAAATGCTCCAGAATGTCTTTTGCTGGCTGCCACTGGCCACCTTAATCGATCAGAAAGTCCTAATTGTACACGGCGGGGTGTCTGACATGACTGACCTGGAGCTGCTGGCCAAAATCCAAAGGCACAAGGTACATTTTCTTTCTGGATCCCTTGAAATACAAAGGCACTGCTGGTTTGTGATTGCGAGAGCTTGTTTATTTCTGGTATCCTGGCCATAGAGAATAAAAACCCAGAACATGGCTTTGTAGTGGAAGGATGTTTAGATCCCAGCTTGAAACGGACTGATTTGACTTAACTGAGCATGCACACTAGGTGTAAAGAGGAGCAGAATAGAATAGCCTCTGGGTTTCTTTCCAGTGGGAAGGATATAGTTTCTGTCCTGGCTTGTGATGTATTTTGATGTCGTTAAACGGATTGGCTGAGGCAGCCCCTGTGATCCAAAGGGGGTCAGTAATAAGGGTTAGGACTCTGTCCCCTTGCTCATGGACTGCTTTCCTTGGTAGCACCAGTCCTCTTGCTCTGCACCCCCTGGCTTGTAATTTCTTTTTCAACACTGGGCTCGAGATGGTCTGGTGTGGGTAAGGCACCACAGTGTGATTCAGGAAATGGGGGTTCTGGTCCTGGCTCTGCCCTAGGAAGATTCCGGTGACCTTAGACGAGTTACTGTCTCTCTGTGTGCTATGTTTCACCACACTTCCTGACTATGCAGGGGTTTGGGGAGGACACATTTTCTTCTGAGGGATCCTGCTGTGATAACACCCAAAAGATCTCTCCCTGTAACCCCAAGCCCAGCCAACCCACTCTCAGCTGCTGAAATGCTCTGTAAGCTCCCTTGTAGCTGATCAAATCCTTTCCACATCCCCTCCAGGAATGACAGGAGTCCCTGATCCCCCGCCTCCTTTAATCACTAAACCCTCCTCTTACCTTCCTAAAATCAAGTATCTTTTGCTTATCCGGCTCCCAGCCCTTCCCACTTTCAGCTGGTTTGATTTCTATCCAGGTGCTGGCATGGGTCTCTTGATCATAGGATCAACAGTGAGGCACTGCTCCCATTTTACAGATGGGGAAACTGAGGCATGGAGGGGTGACTTGCCCAAGGTCACCCAGCAGGCAGTGGCAAAGCTGGGAATAGAATCCTGTCTCCACTGGACCATCCTTCCCAGCAGCGCTAGCTCGGTTACATCCTATTTTGCATAGGGCCCCAAAACAGCTAGAGCCAGACCAATAAGAGAGTATGATTAATCTCAATTTAACAGAGGGGGAAACTGAGGCCAGGAGAGCTGCGTGACTTGGCCAAAGCCACAAAGGTGGAGCTCGTGTTGGAGCTAAGGTCCAAACTAGGGAGCTCCTGGCCCCCAGCCTGGTGCCCAGACCCACCCCTCTATCTCTTTTCTTTCAGTTTGTTTCTGTGTTAAGGGGCAAAAAGAGAAAAGAGAAGAGTAGACACGTGGACTCCAAAGTGATAAATGGCGAGAGCCCTGTGGGTGTCGATCCTCCGAGGAGCAGTTCTTTCCCTGGCTCATGCCTCCAGGCTGGGGTAGCTAGCAAGGCCAGCAGGACAGAGCTCTCCCAGTGGGTCCGGCAGACGGTTGAAGAGGAGCTGGAGAAGTGCCGCCGGCAGGTGGGGTTCAGTGAGACTCCGGGAGACAAGGAGCTTACCTGTGTCAGCTCCGTGACCATGACCGAGTCAGAGCTGGAGTCCTGTGAAACAAGCGAGTCTAGCCAAGAAGAATGGAAGCAGGTGAGTTCCACCTTGTGTCGTTTGTGTCTTAGAGAAGACTGCACTAAGAATAATTTAATGTTTGTGGGAAATTAAAGTCCTGGGAAGTCGTCTTCTCCTTTTAATATGTTGTTGCTAGTTTGCTTGTCTCTTTGGGGCAGAGACCATCTTTGTTCTGTGTCTGTACAGCGCCTGGCACAGTGGGGTCCTGGTTCATGATGGGTTCCCAGGTGTTCTGGCTATAATACTAATACAGCGCGTGGTTGTGTGTTGCCGCACTGTGGTATTGGAAATCTCTCAGTACTTAGAGGAAATGATACCTGTGGAATCTCAGATGCTCTGGTGTGTGAAGCATTGGGGCAACCACTGTATGGAGTCCTCGTATGTGTTTGATCTCTCAGATTGTAGATTTATTGTGGAGTGACCCCATGACTCAGGAGGGCTGTAAAATGAATACGGTGCGAGGAGGCGGCTGCTACTTTGGGCCAGATGTGACAGAGAACATTCTCCAGAAGCACAGTCTGCAGTTCCTGATTCGCTCTCATGAGTGCAAGCAGGAAGGCTATGAGTTCTGCCACAATCGAAAGGTAGCTGGCTAGGCCAATGCTATCGGGTCAGAGATCAGGGTGTTGGAGTGTATTTCCATACTATCGCTTTGGGTTTCTTTTCAGTTTTGCTTTAACTCTGAATTTCTTGGAGTCTAATGGTGCTTTTGTGGATAACTACTGGACAAAATGCCTGTATAGTTTTTACCCTGAAGTTACTGATATGTGCTTTCCACCATAAATCAGGTTTTGACCTGGGAATCTTGAACTAAATTAGACTCCAGTTGGATCTGTCCCACAGACGCTGCCCCTGCACACAGACTGACATGCGTCTGTGCATTGAAAAGTGCTGTATTTAGCAAAATGGAATCCTATCTCCTTTGTCACATATTTACCCCTGGGGCTTCCAAACAGATGTTCTGTTCAAAACTGTTTGCAGTTATGCCAGGTTTGAAAACTGCAACCGTGTTTAACGAGCAGACACAGGACCAAATTCTGCTCTCAGATACACAACTGTAAATCCAGAGTGACTTCACTGACTTCAGCAGAGTTAGTCTGGATTCGTAGATGTGTACCTGAGAGTAGTGTTGCCAAGAGAATTCAGTGGAGTCCAGTGACTTTAGCAGTGCACACAGAGAACATATATAGTTTTCATTCTTCCCTTCCCAAACATTATCCTTGAATTTCCTTTCCCCAAACAAGTTGTACTGCTCCTTGATCCGAGCTCTGATTGGTGAATGTGGATTATCTGTGTGTATTGTAAATAACTGTAAATGCCTGTCCATTTTTTTCATGTAGGTACTGACCATATTTTCTGCTTCAAATTATTATGAGATTGGCAGTAACAGAGGAGCCTATGTGAAACTGGGGCCGGACCTGATCCCTCATTTTGTGCAGTATCAAGCTAACAAGACAGCCCACACATTAACTATGAGACAAAGGCAAGACTTTCTAGTTTAGTGTTAGCCATGCTATTAAGAGATGAACTTTGGATCATCAAATTCTGCTTTAGAATTAAACCAGAATTGATTGATTGATCCAAAACCCCAGATGTGAAAATTCCTGAAGTTTTGAGAAAGTTTGGATCTGGATGAATCAAGATGGAGTGTCTTTCGAAAAGATGTGCTTTAATACACACAGAGAAGTTATGTGCTTGGGACAGGAATTGCTGGGTGAGGTTGTGTGTGTTGTGCAGAAGATGATCATAAACTCTTAATCTTGGGTCCATTTCCAGTCTTCCGTTTTCAGTACAAAGTGTAACTCTTGCTATTTACAAACTATTTGGAAGTTTGACTTGATCACTTCAGAAGCTGATCATCCAGCGTGTTGTCAGTGGCTGATCTCATCTGAACAACCGAAACAAGTGTGGACAAACCACACCTTTGTCACTGAATTAGGAATAACACGTCTATTCCTGGAACCAAGCGAGGCTCCTGAACTGATTTCTAGTTATGTGGGATGGTGGTGGGGAGTTTTGTAGCACTGGTCCTAGCGTTGTGATTCATGTTGGGATGAGATACACCAAAGCTATGTGGCAGGGTATCGTGTGTAATCTGATGTGTTGCAGTTTGGGGTTAACTTGCCTGCAACAAATGCTCTCCACTCATGAGAGAGAGATGAGTATGGCCAGGGCATGCACGAATGGTCCAGCAGGGGCAGATGCTCTTCATCTCGCTCCCATGTGATGAGCTTTTTCAAAATGTCTGCGTTTCTTCTGCTTCTTCTAGGATCAGCAGAGTGGAGGAGTCAGCCTTCCGTGCGCTCAGGGAGAAGCTCTTTGCTCACACGTCGGACCTCATCTGTGCATTTAAGGGCTACGACCAGGATGAGACCGGTAAGACTGTGCAAGGAAAGACCTTGATGTGCACTAGCGGGCAGTGGACGGGGTCCCAGGTGGGTGTCCCTCGTGTAATGGAGCACACAGTCTAAAGCAGCTGCACAGCCCTGGCTGACAATGGACATAAAGCAAGAGTGGGAAAACGTGGGACTTGGTGTCCAGGTTGCTGCTGTCTGTGTCTTGTTAACCCAGGCTTGTGTGCATGGAAACTTTGCTCTTAGAATGGGAAAAGATACCATATCTCTGCCTGTAGTGACATCCTCTCACCCCTATATCTGCTGATCTAGCTGCACCTTGGGGAGGAATGTCACTGCAGTGCAGAGTTGTAGGGGTGAAAATAAGGCTCTTTGAGGTCTCCCGTAGCCCATGGACGATATGATAATAGAACCAACAGGATTACTAAATAAGCAACACCGTTCTTTCCTAAGTGTGATTTCAGCCTCCGCTTCCCAAGCTGCTTTCATGAGTGTCCTTTTCAAACAGGAGCTATCACACTGAGTGACTGGGCAACTGCGGTCGAGTCAGTCTTGCATTTAGGACTGCCCTGGCGGATGCTGAGGCCACAGCTGGTGCGCAGCACTGCAGGGGGCCTGCTGGAGTACAAATCCTGGCTGGATTACTTAGCTGTGGAACAACGGAGCAAAGAGGTAACTAACGGTGCTGCCATTCCTCAGAGCACAGTTGAAGGCTTGGACAATGCAGCCCACTTGACCACCAAAATGACAGGGCCTGCAGATTCTATGCTCATGAGTGCATGAACGTGCTAGGAAAGCCTCGGTGGAGAATTTCTTCATGTAGGCCCTGATCCAAACCCCACTGAAATCGATGGGAAGATGCCCATGGAGTGTTAGAACAGGCCAATGAACATTTTATTCAAGTAGTTAATTATGTATTTATTTCTATTCCTTTATTTGCTTAAACACCAGCAAGTTAATCCTTTAATCCTCACAACAATCCTGTGAGGTGGGAAGGGGTAGATTTGTGTTCCTTTTATTCGTTTGTTAGGGTTCTTTTCATGCCCCAGGAAGTCACTTAGGGGGCCTAAAATTAGAAAAGAAAAGAGAAACTGGCATATTTAGATCCAGATTTGGAATAAGCCAGAAAATGAGGTGTGGAAACCCAGCCCACTGTGAAATTCAGGCCTGGATCCCCGTTTGGATTTAGAGTTGCTGTAGTGATGTAGCTCTGAGACATTGTGTTTACGTGTTGCTGGATTTAGGAATGGGCTCACCGCCAATCACTAAGATCGTAACTGTAGTGAAATCAGGTATCTCAACAGTATCAGTGCGCCTGGGTTTGCGTTAAGTGCTTACAGATGGGGGTCACACTGGGAGGCAGAGTCATACCCAGGAGGATCAAAATGTCAAGACAACCCCAAAAGATTTAGATCTGCCTACAGCTTAAGTATTTAGTATGGATTTCTAGGTGTTTCAGTTTGCAGCACAAGGTAACGTGAAAGAGTGATTCTTTTCAGGGTAGATGAATTGCTTTTATTTATGCAATGCAACTCGCATCACTATACAAAAGCCTGAAATACCAGCCTGAATACCAGCCTATGCTAGGACTGGGTAGTAAGTTTTAGCATAAAAGGAAATATGTTATCTTCCAGCACATACAGTCAAGCTTGCTAGAAACCATTTATCGAAACAGATCCAACCTGGAGACCATCTTCAGGATCATAGATAGTGATCATTCAGGTAAGGATGTGTTTTCTTCCCTCCCCCCTCTATTTTGTTCCACCTCACTTTTGGGCTCACACTAGTTAAACCTGAGAAATTGGAAGCAGTTTGCTCAGTGGTTTAAAGCAAGGTCTTGGGAACCAAAAATGGCCCTGTGGTTCAACTGAGGATGTGTCTAGTTTACTAACTGTGGATGAATCACTTCTTTGTGCTGTGAAAATGGGCTTATGTAGGACCTCAGTGCAAAAGGGATATAACGTATGAGGATGACTTTGTGGTTAAGGTACCCTATTGGGACCCAGGAGATCTGGGTTTTGTTCCCAGTTGTGCTATAGCTACCTTCTGTAATGGCAAGTTACTTAAACTCCAGTTATGCACCATAAGACAATGGTAGTTTGGTTAATGATTTCCAGGAGTGTAGGATTGAGGTTAAACCTGTCTGTGCCTCAGTCTCCCATCTGTAAAATGGGGATAATACTTGCCAGGACCTTCTGAAACTTAATTCAATAAATGGTTGTAATACACTGAGAGCACCAGATGAAAAGTGTGGTAGGAGTGTAGATTAATATGAAGTTATCTTGGATAAATTCACTAGAAAAGAATAAGGTACTATATGTGTAACTGTGAGGTTACATTTGATCTATCCTATTAGCTAATCCCTTGGGGGCAGTGGACCGCTAGCCAGCATCAACAATAATGGGAGAAGATTCAGACTTGTGCTCAGATCCCCTGCAATACCTATCCCATTATGTATGGTGAGCCCCAGCACCACAGTAAACAGAGCAATTTGAATTAACTTTTTATGCTGCTAAATTATCTGTAAGAGGGCACTGTCTCTTCTCCCCTCATCCCCGGTGCATCTCAGCTGTTTGGAGCTCTCTTCGTATCACAATGCATTAAACCTTTGCTTCATTTTTGCCTATTATCTGTGCATTGGTAATTATAACAAAGTGCTGGAGAAAAGTAAAGTAAAGTATTATTAACATGCATTAATTTAGCCTCTACACCCAATTGAGATATGGAGTATTGTCACCAGTTTATATATGGGGAAAATGAGGAATATGCAGTAACTGACTTCAACAGTGCGGAGTGTGGCTGAGCCCAGAACGAAACATGGCTATTCTGATTGCTGCCAGTTCTGTGCAGGAGCTCAACAGTTACCTACCTTTGTGCTGCTGAAGGGGCAGGCTCAGAGAAGGGCTGCATGGCCCCTTGTGCACATTAGAGGGCAGCACAGGACTGTCTCCAAACTGAATTGCGAGTTTCTTCCCTGCAGGGCTCATTTCATTTGAGGAATTCCACCAGACCTGGACGCTGTTCAGCTCCCACATGAACATTGAGCTCACAGATGATGGCATCAGTGACCTGGCCCGGAGCATAGATTTCAACAAGGATGGAAACATAGACTTCAACGAGTTCCTAGAGGCCTTCCGCCTCATTGAACACACTCACTGTGACGACAAAGCAGCACCTCCCACCAGCGATGGCTGCTAGTGGCTGCCGCAACAGCCTGAAATGCCACATGCAATGCCTTTCCGAATGGCACCTCTCACAACTTGTGGGGAGGCAGAACTGAGTTGCATTTTAGGCATCTCAGTGTTGACAGCAGTTACTGCCCATGTTCCAATTTTTGGTATGATAACTGGCCAAATAGGTAAGTTGTATTTTAAAAGGAAATGGAGGGAATTTGGTGATCAAGTAGATAGAAAACCCCACTGTTGGAATAAATAACACTCTGCAAGGGTATGGTGTAGCCTGTTACAGAAATGTCAGTAAATGGGGGTAAATTATTACAGGAGCATTAAAGTTTGTGAAGTGGAATAATTAGGAACATCAGCAGTAGCAGAAGTTAAAGTATCTAATAAAGTACAAACAAAAAAAATGCAGGATCTTTGTGTTTTAAATAGACTTAAAGCCAAGAAGCAACCATTAATGATGAGCTAATGTCACACCATCATGTGAAGTTCTAACTTCTGCATGAAGTGTTTTGTTTTTTTTAAATCCTGTCTGGCTTTAAAGATGTAAAGTGACAGAATCTGCCACATCCCTAGGGTAAGACACTCCAGTTGTTAACCATCTTGCTAAAATGTGCCTTTTCTAGTCTGAATTGGTTTTAGCTTTTGCTAGTGGATCTCTTTCTGCTAGAAAGAGTTAAACTTACAAGATAGATACTTTAAGAGCTGCTATAGAGGTTCAAGTAATTGACCCATCACCACTATCTAGTGCTGCAGCAGAAAGTGAGAACTTTTGTTCAAACTAACAGCAAAAAAATTTGAACAAATCAAGATTCACCCAACCTTCACAAATGTAGTATTGGCAAGGGGTACTGGTATTTACTAAGGAATTTTCACTTTGTTTGGGAACCCAAGACAGACATCTGTCAGGTTTGAGTAATTTCTTATTATAAAAAATTACTTCAAATAGTATATCTAGCGTAATGCGAATATAATGCAGGGGAAGAAGTCAGGCAAACCTAAGTTCTTTACAGTATGATGCTTGGTAGATTTTTTTTTCCTAGCACAAATCTGCTGGATTTGTTAGTCACAAGTGCCTTTTTACAAATCTCTACGTAACTTATCACAAAGTATAACTTTTTAGAAATAAAAAGGCAACAAGATGAAGGACACAATTTAAAGTAGACATTTTATTCTATTTCCTGAATAAGCAAAATGATATAAAAATATAGCCTTGCAGTCCAAAAACGGTCACATTACACTAAACACTATATCCACAACTTCCTCCCACAGAAATATTAAACATGTTTACAGTATAATGTACAAGTTTGCAACAGCCTAGTTTTTGTATGCAAAATTTTGTGATGTAGATTCTTTTCATGTTTTTACTCACTGCAAAAATGAAAATTTGAAAGGCAAGATTCCCTTAGCATTGCATGGAAGAACAATGCTGTTGTAAAAATGTACAATAGTACATAACTTTTGTAGCAGAACAGTATCTGAACAGATTCTTTTAAGAAAGCATATACAGCTTTATAAGTCTAAACCTTCCAAAGGTCATCAAGTTTGAAAAGCATGGAAGAGGCTTTGCTAGTCCAAAAGATTATAGCAGATACCAAATTTCTGAAATCCTATACTAAGATATGCATTTTATTTTTAACCTGGTCAGTTTCAGGCTTTGAAACTGAACCCTGAAACAAGGTAATGCATTTGATATGCCCCTAACAGTGGGCTAGGACAAGTCAACTGAAGATTCCTCCTCTGATAGGGATGCTCTCATTCAATCCATGTTCTATGAGTTTTATGTCTTCCAGGTCATCTTTTATTATGCTAATCAAATGACTTAGGCCTTCTTGTTGCTGCTTCAAATGCTAGAATAATTAAAGAAAGAATGCGAAAAAACACTTCAGCTGTAGCATTTATCACACAAAACTACAGGTCAGTCCACTACTTGATAAAAAGATCAGAACAGCTTTATACCATTTAGAACCTCTCAAATAACTTCGTTACTACAACAGCTAAGTTTACTTTTTGAAGGCACAAGTAATGTAGTTTTGTTAAGTATAATACATTTTCATTTTTACTATGGTCATGCTTGAAGGCCTGTGAGCTCCTTACCAAAACACTAAACTATGAGTTCACTCAGGGTTAGAGCTGGTTGGAAAAATGCAGATTCAATTACACTTTTGTCAAAACATAGCAAGTTCCAGGGTTGACAGTACTGCTGCAGAGAGCATGGAAGACCCAGCTAAAGCTAAAGGACTCTCAGCTCTAGGACCAGCCCCATCAGCTCTCTGGTGGACCAGGGAGCCTGAAGTCCTAGGACTGGTTTTCCAAGAACTGCATTTCTGAGTAGCCCCTACATGTGCACTGCTTGGGGTACCACAAGAAAACAACTTCACTGCACATCAGGATTGCCAAGAACAGAGCTCTTAGTCTAGAGGAAATGCGGCAACAGCATCAAGCAAATATTAAGTCCATTTGAGAGTCAAGAGGCATGCTGAAACTTCAATTCCAACACCACTGTTTTCCATCTTGTTATTTATAAGGCTGTGCACCCTCCACCCAAACAGGCTGTTGTAGAATTCTGCATGCAGTTCACCACAAGGAATACTTACTTGCTTGATTTCTTGTAAGAGATCTGCATCAATGTAGTACCTCTCTTCAGCCCTAACTGCTCCAAAATGATTTTGCATCCTGATCTGAGACATCAGTTCATTTAGTCGACCCTAAAAATAGATGGAAATCACACGTATTAGGATAGAAAAGCAGTTTCCCCTTGACATCCGTAGTCCTGACAGAAAAATGTACCATCAGCCAGAAAGTTTTGGCTCAGCTTCTTTTTTTGTTTGTTTTTTAAAGAAGAGGGGTGGGGGATATAATACAGTAAACAGTCTGATACTGTTCATAAAATTGCTTCAGTACTCCCTGTGCTGTCTTGGACTTTGTAAGGGCTTTTTTCAAGATTGGGTTTAGGACTTGCAAATCTGCTGACTCAAATCAACAGGGAAAATGTCCATGTTTTTCTTCATAGGAAGAAATACCAACTACAAATAGTTTTAACCCTGCTTTGGGGAGGTTGTTTTACAGCTTTATTGTAAGTACACCAAGAGCCTGTTTCTGTTGCAAGAGCTTAACTCACTCACCTTGAACTGAGTAGGTGCATTGAGCTCACATTGAATGGTGTCTAACTGTACACGAAGTTGTTCCTCATCAGCCTGAATGGCATAGCCACTTTTCCTTTGGATCTCTTGTTTAATTAACACCTGCAAAAGGAACCACTGAAGTTATGATCTTTGGAATGACTGAAAGGAAAAGGAATGGGAAATAATTTTCCTTTTACAGCTCTAAGTCTAGTCTGTTGCCAGTGGAACACACACATCAGATTACTCAATGCATCCAAGTGTTACCTGTAAGGTTCTATGAGAGAGATCCATTAGTTTCCTCTTGTACTGGGCTATTTTTGCCATGGTTGTGGTCTGATTTTTCTGCAGCTCACTAATATCTTCTGATATTATCTAGAAGAAAAATATGGTTGCAGCTGGAGGCCATCAAAAATTTATTTAAAAAAAATTAAATTAAAGACCTTCTTACAAGCAGGAAAATACTAGTAGCAGCATTCATTTTCCCTGCTATTAGAGTTTCAAAACAATGATCAGTCCTAAAGAGGCCATATTTGAGAACACCTGCAAAAAGAGTCATGTGATGAGTACATGATAAACTATCATGTAAGACTGCCATCATACCCTACTGTTTAATAAGTAGGTCTGTTGCAGCCCATCTCTGCCGTCACCATCATTCTGTTTTGTATGGAATTAACTGAATGTCTTAAATATTTATCCTGAACAGGAGAGCAGCCGAGGGGGCCTTAATCTGTCAGTACCCTTAACCCCTTTCCTGCTTCCCACTTCTGTCCCCTTAAAGTGAAAATATCTGTTCTGGTCAGGTAGTTACAGCACACCCATCACTACAGGATCGGTGCCCCAAATACGCTCCCCAAACTGAGGCTGTCAGGTGCTATGGCAGGAATTTTCAAGAGACCTAAAAGGTCTTACATACGCATCCCCCCCACTGAGTGGGGTGCTTGTCAGGAAGAGCGGAGTGCCTAATTTGGAGACACTTTTGAAAATCCCTGAACTAAAAAGAGTGGATTTTTGACTCTGTCATAGCCAAAAAGATAATTCTCTTTCAAGGGAGCAGATGAGAGAGAAAATATTCATACAAAGCAGAGAACAGGTATTTCTTAAGTCTGCCACTCCTACATATAGCATGGTGTCAAATGTCTGTTAAATCATATACAAGAGTCCTAATAGCTTCTGTAAGGGTTGTCTTGCAGTTCCTGTTTCAGCTTCAGTTAAGTCACCTACGCAAAGATATTCTAAATTCGTAACTACACAGATGCATGATTCAATGGGTACGTCTACACTGGAATAAAAGATGCAGGGCGTGGCTGGGCTGGCCCAGGTCAGCTCACTGACTCACAAGGCTCAGGCTGCGGGGCTAAAAATTGCTGTGTAGATATTCAGGCTTAGGTTGGAGTCTGGAACCCTCCCTCATTGTGGGGTCCCAAAGCTCAGACCCAAACATCTAAACAGCAATTTTACAGCTCCACAGGCCCTGGGTGTTGAATTACTGTGTAGATGTATCCTATGTTTCTCTATTATCTATGGTGGAAGCAGTTTAGAACTATTGCTAAGTGTAAATACTCCCCAGATTAGTTCTCAGCAGTTGGAAGTCAGGATTTAAGGCCACAGGAGTCACACTTTTCAAGTGTGAAATCCATTGTCTGCAACCGTGTTCAAAACGAATAGTGTCCAGAAGTTAACACTTACATCTAATCTGGTCTGATGCTGCTTAGTCATCTGATCTTGGACCTTTAACCTTCTCAGCAGCTCTTTGAACCCTACCATTGGTACAGGGATAAGCCTATGGGAACAGAAGAAGTGCTTCATTAAACAACTCAAGATTTACATCTATATTTAACAAAATATTCCTGTATTGCAGACTGTTCATTACAAGAATGAGAAGTCATTGTAATTACGGGTGTTAAATTCAAAAGTCCTAACCACTTATACTGACCATGTAGGAGATTTATTTAGAGTTGCAGGACTAACAGGGTAGGATTGATCCCAAAAAATGTGCTGGTTTGATGTTCACAGATACAGCGAGCTAACAGTTCTAAACAATTAACATCTACACTACAGCAAGAATTTGCAACCCAAAAATCAGACATGACTTCTGACCAAGCCCACAGTCCTCTGCTGCCACAGATTTACATACTAATAATTTTGGGGGTGCTGCATAGATTGTACATGTATAGTGGATTCTATACCATCTGTCTAGACTTTCTATATTGCTTCCAGAGAACTAATCAGCTCAGGAGAGAGGGGAGAAAGCTGCAGAGGGGGTTGAGTGCACTTCTTTCTTTCCCCTGGGTCCTAAAGGCAGATTTACTAAATTGGCATTTTTGTGAGGGAGATTGTGTTTGTGATTCTGTGGCCACCCTCTCATTACCTACTTTGTAGTTATCACATTATACGTTTGTACCCCTAAAAATATTATCTCCTAAAGTTACCTGAAAGTTATTTTAGAAAGTGTTGATTTTAAAGGCTAAATTCACACCGTATATCCATGTTCTTAAAAAAGAGAGAGAGAGAGACTGACTTACTTTTCAGGATCAGGATTATCCACTTTGGCCTGTTCCCAGATAATAGGATCAACACCTACAAGAGAAAATGGAAATTCTTTCCATAAGGACAATGTCAGTGGTGCTTCAATAGTTTTCACATCAAACAGCTGGTAAGTGATCAGATTTAATAATGCACAGCAGCCAGCAAACAGAGCTGTAAACAGGGGAGTTTCAGAGGGAATTCTCTTGGAGGAGCAGGTTTTTGTAGTTTGTGTATTGTCTTGTGTAGTTTGTGTGTGTGGAGGCTGCTAGGGGCCATGTGCTGGGAGAGCAGCTGAGCCAATATTAGGGGGCGGGGCTTACCTGATTAGGGGTCCTATAAAAGTAGCCAGCAAACAGAACTGTAAACGGGAGTTTCAGAGGGAGTTTACAGGGGGAGGTTGCAGGGGAGACTAGGACAGAGGAACTGACAGGCTAGGTAAGGGAGTGGGTGGTGGTCTGGTGCCTGCTGGGGGTTTGTGTTGTGTGTGTTCCGTGGACTACCAGGCTTTAGGTGGGAAGGCTATGACCGATACAGAGGTAGCAGTGAAAGACACAATGAGGATGACTGGATGTGGAAGCTGCGGCATGTACATGATCCTGAAAGGGGTACCTGAAAAGAGTTTTGTATGCATGAAGTGCCGCCTGATAGAGTGATGGAAGAAAAGATCGAGGACTGGAGATGCAGGTGGAAACTCTGGTCAAGTTTAGAAGGGAGTTCGAGCAGATGATGGAGCACAGACACGAGAGCGCTGAAGGGATAAGCTCAGACTTGCAGATGGAAACAGGACCGAAAAATTCTGAGGAGAGACTGCTGGGTGAGGAAAGTGGACAGTGGAAGCATGTGACTAAGAGAACCAGGCAGAGGAAAAGATGGGCCAGTGAAGGAGAAATAGAACTCAGCAACAGGTTTGCAGAGTTGGAAAATGAAGAAGAGGCACAGCATGTGGTCGCTGAAGGAGAGAGGGCAAGGAAAAAGAGAAGAGCTGTTAGTCCTACAGGAGGAGGGGAGGAGTCAGTGGAGGCAATACCAAATATAAGCCCCAGGAGGATTGCAAGAGTGAATAGGAATTGAGAGGACTTGCAGCCAGTAGGTGCAGGGGATAGATCGGAGAATCACACTGTCACCAGGAAAAGGCAGGTCTACGTGATTGGAGACTCTTTACTGAGAAGAATAGACAGGCCTGTAACTAGAGCTGATCGGGAGAACAGAAGGGTGTGCTGTATGCCGGGTGCTAAGATACAGGATGTGGACCTGAGGCTGAAAATGATCCTAGCGGGAGCGGGGAAGAATCTGTTGATTGTCCTTCATGTGGGAACGAATGATACGGCTAGATTCTCGCTGGAATGTATCAAGGGAGACTATGCCAGACTGGGGAAGACGCTTAAGGAAATCAAGGCTCAAGTGATCTTCAGTGGGATTCTGCCGGTTCCTAGAGAAGGGCGACAAAGGTGTGACAAGATTATGGCGATCAACAGATGGCTCAGGCAGTGGTGCTATAAGGAGGGCTTTGGGATGTATGGCCATTGGGAAGCATTTAAGGACAGAAGACTGTTCTCTCGGGATGGGCTTCACCTGAGTAAGGAGGGAAAGATTTCTAGAATGGAGGCTCGCCCAACTGATTAAGAGAGCTTTAAACTAGGAATTTGGGGGAGATGGTTGGGAGATGTCCAGGAGATCTCTACGCTGGAATTTAACCTTGAGAGGGAAGTAAAGAAAGAGGGGATACAGCCATGCACAGAAGAATTGACATAAGGAGGAAGGGTTGTGTGGATACCAGACTAACAGGTGATGCTGGTGGTAGAATGTCTGTGCCTAACAGGGTAGAAGAATGTCAGTGAAGCCAAATGGCAAAAATTAAGATGTCTGTACACTAATGCGAGGAGCCTAGGTAACAAAATGGAGGAACTAGAGCTACTGGTGCAGGAAGTGAAACCGGATATTATAGGGATAACAGAAACATGGTGGAATAGTAGTCATGACTGGAGTACAGGTATTGAAGGCTATGTGCTGTTTAGGAAAGACAGAAATAAAGGCAAAGGTGGTGGAGTAGCATTGTACATCAATGAGGAGGTTAACTGTAAAGAAATAAGAAGTGATGGAATGGACAAGACAGTCTGTCTGGGCAAAAATCACACTGGGAAAGAAAGCTACTAGAGCTTCCCCTGAGATAGTGCTTGGGGTGTGCTACAGGCCACTGGGATCTGATTTGGATATGGATAGAGACCTCTTTAATGTTTTTAATGAAGTGAACACTAATGGGAAATGTGTGATCATGGGAGACTTTAACTTCCCAGATATAGACTGGAGGACAAGTGCTAGCAAGAATAATAGGGCTCAGATTTTTCTGGATGTGATAGCAGATGGATTTCTTCAAGTAGTTGAAGAACCAACAAGAGGGGATGCCATTTTAGATTTGGTTTTGGCGAGTAGTGAGGACCTCATAGAAGAAATGGTTGTAGGGGACAACCTTGGTTCAAGTGATCATGAGCTAATTCAGTTCAAACTAGATGGAAGGATAAACAAAAATAGATCTGGGACTAGGGTTTTTGACTTCTCACAGGCTAACTTTAAAGAATTAAGAAAATTAGTTAGGGAAGTGGATTGGACTGAAGAACTTGTGGATCTAAATGCGGAGGAGGCCTGGAATTACTTTGTCGCAGCTGCAGAAACTATCAGAAGCCTGCATCCCAAGAAAGGGGAAACAAAACATAGGCAGGAGTTGTAGACCAAGCATCTCAGAGAGGGGATTAAGAAAAAGCAGAAAGCCTACAAGGAGTGGAAGAAGGGTGAGATTAGCAAGAAAAGCTACCTTAGTGAGGTCAGAACATGTAGGGATACAGTGAGAAAGGCTAAAAGCCATGTAGAGTTGGACCTTGCAAAGGGAATTAAAACCAATAGTAAAAGGTTCTATAGCCATATAAATAAGAAAACAGAGAAAGAAGAAGTGGGACAGCTGAGGATGGAACAGAGGTTAAGGATAACCTAGGCTAAACACTGAGGATGGAATAGAGGTTAAGGATAACCTAGGCATGGCCCAATATCTAAATAAGTACTTTGCCTCAGTCTTTAATAAGGCTAATGAGGAGCTTAGGGATAATGGAAGGATGACAAATGGGAATGAGGATATAGAGGTGGATACTACCACATCTGAGGTAGAAGCCAAACTCGAACAGCTTAATGGGACAAAATCGGAGGGCCCAGATAATCTTCATCCAAGAATATTAAAGGAACTGGCGCATGAAATTGCAAGCCCATTAGCAAGAATTTTTAATGAATCGGTAAACTCAGGGGTTGTACCGTACGACTGGAGAATTGCTAACAGTGTTCCTATCTTTAAGAAAGGGAAAAAAAGTGATCCGAGTAACTATAGGCCTGTTAGTTTGACATCTGTAGTATGTAAGGTCTTGGAAAAAATTTTGAAGAAGGACATTGAGGTCAATGGTAATTTGGGACAAGTTACAACATCGTTTTACTTAAAGTAGATCGTGCCAAACCAACCTGATCTCCTTCTTTGAGAAGAAGACAGATTATTTAGACAAAGGAAATGCAGTAGATCTAATTTACCTCGATTTCAGTAAGGCATTTGACACGGTTCCACATGGGGAATTATTAGTTAAATTGGAAAAGATGGGGATCAGTATGAGAATTGAAAGGTGGATAAGGAACTGGTTAAAGGGGGGACTCCAACGGGTCATACTGAAGGGTGAACTGTCAGGCTGGAAGGAGGTTACTAATGGAGTTCCTCAAGGATCGGTTCTGGGACCAATCTTATTTAACCTTTTTATTACTGACCTTGGCACAAAAAGCGGGAATGTGCTAATAAAGTTCGCGGATGACACGAAGCTGGGGGGTATTGCTAACACAGAGAAGGACCGGGATATCATACAGGAAGATCTGGATGACCTTGTAAACTGGAGTAATAGTAATAGGATGAAATTTAATAGTGAAAAGCGCAAGGTCATGCACTTAGGGATTAATAAGAATTTTAGATATACATTGGGGACACATCAGTTGGAAGCAACAGAGGAGGAGAAGGACCTTGGAGTATTGGTTGATCACAGGATGACTATGAGCCACCAATGTGACATGGCCGTTAAAAAAGCTTATCGGGTTTTAGGATGCATCAGGCGAGGTATTTCCAGCAAAGATAAGGAGGTGTTAATACCGTTATATAAGGCGCTGGTGAGACCTCATCTGGAATACTGTGTGCAGTTCTGGTCTCCCATGTTTAAGAAGGATGAATTCAAACTGGAACAGGTTCAGAGACGGGCTATTAGGATGATCCGAGGAATGGAAAACCTGCCTTATGAAAGGAGACTCAAAGAGCCTGGCTTGTTTAGCCTAGCCAAAAGAAGGCTGAGGGGAGACATGCTTGCTCTTTATAAATATATCAGAGGGATTAATATTAGGGAGGGAGAGGAATTATTTAAGCTTAGTACCAATGTAGACACAAGAACAAATGGGTATAAAATGCACATTAGGAAGTTTAGACAAAGGTTTCTAACCATTAGAGGAGTGAAGTTCTGGAACAGCCTTCCAAGGGGAGTAGTGGGGGCAAAAGACATATCTGGCTTTAAGACTAAGCTTGATAAGTTTATGGAAGGGATGGTATGATGGGATAGCTTAATTTTGGCAATTGATCTTTGATCATCAGCAGATAAGTATGCCCAGTGGTCTGTGATGGGATGGGATCTGAGTTACTGCAGAGAATTCTTCCCTGAGTGCTGGCTGGTGAGTCTTGCTCACATGCTCAGGGTTTAGCTGATCGCCATATTTGGGGTCAGGAAGGAATTTTCCTCCGGGGCAGATTGGCAGAGGCCCTGGAGGTTTTTCGCCTTCCCCTGCAGCGTGGGGCATGGGTCACTTGCTGGTGGATTCTCTGCAGCTTGAGGTCTTCAAACCACAATTTGAAGACTTCAATAACTTGGACATAGGTTAGGGGTTTGTTATAGAAGTGGCTGGGTAGGGTTCTGTGGCCTGCTTTGTGCAGGAGATCAGACTAGATGATCATGTCTGTCCCTTCTGACCCTAAAGTCTATGAATCTAAAGACCCACACTGCAATCAGCTGTGATAAGCTAAATTAATAGCTTGAAGATTCAGTTTATTAAGACGTCCCAGGCCCAGGTTTTGTGCAAATATCTGGGCCAAAGAACAGTTGTCAAGCTGTCTCATTGGTAGAGAGATGAAAGGAAAAAGTGAAAATGGTGATTAAACATTAAGCAGCAGAAAAAGTTGTCAGGAGATCACCAAAATCTGGTCCAAAAGGAATACAAAAATAATAGCACAAGCAACTAAGTTGTGTGTTAAACAAATCACAACATCAAAAACAAACAAACACACAAGACTTCTTTGGAAACCTCTATCAGTTCAGTCAGAGTGTCACTTATTTTGCCATTATTTTCCGTATATTAATGAATATTTATATAGCAATTTAATGATTAAATAATCTGTGAAGCTGGCATAAGACAAAGCAATGAAAAGACATCAGTTGGCTCCATCATTGCTGCTGAGCTGCCAAATGGGAAATCAAAAAGATCTAGCCATTACATATTTTTAGGACTGTCGATTAATCACATTAACTCACGTGATTAACTCAAAAAAAATTGTGATTAAAAAATTAATCACACTGTTAAACATTAGGTCACTTGAAATTCAATATTTTTGGATGCTTCTACATTTTCAAATATTGATTTCTATTACACAGAATACAAAGTGTACAAAGCTCACTTAATATTTATTATGAATATTTGCACAAAAATGGTAAGAGTATTTTTCAATTCACCTCATACAAGTACAGGAACTCTTTGCTTAATGTAGTTATGTTCCTAAAAAAATGCTACTTTAAGCGAATCCAATTATTAATTAACCCATAAGAGTTAATGTAAATGGGTGGTGGGGTTAGGTTCCAGGAAAAAAAAAAATTTTTTTTTTTTTACAGTGTGTGTAAATTTTAAACAATTTAATACTGTAGACAGCAATGATGATTGTGAAGCTTGGTTGAGGTGGTGAAGTCAGAGGATGGGCTATTTCCCAGGGGATGCCTTGCTGCTAAATGATGAACTAACACTTGGCAGAGCCCTCAAGGATTAACACATTGTTATTAATGTAGCCTCACACTCTACAAGGCAGCACAAATGGAGGGAGGAGACACAACTGATGCATGGCAATGGCTGCAAACGTTCCCTGGGGAAACTGAAGATGATAAATCCTCGCTATCCCACTGGAGTGCACCACTCCCTCCACTTACCAAAGTGCCAGGAGGTGCATGCATGTGTGAGATAGAGAGCCACTGTGTGTGGGGTGTGCGTGTGTGTGAGAGAGACACACACACTCTGCCCCTTTAAGTATGTTGACCCCACTTTAAGTATATTGCCTTTTTAAGTAGATCAGCAAGCTGAGAAAGCAGCTGTTGCCAGCAAGGTCTCTGTCCTGAGCCCTGTCCTGTCCACCCCTGCTCTGTGGAGATGGGGTACAGGAGCAGGTGGAGGGGGGACACCCTGACATCAGCACACCCCCTCCCCCTCACAGCAAGCAGGAGGCTCCCCCAGGAGCAACTCCAAGGCAGGGGGCAGGAACAGCACATGGCGCTGCCGGGGAGGAGACACCTGAACTGCCCGGCAAGGCAACTGACAGCCTGCTCAGCAGCTGCTGCACAGGGAACTTGGCAGGGCTGCCAGCCCACCCCGGTTCCAAGCCCCCACCAGCTAGCTCCAATGGGCTGCTCTCCCTACAAGCAGTGGACAAAGCAGATGGCTGCCAAACAATGTTATAAGGGAGCATTGCACAACTTTAAACAAGCATGTTCCCCAATTCATTAGCAACATAACGAAACAGTGTTAACTGGGAGGACCTTAAGTGAGGAGTTACTGTACTATACTGCAATCTTTATCATGAAAGTGTAATTTATAAACGTAGATTGTTACATAGCTGCATTCAAAAACAAAACAAGGTAAAAAAAAACTTAAGTCCACTCAGTCTTACATCTCATTCAGCCAGTCACTCAGACAAACAAGTTTGTTTACATTTAGGGGAAATTACTGCCCGTTTCTTATTTACATCACCTAAAAAAGTGAGAAAAGGCATTTGCATAGCATATTGCAAGGTATTTACATGCCAGATATGCTAAACATTCTTATGCCCCTTCATGCTTCTGCCACCATACTAAAGGACACGCTTCCATACTGATAATGCTCATTAAAAAAATGCATTAATTAAATTTGAGACTGAGCTCCTTGGCGTAGAATTGTATGTCTCCTGTTCTGTTTTATCCATATTCTGCCATATATTTCATGTCATAGCAGTCGTGGATGATGACCCAGCACATGTTGTTCGTTTTAAGAACACTTACACAGCAGATTTGACAAAATGCAAAGAAGGCAGAGATTTTTAAGAATACTTACAGCACTCGACCCAAGGTTTAAGAATCCGAAATGCCGTCAAATCTGAGAGAGACGAGGTGTGGAGGAGCATACTTTTAGAAGTCTTAAAAGAGCAACACTCCAATGCAGAAACTACAGAACCCAACCATCAAAAAAGAAAATCAATCTTTTGCTGGTGGCATCTGGCTCAGATGATGAAAACAAACACGTCGGTCCGCTTTGCTTTGGATTGTTATCGACCAGAACCTGTCATCAGCATTGACGCATGTCCTCTGGAATGGTGGATGAAGCATGAAGGGACACAGGATTCTTTAGCGCATCTGGCATGTAAATGTACTGCAACGCTGGCTACAACAGTGCCATGCGAATGCTTGTTCTCACTTTCAGGCAACACTGTAAACAAGAAATGGGCAGCACTATCTCCCATAAAATGTAAACAACCTTGTTTACGTGATTGGCTGAAGGAGGACTGAGTGGACTAGTAGGCTCTAAAGTTTTACATTGCATTCAAAAAGAAAAAAAGTTATTGTACATAATTTTCTACATTTGTAAATTCAGCTTTTATGATAAAGAGATTGAATTAAACTACTCACATTAGAGGAATTGAAATACTATTGTTTTTTACAGTGCAAATATTTGTAATAAAATATAAAGTGAGCATTAATTTTAATTGTGTGATCACAATTCACCTTATTTATTGCTTCACAGCCCTAAATATTTTATATTGTTTGCCTAGTTTAAACTAGTTTTCAGAACATCCTTGGGAAGTAGGCAAGTATCATTTTCAACAATAGGGAAACCATGAGATTTGCTCAAAACCACATAGCAAAGTTGGGACTAGAATTCTGATGTCTTGGTACCCAGCTCTGTGCTATCACCATTGGACTATATTATCTATCAAGGATAATGTGCTAAGATGCACACACTGAGTATATTAATTCACATAAAGTGAAGTTACAAAAACTAAGATAAGAATATAAAGGCAATAGCCCTCAAGATGCAGAAGACAAAGGAAGTGTTGAGATTTACTCCGATCACGTTTGTAAATTTCAGCTCCAGGCTGAAGGAGCATTTTTAAGAAAGTTTAGTTGGGGGGAGGGAGGGTGGAAAAGCCATTTTAACTGTTTAGCAACCTTAATTATGGCATTCTTTAAGTGAATGCTACTATTTATTCCTCCTCAGGTATACTGTTTTTCATTTCTTTTTATTAAGCCGTCTTTTCCTTGGTATGACCAGTGACCCAGATTATGCAGATCCCTCTATTAAATACATCTTTTGTATTTACTATGTTACTTCGGGTATGCATTCACAAGCAACATTAAAGTGCTGCCATGGCAGTGCTTTAATGTGGCTGTGTGGTCGTAGCACCAGCACTGGGGGAGAGGTCTCCCAGCGCTGTTAAAAAACCACCCCCACAAGGGGAGTGGCTACCAGTGCTGGTGCACTGTCTACACTGCCACTTTACAGCGCTGAAACTTGCAGCACTCAGGCGGGTGTTTTGTCACACCCCTGAGCGAGAAACTTGCAGTGCTGTAAAGTGGCACTGTAGACAAGGCCTTAGTTTTGTCTGCCAGTTTGAATATCATCCAATCAACTTTCTCTCAACGTTATGGACAAACATGTTAAATAAAATAGATCTTAATATCAAACCAAGTTAACATTTCCCCTATACCAGAGAAAATAAACCTTTTCCTATGTGTAAGGCAACTGTTTCTCTCATATATTGCATTTCTGGATAACAGTGCTGATTCTTCTGTGCAGAAGCATGCCAAACTCATTTTAAAATCTAGATAAATTAGTCCACAATGTCAAAGTTACAGTAAAGTTAATCTGACATGTCCTATGCTTCATCTGCACAATGCTTTTCTTTACTCTAGTTGCCCACAAATTAATTTCATTACCTGAAATATTTACTTATACCTAAACTAAACTGTTGAAATTCCTGCCTATCCAAAACATCCCATTATTTAGAGAATTTAGTATGTAGCGTTTACGGTCAGTTTTTTGCTTGTGTGCACGCACGCGGGTGCTGTAAGTGCAGGACCTACGCACAACAGAGGGAGTTAAGGATGGGGAAGTTCAACCTACACTTTCAAAGTCCAGTTTTTCAGAATGAGTTCAAATCCACCATGTAACTTTCAGCTAGTAAATTTGCTTTGCTCTTAATTTGTTACACATGCACTGTCAGTACAAAGGATGCTTTTGGAGGTCTGACATTTCATGCGCTATAGAAATGTTATTGTTGTGCATGCACTGATTTTTAAACAGATCTGGATCTTGTTACACTGGTGAAAACCTAACGTAAGGGTTTTATTTGTATTCCTGTAAGCGGCCTGTTGTGCTGGGCTCCTACACAAAAGATTGTTCATGCCCAAAGAGCTTAGAGTCTATGCACAAGATAAGGCAAACAGACAGGAGGAGAAGCAAGGAGGTACCAATGATACAATTAAGCTGAAACTTCGCTAGCTGCACAAATCAATAAAGCAGCAGTTCTAAAACACAAAGTGTTATTCCAAAATACACATCAGTAGTTTAAATGGACACTGCCAAGGTAAAAACAATTGTCAGATTTCTGTGGTAAGTTTTTTTTATACCTACTATAGTTACACCTAAAGTTACTATGCCTGAAAGAGACAGGACAGAAGTTACTTAGTGCATTGAACAGACTTTGTCCCCATATAGTCAGTTTCCCCTTTTCTGAGAGTGTCTCACAGAGCAATAGGGGAGAGAAAAATTTTAAAATGGCAAAACGCAGTAGCAGAACCACAGGTGTAGTACATAAGACTATTCTGAATTCATTTTTTGAAATTGGATTGGATTTCAGATTCAACTAAGGGAATCAAAGTTATCCTAATTTTGCTACCAAAGCACCTGATTTCCTGCTATGGAATGAAAGATAAAGATTGAAGTCTATTTTAAATGTTATTCTGGCCTTTACCCCCAAACAAAACAAACACCACATATCCAGAACATGGGCAACTTATTCCTTAACACAACTTATCCAAGCCAAAAACAGACTCTAAGATTTTGAACCTGGAGAGCAGGCAAAGAGTTATTCCAAATGTACACTTATCTTTAAGTGTGAGAAGATCCTACAAACTCTTCTCTTTAGGCCACAGACCAGTAAACAGAAGCCAAATATCTATGATATTGCAAGTGAACAAATGAGGAATCAAAAAGGTCACCGCACCCATCCAAAGGGATACAATTACTGTCTGTGCACATGTACTGATGTGTATTAGAGTCACTCAGAGAAAGTTGGGAGGAGTGAGAATACAGGTCCCTACGGTGTTTATTTTACCTGCAAAAGTTACTGTCCTGCCATATCACTTTTGCTGGACTCAGTGAAGCAGTTAATAAGATGAACTGAACTAGTTTAAGACTTGCACTGTTGTCTACCCCAGTATTAGATATTTGCATAAAACTTTGTATCATCAACTGAGCAAAATGAAGTTACATTGTTGGAAGGGTTAGAAATATTTGGAACAGACATGTCAGTATGTAAGGTCATCTTAAAAACTCCTTTGATTAAAAATGTCATTTATTCCAGTCAGTCACTTACTCTCCCGGACACCTGGAGAATGTGGAAGCTTGTTTGCCAACTAAGGTAGCACTTCAGTACATACCAGCAGGAGGGTTCTGTAGAAGCTGTTTGATTTGTGCTGGAGAAAGTTCCGTTCTGGCCATGGAGAGGGTAACTCCAAGTTGCTGCAGTGATGTTTTTATGTTAACTTGTTCAAAATGAGCATAGAGGGTTGTAGCTGGAACTCTCCTTGAAGTCCCATTTGGTGACCGTTCAACAACATAAATGACAACTTCAGTCCTGAACAAGCAAATGCAACAGAAAATTATGATGATACAAGTACCGTAGATTAGTTAATGTTTACGGAAATAATTGAAATACAATTATAAGCCTGGAGCCAAACAACAAACAGAACAGCATCATTATTTTCAATCAATACATTCCACTCAATTAAAAAAAAAGGCTGAAAATATTTACTGTTGACTAATATAGCAAACAAAAAAGGGAGCACAGGTAGTCCAGTGTAAAGAACAGTCCTCTGGCACACCACAGACAGAAGCAGCCAGTGACACTGTCAGTAAGCAAACTTAATTCCAAAGCAAATATTTCTGGGCTCCAATGCTAGAATACCATGTCAGCACTGGTTCCCCCTCGCCACCCACAAACAAACCAAACACACCACTATCTACCTTAAGTATCTTACTGGTGGGGCATGCCCTCCACTTTCTAAAATATTGAGTGCATTTAACCCAGTTGCAGTAACCACTACACACATCCCTGATTTTTCCTGCACGGCTGCTGAGCAGAGGAATCACAAGATAAATCTATTACCAGAACTTTACTGGCCTCATTAGTGATGCAAATTCTAAATAAACCAAGAAAACTGGATTTAATGATCCATCAGAAACAGTGGAAAAAAACTAAAAAGGGAAAGAAAGATAAAGAAAAAGGAGAGAGAGAACAGGACAAAGAAATGGATACTGTTGAAGAAGACAGAAGAGTACTATATTGAGAATATAAACATTAAAACTTTAAATATATATATTTGAGTATCCCTATAAGACTCTTAGAAGGAGTTTCAGCAGAAGCTTTGTACTGAAGCAGATTGACTTTAAGACAGCCAACACATTAAACACGCAGAGAAAACCAGATAGAGAAGGGGGGAAATTGCAGAAGAAGATATTAACGTACTGGTCATCTGGCAGTGTTTTAACTCCTTCTACATTGACCGAAAGGGTCTGGTTGCCTCCCAAAATTTTGTGCAGTGATTCTACTAGCTGCTGCTGCTGGTTTCGAATGTCTACTTCTTTTCTATTGAAGACTAAGACCACCAGGCCATCTTCATCTTTGTTGTTGGGCATGCAACTGAAGCCCACAGCCTGTGGAAAAAGCCAAATTGGATGTTGTTAAAGGTTCACCTGAAAGTGAGATACATCAAGACGTGGGTGTAGGAGAGGACAACACTTGCAGAACTTGTAAAATGACAGACCTCTCTAAGGCATGTTTCCAGCTATTTCTAAATATAACCATAGCATATGAATAATTTTACAGGCATTAAATACACTCCTACTTTCTAAAACTACATTTATTAAGCAATCAGTAAAGTCACTTTTGAAATGGTTGAAGTTTTCAAAAAGGTAAATTTTCAGAAATTCTCTGCCTTTGAGACATTTCGGCCTGTTGGGAAGATTCTAGGTTGAACGGAAATTGTTACTGTTTTGGAACGGAGAACAGAATTAAACATAACAATTTTATACATTTTCTAAAATGCAAATGTAAACATAGAAAAGGGAATTCTGACTTGTTATTCCTGGTATTAAAAACCCCTCATAATATAGAAATAAGGAAAAAGGAAGATAAAATCATAGAAATTTAGAACCGAACGGAACCTAAAGAGGGCATCTAGTCCATTCCCTGGTGCTGAGGCAGGACCAAGTATACCTAGATCATCCCCGACAGCTATTTGTTCAACTTGTTCTTAAAAAGCTCCAGAGATGGGGATTCCACAGTCTTCCTTGGAAGCCTATTCCAGTGCTTGACTACCCAAATAGTTAGAAAGCTTTTCTTAATATCCAACCTACATCTGCCTTGCTGAAGATTAAACCAATTTTTTCCTTGACCTACCTTCAGTGGACATAGAGAACTATTGATCGTCATCCCCGACAGCTCTTAATAGTTTTTCAAATACATCAGGTAGCTCTCAGTCTTCTTTTCTCAAGACTAAACATGCCCAAGTTTTAACCTTTCCACATAGGTCAAGTCTTCTAAATTTTCTTCTCATTTGTGATGCTCTCTTCTGGACTTTCTCCAGTTTGTCTACAACTTTCTTAAAGTATGACCACTAGAACTCGTCACAGTACTCCAGCTGAGGCCTCACCAACGCTGATTAGAGTGGGACAGTTATCTCCCATCTCTTACATATGACATGCCTATTAATGTACCACAGGATGATAGCCGCCTTTTTCACAAGTGCATCACTTCCAACCGCTGGAGAGTTCTGGAACCTCCACTCTATGCGGTATTGGCTGGAGTAGGAAGATACTGGGGAATACAACTCAAGGTGTACATATTGAGTGCTTCTGTAGGTGTAAGGCTTAAATGAAATAAAACAATCTTGAAGGTCAAGATATAACATTTGAGAACTTTAGTACACCCACAACAGTTCCTTTTCCATCTCAGTGTGTAATGATGGAGTTTTGAATGCTTGTATTTAAAAACAAAAAACACAAAACCCTAACCTTATCTTCTCTATTTTCTTTTAAAAACCTCTCTATCCCTTTCTGTGATAAAGATGCATCAGCCAAAGTGTGTAATTCTTAATCTTATTGCAACTCAATATCCCAACACAAAGAAACTCTGTTGTTCATACTATAACAATAGTAATTTTCAAAGACTGCAGGACAGTTTGAAAAGTCATGAATTAGTGATCATCATCCAACTTGCTTTAAGGCAACTGTTTTCATGCACTGAGGTGTTGTACTGTTTTAAGGTTCACATACACTGCTTCTTAGCACACTGGGGCAAGTCATTGAAATCTCTTTATTCCTGATACAATATAGCAAAGACAGTGAATTTTATGGAGGGGCTACAAATGGATCTTTAGCCTAGGATGCATGGCTGCACTTACAACTATTGTGCCAGCGTATACGCTACATTCATAGAAGAGGAAGTCAAACAAGATTCAGCAAGAGTTCCCTCAAAGCCATTTCATTTGGATACAAAAAGTCCATCAGCCTGAATCAACCCAGGGCAATACTCAAGGCCCTAGGACAAATAAGATTAAACACATAGCACAGAAATGCACTTTCCAGAATTAATGAAAAGCTAAATTTACGAGAAAGATGAAGTGTATTGTGCAATTTGCAGAATGCACTAGTAGTTCTCTGTTAAGAACAGTCCTCTTATAAGTGGGTGTAAAACTTTTAGAATTGATATCTATATTAAAGTGATTGTTCAGAAGTGTCAAGTTGCCCACAAGAAGCTCCTATTACTAGGCTGCACCATAAAATGCATTAAGACGACAGCCAAATACCTGCCATCTTGTTTTACACCCCTTTATGCATTTACTATACATAGGTTCGGTTTTAGAGAGTTGGTAATATTCTCCAACTTGTATATCTAAACCAAGTGTTAATTATGCAACAAACTATATTAACATTCAGAGTAAAAATTGCTTCTCTTAGGGAAGTATCTCAAATGCATACACAAAACCAGGCTTACTACTGTCTTTGGTATGTCTATTAATTGGTCTCTGGCTGAGCTAGAGTAAGCATCATCAGATCTGTGGAGGATGAGGAACCCTCTACTCTTTGCTGACACAGCAGAACTGGAAACTGGAAACTGGGACAAGGCATAAGGACAGCTTAAAGACTCCTGAGGATAAAAGCAGATGAGTTAAAATCAGAATAAGCTGGCCAGAATCTAGCTGATGCAGAAGAGAATATGGGCTACCAAAATGGTGTGCAGGCCAAATTTAGAAAACAAACAGTCTCCTGTTGCTGAGGTTGACACCGAGATCAACATTAAGTTTGTTGTTCTGGATATCAAAAAAAAATTATCCTGGTCTTCTAAAGCAGGGTTCTCAAACTGGGGGCTGGGACCCCTCAGGTGGTCACAAGGTTATTACATGGGGGGGCACGCTTGTGAGCTCTCAGCCTCCACCCTAAACCCTGCTTTGCCTCCAGCATTTATAATGGTGTTAAATATATAAAAAGCATTTTTAATTTATCAGTGTGTGCACGTGCATGTCACACTCAGAAGCTTGTACTGGTGATCCCTTTCACATAGAGAAAGTTTGAGAACCACTGTAAAGCTTAAAAATTAATTTGAAGACAATTTTAAGTGTCATATTTAAGTGATTAGCACCAGAAGAAATGCATTTCTAATGGATTAGTGCTCATCTTGGATGGTTAGTAACCTTAATTCTCCTAACACTATCCTGGAATATTTTAATCTGTTTTATTGCTCACATGAGCATGCATGTCATTTGTAATATATGGAGATATACCTCTCTCACAGAACTGGAAGGGACCCTGAAATGTCATTGAGTCCAGCCCCATGCCTTCACTAGCAGGACCAAGTACTGATTTTGCCCCAGATCCCTAAGTGGCCCCCTCGAGGACTGAACTCACAAGCTTGGGTTTAGCAAGACAATGCTCAAACCACTGAGCTCTCTCACCCCCTTCAGCAGGGCCTAGATTTTCAGCAAGCACACCACTCAGAGCTTTATCTCATGCATATCAGAATGGGACACATTACCTTGAAGAACATATGATGTTACATAGTTTAGCTATTGCTAATTCTAAGCAACTTCCATGATGCATTTAGGATTAAAACAGAAGACTGCAAATGGTCTCAGAATAAGAATTCAGATAAATACCAGAAATATCATACCTTAAATCTGCAAAATGGGTTTTCCTGCGTGAACTCCACTGGAGCAATGTTGCTGTTAAAATATCCTTTGCCTGCCCCCCAGAAGGCTTGCAACTGGTTCCACTTTGCCAAAATAGCATCTCGCTCATCTCCCAAGAGTGTGGGAGCAGAAAGAGCACTGGCTGTGTTTATCAGCTGGTTGGACTGGGAAGGTGCCTGCGTGGGCTGACTGAACAAGCCACCTAATGCTAAAATCAGATACAGAAAACTCAGTTCTTGAGGAAGAAAGAAAGATTAATTGATTAAGGCACACCACACTAGAATTTCTTATGCATTTGTCAGGGGAATACCAAGAAGTCTGTGGGTAAATAAGCAACACAAAATTTGATTTTTTGAATGACATTATACACCCCCCCCCACCTTCTTAAAAGTTCTGATAGAATTGTCCGACATTCAATTACAGAGAGACACACTTTTTAAAAGAGGTGTCTAAATGTACCCATTTGAGGGATGTTATTGGATAAACATTCTTGGATGCTTTAAAATCTGAAAGGTACATCTGTTATTGTGACAGCAATATTGTAAAGCAGTCAGCAGATCCCAGATCTATTCTTATGTACCTCTACCCCGATATAACGTGACCTGATACAACATGAATTTGGATATAACACAGTAAAGCAGTGCTTGGGGGGAGGAGGCACTGCACACTCTGGCGGATCAAAGCAAGTTTGATGTAACACGGTTTCACCTATAACACAATAAGATTTTTTGGCTCCCGAGGACAGCACTATATCGGGGTAGAGGTGTATTGATTTTTCTTTTAACCAAATGTGTCAACAATTCCTTCCTTTCTCATGATGCTGTCACTGCCACCATCAACTTTGTAAAGATCCTTGGTGCCAATGCTAAACCAAAAGAAGGGACCAGTATGATAAATGGAGATCCCAAGGTGAAGCACAGGTATTTCTGAGGGCTGCTATAATGGGGCTATGGAGATATGTATGCTATAACCAAGATGCTCAGAAGTCTCCTGGACTGACAGCAATGATCACTAATGTGCTGGATTCCTTTTTGATACATTTATGCTCCACTATCCAGAATCTGCTGGATCATCCTGGACTTCTTGGAGACCAAAAAGTAAACGGAACAGACTTTTGTAAACCTTTTAAGCTGCGGTCAAAAGGGAACACTGCCTGAATTTGAAATTGACAGTTGATGATGCTCTAAACGGATTCCTCCTTTACAGGAACGGAAGGAGGATGGGATGTGACTGCTTCAGGAGGCAGGGGAGGAAAAGAATTCAGTTTATAAAGTCACTACAAAAAGCGAGCTATGTTCAGCTCCACGCAGCCAGGAACTGCCAGTCTCTTGCTATGGGCCAATCCTTTAGGGAATGGCATAGCAATATCTCAAAGAGTTTGGCCTGGTTCTCTCGGTCTCTTTCAAATGAGGCATGAAAGGCCAAGTTCCACTGGAATTTAACCTACATGTTCTGTAGATAAAGAAAAAGGAGCTGAAATTTCTGTTTGGTCTACAGAGACCCTTGGATAAGACATTCTCACTCTCACACATGCCCTGATCTAGGCTATTCCCAAAGATATGCCTCTTGGAAAGGAAGGGCAATATTAAACTTGGAAAAGAACTACCTTACTGCAGGATTTCGCTTGCTCTACAGAAAACAATAAGGATGGCTACACTGCCAACAGAACAGCAAAGGCCATCCTGAGGCATGTTGTGAAGGTACCTGGGTATTATGTGGCAAATAGGAAATGTAAATATTGTTTAAAAGTTAACCAATTAAAACTATATCATTTAGCCAGTTAACCAAATAAAGAGAGAGGGGCCCACCCACAGGGCTGGGGGTTAAGGGTTAGGATGGGTTAACTGGGAAGACTAATGCTTACCAGTTAACTGTTCAACCGTTACTATTTTACGCCTCTAACTGCAAAAGGAAAAACCTCCAGGATGCTCTGTAGAACCCTTGCTCCTCCATCTATTCCATGAAATCCCTTGTAGTAGACAGACAGTGAACAGCATCAGCAAGATAAGTAGCAGATAACTCAAAAGGAACGGCATCCATCTCTTTCTTTGGTCCAAGGGGATGGACACTTTACTAGTACATTTTGAAATTACTGGGAACGTGCCAAAGTTTTTTGCTCTCATGCAGCAACCTGTAGCAATTTGAGCAAGAGGCACTTGAAATGTGGAGCCTGCCAAATGGTGAATTTTTAAGCATTTACATTAAAATGTCCAGGCTACTTGGTCTTTTTCTTCCACAACAGAGCAATCAATAGTGAGACTTGGGGGTGAATTTAGTGCTGAGTGAGGTTTAGTTGCCTCATCCCCCTCTTCAGGCTCTGGTGCTCTGTATAAAAGGCTTCTCAAACTTTTGTACTGGTGACCCCTTTCACATAGCAAACCTCTGAGTGTGACCCCCCCCCCTTATAAATTAAACACCATTATAAATGTTGGAGGCAAAGTGGGGTTTGGGGTGGAGGCTGACAGCTCACGACCCCCCATGTAATAACCTCATGACCCCTCAAGGGGTCCCAATCCCCAGTCTGAGAACTCCTAGCTTAAACTATGAAGGGTGCAGAGATCTGTAAACTCTTCACTGATGGTTCTGGGGACACAAAAAAGCAGCTTAATATATTAAGTTGCTAGAATTTTCTATTATTTGTCCATTACTCAAGTAAACTCATACTAATATTTTGATTACTCAGGAGTGATGAACAAGAGACATTTTGCTTACTAATATTAGCTTTTAAAAGAAACATAAGTCTTTGTACTTACTGGGCTGCTGCTGTTGGGTACTGAATCCTCCAAAGCCTAACCCAGTTCCTAAACCAGTACCTAGGCCAGTACCAGTTCCTGCTCCACCAAAACCAGTACCAAATCCAAAACCTTTGTTTTGGGTAGCACCAAACAGTCCTTAGAGGAGGGGAGAAAATCAAAGATTAACAGAAGATTTACATATGAAAAGCAAAAACAGATAGCATCAGTCTTGTAGAAGTTTTAAGTTTAATTCTAAATCAGGATGATGGTAGCTCACCAGTGCCTGTGTTGGTAGGAGCAGAAAAGCTAAATGCTGATCCAGGAGCGGTGGTAGTTGTCCCAAATCCTCCAAATGCACCTAGTAAAATAAATTGTACAAAAAAAACAAGGTGGCTTTGCCACATGGTTCAATCTCTTGTAGATCATGATAAACTGCACACTCCAACACAATGAGTTTTATGAAGGGAGATGCTGACAGATGAATGTGTTATGGCACAACCAAGTTTTTCTGATCAGTTATTTACTTTAACAATAAAGTAAACAGGAGAGAAAGTGGAGACAAGAGGCAATACATCTTTATCTTGTGACAAGTGAGCCATGGATATTGAAAAAAACAAACAAACAAGCCCCCCCCCTCCACCCACTTAGGCTTTAGTTAACTGAAGTTGCTCAGTGCCAGATGTGCTCTCCCCATCTACAGAAGATTATAGCTAGTACTAACTTTTGTCACATTAATTCTCTAGAGTAGAATAACTGGATTTTTGTGGGACGGGGTGGTACATTTTTAATATACAGGATCATTAAAAATATAAATAAGAACTACAGACACTTGGGTAGAACTAAGCATCTTACATACAATGGTTGCATATGAGCAAGAACACAGACAGTAAAGATGGAGTAAAATCCTGGAACATGTGGCAAAGCCAGTGTCCCTCATGCCAGCAGAAGGATGACATTCTGTGTCCCATCCTGCAAAAAGATTTAGGGGGTAGACTCCTGTGGAATTCCACTGACTTCCATGGATGAAGGGGTCTCCCTGTGTGGATCAGTTTTCAGGATCAGGTCCACAGCGTGGCACACAGGTTGTTAGGAGGATGGATTTGTCAGAATACTTTACAATGCAAAGGGAAGTGCTCGGTTCTTGAGAGGAACAGTCAAGGGGCCATACAGAAGAACCTCTAACATGTAAATACACCGCTACCTCGATATAACGCCACCCGATATAACACAAATTCAGATATAATGCAGTAAAGCATTGCTCGGAGGGGGGGAGGGTGCGCACTCCGGTGGATCAAAGCAAGTTCAATATAACACGGCAAGATTTTTTTGGCTCCCAAGGACAGCGTTGTATCGAGGTAGAGGTGTATGTAAGATATTTATATCTCAGTTCAGAAGCATGGGCTGAAGTGTCCTCAGTAAATTGAGAGCACCCCTAATTTTATAATACAATCTCTTCAAGTCTCTTACGCCAACTGTGCCATCTCACTGCCTGGCCAAAACAGCAGAACAAATACAAGGCAGTACTTTAAAAGACTTGACTGCGTAAGATTGAGTTATTGCCAAAAGATGAAGGGCTGTCAGGATTTCATATATGCAATGGGTGCCTTTACCACAACATTAATCCGAGGCACCTTGAATCATTACTCTTAACCAGCTAAACATAAGCCCACAATCTTTTATCAACAACAAAGAGTGGTCCTCTTCCATCTCTGAAATATTTGGAAACTGCAAACTTTCCTTCTGGGTGTGGATTTCACAGTGGTAATCCATGCCTTTGTGATCCCCCCTGTACACTACTGTAACACACTCTGTTTGGGATGGTCCTTACTCTGCATCTGTAAGAGCCAGCAACACCTGCATCCTCCAAGATTCACTGGCTGTATGAAGTCCAGCAAACATGCTTGAGGTTTTACTTTTATTAGCTAAAAATTTAAGTCAGCAGTTCCCAAACTGGGGTTTATGAATAGCTGGCTAGTCATATGGTGCTGGATCCCCTCTATTTCCTGCTGCTTCTACAGGTGTTCAGGCTCTTCATGAAGAGAGTCTGTAAAAGCAGCTGGAAACATGAAGAACCCAGACTAGATGCCTTTACTAGAGGCCTCTGCTACACAGTAGAAAAAACAGGAACCGTCCCCCAGGGAGTCGGGAGTCACCAACGGCAGAATCATGTCCTGGTACCAAGGTAGTATGCCTAGAGAAGCACAGGGAGAAGAGGACCAGATGGCGGAGCAGCATATCCAGTGCATTTATCCAAAAAGAGGCTAAGCAGCTCCTTATAGCTACTGTTCTGAGCAGGCAAGCAGCGGTGTTTTGCACCAGCTGCAAACATCAATAGGCTTTCAGGGGTAACTCTGTGTGGTATGCATTGCAATAATCCAATCTAAAATTGCTCAGGCACATATTCCTGATCCAGACATGTGTGAAAGTAACCATCACCTTATTAGTGAACAAAAGATGAAGTATACACTTCATTCCACTGACAAGCCTTGGGTCTCCTGGGGCATTAAGAGGTCAAAAAGCAATTCTAAAATGTACTCGTGGACAAAAGATAGAAATTCTCCCTGAACAGAGCCAAAAGAAGCCATCCCATTATACCTTTTAGATCCTTTTTTAACTCAGCAAAACGGATTATCAGTCCACTCTGATCCTACTCCTGAACTTGGCCAGGCAGCAGAAAAGCAAAGACACAATATCATATAGGTCAGATGAAAACAATGGAATCATAGCCCAAACTGATTAGTCTCCCCCAGGGGCCTCTTATACACATATGGAGCAGGAATGACAGCAACTCAAAGACCTCAGCTAAAAAGAGTCCACTATGTAGACCAGCTGTTGTAAAGCCATTTGTAAGTTACATGTAATAATTTTTTTTTTAAACTTAACGTAACGGAACAGCTTGAAATGGCATGTTATGTATGACAGGAAAGCAGTTATGAGTGGCAAAGTTATAAAATCTTAGTTAAAATTGCAAAATTATATTCAATCAGCAAGAGCTGTATATAGAAATATCAAACAGTATAGTGTACATGATTCAACAAATGGATATAGTCATTGGCAATGGACATGCCAGTTTATCAAAATACAGTTTACATCTGAATCAAAACAAATAATGATTTGTAAATCTATTAGATTTACCATCCCTGTGACACAGAATGAATCTCAAACCAGACTTAATTTTCAACCCAACTTGATTTTCACTCCTTCAGAGCATCAGCTTTATGCAGCTGGATGAAAAAGGTTTCCAGTGATAATTGTAGTATTAAACTGTTAATACAATGAAAACATGCATCTCAGGTTTGGTTTTAATTTAGCTCATATCCATTAGGAAAAAGGCAATTAATTAGAATTTGTACCAGAGTAAAATCAGTTAAACAAGATTTACATTATTCATCAGGTGCATGAAAGTGACATGGGTGCTAAAATACAAAAAAATGGTCAGACTGTGGAATGCATATAATTCCTATACGAGCAGCTGCAAGAACAAGATTGCGAGGCTAAACCTACATAAATGGAAACATGTATACCCCATATAAGGCACAAATATTTTCACATAAAAAAAGACTAAATTTAAAATAAATCAATGTGATTACTCAATTGACTAATTTACGCTGGATTGCCAATTCCCTTCAAAAATAACCAGTGTCCACATTAGGAAGAACAAAAAAGCTAGAGCATCTTTTAAAGACAACCCTGCATCTGTGCATCATTTCAGCAGATCAACAACAGTACTTGAACAGAGACAAAAAGCAAGGGCTACTGATTTTGTGCTGATCGTATACAATTTGTTTCTCCACAGAAACTAGTTAAGTGTGGTGGGTTCATGATAACCAACTGAAGTCCAATGAAGAGACTTAGGAAAGATGAAAAACATGACTACAGTAGTCCAAGAATCTAAAGTAAGGAAATGTGGCTTTACAGATTTACTGTAATTATTCAGTATTACCAATATCTGAACAAAGAATTGAGATTACAGTTTGCTAAATAATCAAGACTTAGATTTAGACTGGCAGGACACCATGGTTTATTTTGTTTTTAGAGAAAATGTGCATTTGACAGACCAAGTAATTTTCTTTCAACAGCTATTTCATGTTTTTAAAGTCATATTTAGAGATTTTGCTACAAGTTATTAAAAGCTTTGTTCTCTAAATTTGGTCTATACAAAAGGTATTAAGTAGTTTTTTATACTTAGATACCAGAGATCTGAAAAGAATTCTTGGACCCCTGCTATCAACATTCACTACAAACAAGTGTGTGTGTTATCTACCTGCACTTGCCAGACTGTTACCAAAATTGAATGGTGGCGCTGAGGTAGTGGACACACCGAAATTTCCAATATTAAAATTCACTGCAGGATTGGCAGTTAATCCGAAACCCCCAAAATTAAACCCACTGGCAGTGGAGTTTGCAGTCTCAAGCCCACCAAATCCTAACAGGTGGGAAGCAGAAAGAGAGCAGGCAGCATTAGTTTGAAGGAAAAAAAAAAAAAAAAAGTTTTCCATAGCCAGGGACAAGAAAAATAGAAATAGTTAAATTAAAAGCATAGAGGAGAGAAGTTATTTCATTTCAAATGAGATTCATTCATTTAACACAAACAGAGTAATCCAAAGCTTTCTGCTATTTAACCTATGCTGTTAGCGGATACACTTTTTTTATTTATGCTTTAGCTTTGTAAGACTTCTCTCCCCTCCACACTTATGCCTAATCTATACATGAAAGTTCCAGTCATGTAACTATGTCAGTCAGAGGCATGATTTTTTCTGCTATAGTTATACCAGTACAACTCCTAGCATGGATGCAGTTATATCAGTATACAAGTGACATGCTGGTTTAGTTATTCCCTCTCCCATATAGGAAAAGCTTTACACATAAAAAGCACATGTACACAAATGTAACAGAGTCCACTAGGGGAGTTGTAGCATTTTAACTATACTAGTACAACCAGTATAGCTAAAGCAGTACAACTTTCCAGGGGTATGTCTTCACTGCAGAGTTAATTTGGGTGATCAGCACTTGGGTGTGAGTGGCACAATGCAAAGCCATATTCAAGTGGGGCACCATACCATGTCCACACTGGTACTATACGCACTAGGACTTTTGTGGTTATATCCCAACGTTCTTAATACTGCAATAAGATGAATCATTCTAGGATTCTCTCTCAATGAACTGTGGGAGAAACCGTTTGTGTTTCTGTGCACACAGAAGGATTTTTGGGAAGGCATTAGAGAATTATCAGCACCTGAGAGTTTTAGCTTGTATCTACACTGCAGTATGGGTGGATTACCAGCCTGAGTGTAAGGAGCACTCAGATTTTAGCCTGTACCCTAGACCAGCTGGCCAGCTAACCAGCCTGGGTGTAAACACCACCACCAGTCAGGCAAGAGGTTTTTGTGCATGGGAGCCAGACTAGGGCATCACTCAAGTAAGAGCCTGAGTTACCTCTGCAGTGAGGATAAATACCAGGGCAGACAAAGTATTACAAGTCTAAATGCTCTGAAGGGGCCGGAAATGATTTGCCTTTTAGCACAACCTCTTAAAGCTTTGGAGCCTAGTTCACAAATAGATATATATCTAGACAAGCCACAAACACACTTACAAAGCTTAAAAGGAACACTCCCCTCCTCTGATTTCAAGTTGGATGTAGCCTTTCCTTTTCCCCACACCCTAGAAAATGTCACACAAATCATAAGCTATCTAGGGATGTCTCTTTAAATAAATAAAACTATTGTGGCTGAACATGAAGACTTTTGTGAATACTTGAATTACCTGATAATTATCATGACTGACTAATCAGTGCCAACTAGTACACATCATGTACATCCTCATCTCAGCTAATCATAATTAAACTTTTCATAATCACATTAAAATTTTCTATTCAAGACAAGCCCTGGTGTGTGTGTGTGTGTGTGTGTGTGTGTGTGTTTGTGTGTGTGTAAACACACACTGCTCAGACATTCGTGACCCCCTTTACTGCAGAGGTCATGAACCTCCACCGGGCTCTACTGAGAAAAGAACATACCATAATGTGACACTATCTGCAGAAGCAGCTTGCAAGGACTCTGGAGGGAAGGCTACGAAAATTTACCTGGGCCTCACAAGTCATTTCAACTGTCTAAAGATGTACGAGGGGCATGTCCTGTGCAGAAACAGCGCAGCGCCTGGAGCGCTGGGGGCAATGAGCACGGGGGGTGCCCGCGGGGCCGCAGCAGCTCACAGGACGGGCGCGAACCCACCGCCGCGGGTACGCAGCCCAAGGCGCCCGGCTCGGTGTTAATGCATCGGGACGGAGGGGAAGAGCCAAGGCTCGGGCAGGCGCCCGGCCGGCGGCTCCCCAGGAAGGCTGCGGTGTCCCAGGGAGGGGCCGGACCCGGCCCAGCTCCCATCCCGACGAGACACCGCCACCCGCCCCGCCCAGTCCCGGCGCTGGGGAGGCGCCGCTCCGGTTGCTAGGGCGAGCGCCAAGGAGCGGGCACAGCCCCTGCCCCGCCACCCCCTCGCGGCCGGTCTCCACAGCCGCCCCGCACTGACCTGTCGGATTAGCGGCGGCGGCGCCGGCGGCTGCCCCGAAGTTGAAGGCCATGAGGCGGCGCGGTTGGCGGAGTGTAGCCACCGCCGCCAGGCCCGGCTGGAAACGGTCACCCCAAGGGGAACAGTTCCGGGTAACGGCCCTGCTCCCGGAAACATTAATAGCCCCAGCAACCACCGCCTGAACTCACAGGGTGGCGCTGAATGATGACGTAATAAAATGCTCGTTTTTTGTCACCCGCAGGAGTGCCCAGACCCTACCTCCAAAACAGATGGGTGGATCACGTGCCACGGCGGGCCTCGCGCTCGGCTACGCCTTAGCGGTGACGTATTGGTGTCGCGCGCCTCTCAGAAGCGGAGCTGGGATTGAGGGGGAGGGTGGTGAGAGAACATTAGCTGTGGAACATACCAATCAGGCTAATGGAGGGGGGAGGGTGCAAATTACGGACTCAGGGCAATACCATGTGGCCTAGGAGGGGGAGGTGCGCTCTTGTGGCAACTGGCAGAGTGGTTAGAGCAGTGGGCTGGAGCCAGGACTCCTGGGTTCCATTGCTGGCTGTGCTGCAAGCGTGGGCAGGGGGGCCTGGTGTGGCTAGCCAGCAAGGTGAGCCCAGATCCCCAAAGGTGTGTAGGCACCTAGCTTCCATTGATGTCAACGAGTGCATGGGATGGACTTCACCCTGCTTCTCCACAGGGTGTAGTGGACGGGTGAACAACTCCTCACCTGCAGGACAGTTCCCCCACGCTGTCCCATTGCATGTTATACAGAGACCCACACCCCGCCACTGACGGCCACCTGGCCCTTGCTTTTCAGTCAGCTTTGTGCTTAATCGTTGGATAGGGTTACAAATTTAAAACTACAAGGGAGCCAGCAGGGTTACTGCCTTCCACAGACATGCCATCACATGTTCGGCCGTTAAAAAGAAACCTGCAACGGGGTCACAAGTCGTTAAAATAATTTTTACCTAACCCTAGATTAACACCTGTCCCATGAGGCCAGGTAAAGGATGATGGGCCAAATTCCACTTTTACATCAGAGCAACCCTATTGTAGTCACTGGGGTCACCCCAGCTTAACCCATCGTAATTTAGGCCATTCAGCTAGACCCTCCTTTCACTGTCACCAGCTTTATGCTGGGATAACTCCACTGACTCTACCAGAGATGGGAATCAGGCCCATGGGCAAATCTATACTGGAAACTTACTGTACCTTTTCTACTGAAATTTCCACACCAAACAGGTCACCATTTGCAGCCTGATCCTCTTTTCCTTGAGGATCCACAGCTCCTACTGCACAGAATATGAGATTTGGGTACACAAGGACTATAAATCAGGTCCTTGGTAACTCCCTAAAAACTCTCTTGCAGTTGAAATAGTTCTCCATACAAAATGGTTATTTTTCACCCACTTCTGGACAGAAAATGGTACCAACTTCTCTGGAGTCCTATATTCAGAAGGCATTTACTGTGGTTTTTCAAAGAAAGGCATGATGCAAGGGCAATTACTTATTTGTCTTCTAGCCCCAGATCCCACATACTGCTCCACACACTTACTAGGCCTCACTGGAATATATGCTCCAGCTATACAGGTGTGGGGGAGAAGTGGGGTTCACTTCCCTCTGAGCAGCATCCCAAATCACCAGTGTGTAGCCATAACTCAATAAAGAGCAGATGAAAGTCAACATTTTCATAAGTGTTCACTAATTTGAGTACCCTCAATTTTTGGGTATCCAGCTTGAGCCACTTACAACCTATTTTTCAGAGGTGCCAAGCATCAGCAGCCCCATTGAGGTCAGCTGCAATGGTGGGGGCTCAGTATCTTTGAAATGGTGCCCCCAGGCATCTCAAGTTGGGTACCAAATAATGAGGCACCCAAAATCAGTGGACACATTTTTAAACATTAGGCTCTTGTGTCTGGTGATTCCCCCTAACTAAAGACATCCAACTCACTGTATTGCTCTTTGTGAACCTGCCTCTCTATGGAACAAGACAGTGAGAAACTATGAGCAAAGGTATCGATATTCTAAATCACAGCACCTCCCTGGAAATTTACATAATCCTTATTTTACAATCCCAACTCTCTGGGTGTAATAAATGTCTCTCAGCCACATTCCACTGAGATACAAGCAGCTTTACTTTTCTCTTTCAGTGCCATCCCGACTCTTCTCCCATTAGAGTTAAGGGCTGTTTTGACTTCAAAATGAGAGCAGAGTTAGACCAATGCTGAGCACTCCTGCAACAACCCCCCTGAGGTGCCTACAGTTAGGTTCCTAAATCCATATTCAGGCACCTAAATCAGTGTCCTGACTTTTCAAAGTGGCGAGTGTCCACTACTCCCATTGATGTCAGCGGGAGCTGCTGGTGCTGATCACTTTTGAAAACAAGGTCACTTTTTAGGTGCCTAAATATGGATTCCAGAGCCAAAAGCTAGGTTTGAAAATATTGGCTATGAACTGTTTTCTTTCAAAAGGCACCAGATATACTCAGACATAAACCCAGAAGCTGTATAGTGAAAGAAAACACCAAGTTCATCACACTTTGTATAGAAACATTAACTTTTATTAATGCAACACTTGATCTGCATTAATAGTGGAAACAAAAATTGCTAGAGTCACAGAAAGTGAATCAAGTGTGCAAACATACTGATCATTGCTATGAGTATCTCCTCTTCAACAGTCAGCCTCAGGAAAACAAATACAAAACCCATCAACAAACAACAGTTGACAATTATCTCCTGTGAGTCTTCAATAATTAAAAAAGTATCTAACGCTGCCTGGAATCACTTCCACTGTGTGAAACAAACAATGCTTTACAGAACAGCTGAACAGAAGGATTGTAGATGGATAATCTTCCCTGGATGCAGGCACAAGTAATTCTTAATAGGTATATAAGGAACTGTCATGGTATAAGGAACTATCATACAGTGTTAGCACTCCTGCAAGATACTGAGCGTCTCACTCACAGTGAAGTAAACTGTCCTTTGAAGGATCAAACCCATGGCACTTTACAAATATTAATTCATCCTCACACCACCTCTGGATGGTGTATATATATATATATATAGGTAAATGTTAATAACTGTACAAATTACAACTCTGGTCTCCTGACAACCAGCCTTGGACTCTAATCACTAGACCGTGCTGCCTTTCAGTGTTAATTAGCTGCTATTGTGAGTTGCATGCATACATCCAGAGGAGAATGATATTCTTTGTAGGGTTTCTTTACAAGTTAACAGCTGAGAAAGATGAACAAATGGGATTCTGGATTTTTAAGGTACCCAGGGCAGTTTACAAAGAAACAATGCACAGGCCTGTCAAGGATAACTGCCCCTGCATATCAAATATACTGATCATCAATAACCCTTTATAAAACACAGTTGGGAGGTCTGGCATCCCATAAAATGGCTCTCCCACGGGTATATTTGACTTTTTGTATGTGCTGGATTGAGAGAGGTGGAATGCTCCATTAAGAGGCATCAAACTGCAATGTACCGGTTTCACAAAACTAAAAGGAAATAAAACAAACACACACTAAAATTTTATCATGCATCCTGCTTGAATGGAGTTTAGCTTTTAACTCTGTAGTCATTTTTGCTTTTGCCTTACATAGAAATGCACACACCCTTCTCCAAACTGCTTAATATCTATGCGTCTATTTATATCTGTAAAATACAGGATTTTAAAATGTGTTTGATGATGGCCTACGCCTGCTCCCACTGACGACAGTGGGAGCAGCGTTAGGCCACTGCTGACAGTTTTGGAACATCCCGCTTGTAACACAGACTATACTATAATTCTTACATGTGAGTTAGTAGCTGAGAAGTTCCAGAAAGAATTTGATGTTCCATGGACTAAAAGCCTGTGTCTATAAAGTACAACTGAATGTGATTCTGTTGGCATTTTGCCCACAGTGCTCACCTCTAACGGACATGCACGTGTTTTAAAACCTGATGAAAGTCACTTTGCACGACATTTAACAGATTTCCAACTGCACATTGGAAATTAGAAGGCGCAGCGAAACAGGACAACTGTACAGGAATGGACGTAACAGCAGCAGCATGCAAAAAATAAAATGGAAACATTTATTATTAAAATAACCACCTTTCCTCTATATTAGACAGATAAGACCTCTTCCCTATGGTCTAGTGGAGATTTAAGAAACAGATGTTCCTTGGGGGGAAATTCTTCAGGGCAAGATAGAGAATGGAAACATTGGAGCAATGAAGTAACAAAACCAAGAAGCAGCTTAATCTGCTGTAGCATATACACAAACATCTAGACACAGTCATTCAGACATTTGAAGAGTTCAGCTAAATCAATCAATAAACGGACAGGAATAATGAGCCAGATCCTGAATAGGTGTAAATTGGCACAGTATCACTGACTTTGATGGCACTCCATTGATTTACATCAGCTGAGGATCTGACCCAATAAGCAGAATGTAACATTTTAAAATGGATATGTTGGGATTAAATTCACCCCAGTGCAGAGGATCCTTGGGACAAAACCTGTTCCTGACTTCTCAGCTGAGTCCACGACTGCTTGGTCTGGACAGTGGAATGAGGACTGGTATTTTGCAGCAGGGCTTAAACAGTGCGTAGTCTCTCTGCTGGTCCTCTGCGCTAGGATGAATTTCACCCTGTGAGGCCTTGTTGTTTTATCAGGAATAATGCTTTCAAAATGACTTCCTCAGAAAATACCTGAGGTTTTTTAGATGATTTGTAGGTTACTGTTGTTGTGCACAGGTAGCTCTTTTACACAAGGTGCTAGATTCATACAATGATCTGACCTGTACAACATAAAGACTGAGACAGAAAGATGATCCTGGAGTTCCTGATTTAGCATAATGTACTGCAAAAGGCAAATGGCTCACTCGCAGAACACACGCTCTACAGCTACTGACTCAGTTTCCCCAGCTAAGGAAAGCTGGCCCTTAATCTGAGAGGGATGTAGCCTTTTACCAGCAGCACTGGGCATTCTGTAGCTGCCCCTTTCTGAATATAAGGAAGAATTTAAAAGGGACCCTGGGCCAAAGCTATTGGGCTTTTCCTTAGCTGGCAGGTTGATTCCAGAGGTCAGCCAAGGAAAGAAATAAAGGGCTCCTGAGACTCAAAGACTGGGGTGATGGAGAAGAGGGTATCTGCAACTGGAATCTACGTAAGTGGCAAAGGAGGAGTCTCCCCTCCCGCAGAACAACATTCGGGGTAAAGGTAGGGCAGAGTTCCAAAGCCCCTCATCCAAAAGGGTTTTCACATGGCATTATTTTCACCCTGGCCAATCACAGGGCAGATGAGGGCTGGACAGTTTCCTCTCATGAGGTTAAATGGAGATTTTCCTGCAGAGCAAATCCCTTGAGATGAATGGCTGTCGTTGGCTAGCCTGAGTCTCTCACTCATTGGGAACACACTTGCAGATCACAATGGGTTGGGATTTCCATTATGTACAGGAGCCCTTATCTTCAGCCAGGCAGCGCAGCAGATGCCTGAATTTGGATGATTATTATTTGGTTGGTTTTGGCTTGCACAGGAGAGGAGCCAGTCGGCTGAGGAAGTCAGCCTGGTGAAATGCCAGTATCTTTAGCTTTCTGTAACTGGTACAAATCTACAGACCACAGCACAGTGGGGCTCTGGCAGGACTTGGGCTCCTTGGTGCTACAGTAATACAGATAATAAATAATAATAGTAGAACTTTTCTGACTGGGACAGCCCAAAATGGTCTGGATTGCTGAACAATTGATAGGCTAACATCCTACACGGGAGTGTTCAGTCAGTCAAAGTATGTCTCCATTTTTCACTGACTTTATTTGATGGAAATATATTTGTGAGAATGCTCTTCCTCACAGAGAAAACAGGTACCTTATGATATTTTAAACTACCAGTATTTAAAAAAAACCATTTATGCTGCTTTCCTTTATGTTCCAAACATTCCGCAATACACAAGGTCTGTAGGTTTCCTAAATGTTTAATGCAATTACAAATACCCTTGCAGTGTCTGCCTGTACAGTGCTTACAGAATAGATATTTGTGAGACACTGACACAGGAAAAAGGAGAACGCTCTATTGTACCCTCAGCTAACCAACCCTTTGTATTCCAGTGTAAAAAATAATTAAAAATTAAAAACTTGCCAGGGCATTGTATTAATACCACACAATGGGATTTCAAACAATACTGGGACATATCAAGGTGCTATACGAAAATGTGCTATGAAGTACTTGGCTTCTTAACTGAAAACTAGATGTGATTAAATAGGCCTCACTTACCATTTTGGCTTAGATTCACAAAACAATTTTGGAGGTGAAAGGCATGATGGGTAACTAGTAAAACGATCCATTTACACTCTGTTAATAAGAAGCCAAGTGTACTCTACACAGAAGACAAAGTTAGACCCAGGACAGTATTTTCAAACATGCCTAAGTTCCATTTTCAAAAGGGACTTTGGAGCCCACATTACAAAGTTTACCCCACGTAATTCTAATACATGAATCAGGGTATTATACTCTCACTGATATAGTGGTTCTTAGCTTTTATGGCTTTCAACAGCACTGGGAATATTAAACACTAGTTAATAAAGCAGGATCTCAAGTCACTTTAATATCTGGTTTTAAAACTTACTTAGCAGCTGAGAACAGCTTCCTCATTCACTAGCATTTTAGTTTTTTCCATCTCTGTACTACAAATAATTATAATTAGCATGATGGGTTTTTAGATGGCGCTGAATGCCGGGTAGTGTCCGGTATTAGATCAATTTGCATAGTTTATTCACCAAGCTCACATGGGAAGGGGAAAAAAATGAAGATTAGGATGTCCTGATGAGTGGAGCCCTTTCCTCTTCAGAACTCTGAAATACAAAATGGCAAAGCAGAAAAGTTAACTGCAATGTGTTAGACAATGTGGAGCTGGAGGACAACAAATGTAAGACTGAGTTTCAAAGAAGAGTGATCCTGGTTATCATCATCCCCCAAGCCCAAATTCCATCCCTTGTACCATACAGGAACTATTAAGCTAAAAAAGCACTGCAGGGCAGATTGTGAGTGGTCTTTGCATAGATATTCAAGGGGGATGATGCAAGAATCCGCCCCAGTTTTGCTTAGCCTATGCCAGGCCCAGCACAACCGCAGCATATGCTCTACGGTGAGCACGTGGATTGTTCCTCATAGGACTCCCATTGGAAAAGCTGCCCCAAAGGGGCTGGAGAGGAGAAAAGGGCATGCCCCCTCTTCTCTGCATGGGCAAGTGTTGCTGGCCAGCCACGGAGTGGGGAGTGTGCTGCATCATCCTAGGGAATGGTGCAGCAGGCACATGCTGTCTGCATTTCTTGGAGATGTTTAGGGGGTGACACAGGGATCAGTGTTAGGGCAGGGCTTATTTAACATCCTCCAGGATGATGCTGAGAGTGAACAGCAGATTGACAAGATTACACTGGGAGGTGTTATCTGCGCCAGTGGGGACAGAGATAATTCAAAAGGGACCTACAGAGGGGCAGGGTCAAAGGTAGGAAATCTTGGAAAAATGCAAAATAATGCATCTTGGGAAAAAAAATCTGACACACACACACTCAACAGGAAGAAGAATCCTGGGAACCAGTAATGCTGGAGACTTAGGGGTGACAGAAAGCAGGGTGACAAGGCTGCAAAATGAAAGGCCAATCTTGGGCTGCATCTGCAAAAATATTGAGTTCCAGAGCAAGGAGGTGAGATTTCCTCTGTATGTGGCTGAAACCACCTCTGGAATGTGTGTGTTCACTTCTGGGCACCTAGACCGTGAATGACAGACTGGAGGGAGTTCAGAAAGGAACAACAAAAATGATGCGGGGCTGGAGAGACAGATTTAGAGGAAAGATTTAAAGAGTTAACTATGTTGAGCTTTGCTAAATGACAACTGAGGGGTGGGGTAAGCAGTATGATAATATTCGACAAATAGTTTAAGGCCATAAACAGGAGGGAGGGGAAAGAACTGGTGCAAGACAAGGGGGTATAACCAGGGCTGTATGATTTTCATGGCCATCACAGATTTCACAGTTTGAAGGAAAAAGCATAGCCTCTGTGAGGAAGCCTGAGCGACGTGGCTGTGATTGATCTCGCTGGGGCTGGGATGAGAGAGCAAGTAGGGTTGGGGCCTTGCCTGGAGCCCACAGGCCTGCTGCTAGGTTCTTAGGCTGAGCCTGCCAACCAGACAGGGAAAGGAAAAAGAAACTCAGGTGCTCAGGAGAAACAGGATCCACCTCTCCCATAAAGGAACCAGGACCAGAGTCATTCAATCATCCATTGCCAAAAAGCTGAGCAGGGGGCAAGAATGAAGCAAAAGTTTCCAAGTGGGAGCAATCAACATTTGAGTAAAGTCTGCAGAAAGAGCACACAGGTGTCTCTCTTGAGGTCTTGCCACAAAACAACCACCACAAGCCTAACTAATAAGCATGCCCAGGTCCTCACAAACTGAGAAACAGCACACGCATGGTTTGGGTGGGAATTCAGGATGCAGCTGCATGTGCTTTTTCGTGCAGTTGCAAGAACCTGTTTAGAAAGCAAAATACACAAAAAGCAAGACTGTCCTAGAGCAACAGCAGCTAGAAGTGGAAAAAGCCTACTAGGGTACCCTGTCTCGGATCATGAAGATGTCCCTAGTTTAGCATCCATACAAGACCACTGACGTAGGGTGAAGTTTTGGCTCACAATCTTTGACAGCATTGACAACCTTACTGCCAATTTTTTAATATAACAGATCAGAATACACATATGGAATACTAGTATCTGTGTCTGGTACTTTATTGTACAATTGATTGGTGGGGTTTTTTTTTAAGTCATAATGTGCATTTATAGCATAAGTTTGTGCTTTTGAGAAGTAATTTGGAGGAGCTGATCCACATTGTATTGTCTTTGTATCAGGTATATTGACACCTGGAGATGCTCAGGTTGTAAGATTATAATTGCTATTGAATGAATAAATATGGTACGGTCAGAGTTAAGGTTGTGCATTATGGAGTGATTTTCAGTTCTCTGAGGGGGACAGTATTGTTGAATGGCCCAAGAGGCAAAGCTGGGATAAGAATCTGAATTTGTCTGTAGTTTCTGGGTATTCAGAACTGGGCTGTTAGTTTAGATGCCAATTTGGCCTTCAGTTGGTTTGGGAAGAACACGGGGCCAAGAACCAGCCCAAAGTATTACAAGAGAACCTGAAAATCAATTTAATATTTTTTTCCTCAAAAGGCAACTGAACAGGGCTCAAAATGTCAATCAAATATGTAGGGTTTTTGGATCTTACCCTTCAGAGTTCACTAGACAGGCTTCTTTTTACAACTAGTGTTTATAGCTAGCAAAGGAATTAGAAACAAAACAAAATATGTATGTTCACCCACCTTACCATGTATCTTAAATTGGCTGCATAGCTTTGTTTGGGGGCACTTACTCTGGGTCTATTAACACTTCTCTAACCTGGAAAGAGCAGTTGCAACAAAAACAAAAAGCAAAATTGTTGTGGGAAACCAAAAGGTAAAATCAATGACAGACTAGTAAAACACAGATAAACACCAAGAAAGGAAGGTCAACTTCAGATGCTACTAACCTCTTCCTTTGTTCCAGGGGGCCTGCATATGAGCACAATGAAACAAATCCCCAAAATAATTCCTAATGCCATGATTATGAAGGGGATGCTGGTTACAACCGTGGCTTCAAACAGAACGCTCTTCAGTTTTTTGGCAGATGCTTCATCAATCAGAACACTCTGGAGGAACAGGGAGCATTGAGGAAGAGAAAAATGATACATTTCAATACCCTTTATGCTGTGCTCTCTTACTTAGAATAAGCATAAGAGGAAACAGCAGCATCCCCTCTGCCATGATGATTGTTTGATATGCCTCACCTCTGACTAGAACTGCTAGCTCTAGTTTAGAAGCTATAAGGATAAACTGGTCTGCATTTTCAAAAGTGACTAATGATTTTGTGTGCACAGCTGTAGGACACCTTAAAAGGGTTGGATTTTCAGAGGGAAGATGCTTTCTCTCCAGCACCCCACGGAGGGACTGGTTCACGAATCACCAGCATAGTTCTTGCAACAGCTAAGATTTCCCTTGGAGGTCTCCCATTCACGTGCTGACCTCACTTGATCTTACTCGCAGTCTGATCCTGCACACTGTTGTTGCCAAGAGGAATGTTTGCTGCCAGGAGCTGTCTCACTGAAGTCAATGGGACTCAAGACAGTAAGCACTACTCCCAGCTTTAACTATATGCAGGATTGGGCATTAATTTGGAAGCCCTCCCAGGTTCAGAGCATGAAGAGCCTCAGTGAGATAAAGCTCCTTCCTAGAGATAACCTAAACCCCTTTGTAAAGTCCCCTTTTGACACTGACTGCATCACAAATCCAAGGAATTCAGGGATCTATCTTCAGTGAAGAAACCTCCCTGGAACTCTGACAAACTAAAGGCCTGATCCATCAAACTTCTTCCCCATGAGAGGTATCACTGAAGTCAATAGGAGTTCCCACGTGAAGGGGAGTTTGCAGGACTGGGACCTAGGACAACGATCAACCAGAAATTTTATACAAAGAACTATTTCCTACCCCCCTGCTATTGTAAAATTAGGAGAAACATGGACACATTCCCCACTTTTTTGCAGGCCCAGTGGTATCTTCTTTCTAGACAGGCACACACTGCAATGGAGACCATTTACAATATTTACCTCGTTTACATGCACCACGGGGAAAACCAATGTTCTGACACGGCCTGTTTCACTGTGTAAAAAGACAACAAGGCACTGAGATTCTGCAATGATTTCAGCTTTCCCCAGACAGATTAGAACACAGCAATCAAGGGGGAAACCTTTCCCATGTGAAAACTTTAAACCTTTCTTATCTTTATTTAAACTTTTAACCTTCCTCTCCCTCAGATTAGGATAAAAATCAAGATCTAGAAACTGGAATGTAGTCTTTGTTTTTAAAGCAATAAAATATACTAGGGTTTCCTGGGGAGGAGGGGGAAAAAAGATCCATGAGAGGCTTATTAATAGCTGACCTCATGGAAAGTTTGTGCCAGGGAATGGGAACACCAACCTGAGTGGTTGTTGAAGGCTATACATAGCTGTGAAATATACATATGCAGTTATAAGAGACACACACCAGCTAAAGTGATGCCTGGTGTTACAGTGGAGTTATGTTAATGCTGCCAGCAATACTGGGATAGAAAGTGTTTCAATGAGAGATCTCATAGTGACTAGAAAGTACAGTACAGTAAATATGAGGAAAATGTTGTCTTAGGATCCAGTCCCCCAAAGGGATCTGGGCAGATGTCACCCTTTATATATTTTAAAGTGCCTTGTACATACAGACTTGTGTGGGAACTTTGAAGTGTCAAGCTGAAAGTGAATGAGCGTCCTGTAAAGTTTTTAACTAGTTCCTACTACCATTCTGACACTAATTTGGCCTCATCAGCTGGGAATGTGTTTGGCATTTGCTGTGGCAGAAATCGTGGCTGTGTGTGGGTACACGTCCATTCCTGTGACAGTGTGTCTCTTATAAAACTCACATAAGGACAGTCGGCCAGATCCTCAGTCGATGTGAATCTATTTTATTGACTTCACAGAAATCATGCCACCAATACGTTTAGGTTCTTTGTCACATAGTGTGTTTCACATTTAGGCTTTCGCAGTTTGAAAGATATATTCAGAAAACATAGCAGGGCCACCGTAGCTTGCGACAGCTCACACCTGAGTCTTCAAGTTGTTGAAATAACGACAAATTGCCACTGTGAATGTGAAATGAGAAGAAGGAGCTACCCTGCCATTTTCTAGGTCAGATCCTATTGGACTGAACTATCTCTACAAATAATATTTTCCCCAAGGACTCTGAAGACAAAGTCACTTCAAATACGAAGTCAGGCGAGCAATCCTGAAATCCCCACTGCTAGAGGAGAATACTTACATAAATTCATCTAGTTTTCTGACAAGAACATTGATCTGCATTCTCTTGGCTGCTTGTACAACTATCCCTGTCAGCTGTGAAAGAAAGGGAAACCAAAAAAAAATCATTTTTTTACTCTAAAATATGATTTCAGCCCAATTTTTACAGCGGGAAGGAGTTGCTTTTAAGATGATAAAACAACACATCTACTAGTTAAGATGGAATTGGATGGGTTTCCTATCTCTTTATAGGAGAATTAGGTAGATGCATGCTAGGGGATTATTTTTATTTGTATCCATCCATCCAGATACTTAGATGACCCTCATTACTATAGAACCTGAGAGACTCTAGAGACCCCATTAATACAGAAGCTCCAACTGAGCCTGGGGCACCCTTCTATAAGGCACAGTACAAACACACAGTTAAGAGACAGTCCCTGTCCCAGTGTAAACAGATAAGAAAGACAAAGGGTGGGAGAAAGGAACTGCTATTCGCCCCTATTTTACAGATGGCGGACTGAGCCACAGAGAGGTTAAATTGATAGGGCCAAAGTCACACAGGACATCTGTGGTGAAGCTGGGAATTGAACCCAGAGTCCTTGTACCTTAACCATAAAACAAATTGCTACTACAACCCAAGACAGAGTGATGAAGCTGGCTGCACTGCCACTGAGAAGATCTGTGCAAAATAATTCTTCTGTGAGTTGCAATAACAATAATCAATCTTCATCATAAACGCTGCAATGTCTGGCGTGTTGGAGGAAGAAGATTTTTAAGTGTAGAGGTGGCAAAATTTAGCTTTAATTTTTTTGGTGGGGCAAATCACACACTAAGAAAGAAATGTGTAAGAAGGGATTGGGCAGTCAGGAACCCGCTGACATCAAGAGTTTGGATTCTGAACATGTGCACTCGTGCTCAGAAAGGAGCTGCTCATGCTGAAGCAGAAGGAAACGGTACCTCCCAGCATCCTGAGTCAGATTAGTTTCCCCCTGTCATTATGCTGGTCATTCCTTTATTCTTTCCCCTCATTCTGTTTGTTTACTGTTCTGTTCTCCACTGTACTCCTTCACATTTTCACTTCCAGGCCACTGCTCTGTTGCGTGGGTTTACGGAAGAGTAGATTTTTGAAGCCACGCATCAATAGGTACCATAATAATACAAATGCTGTGCCAGATTCAGTGGTCAACAAGTCATCCTTGTGACTCCCCTGGGATGCAAAAGAGCTGTAAACCCAGCTAACAGCTCTTTGACCAAGGCCAGCAACTACTTGGGCTTATTGACACCCAGGGATGAATGCAGAGCCTCCATCTTGAACTTCTGGGGCAGTATGAATGGATTTAGCCTCTTGAGGTGTAAGATTGGTCTCCAGTCTCCTGATTTTTTTCGCCCAGAGGTAGATAGAGAAGATTTCACTTTCTCTTTCTCAGGGGAAACTGGGCAATGGCTTGGATGAATGTGAGATGAAAGCTGGAGCCCGTGGAATGTTCGTCGCGCTATGAGCCAGGAAGTGAGAAAGAGGAGAGCCAAGTGAAGAGTGAGGGGGTGTTCTTGGAATGCTATGGTGGCTATGATGGAAAACACCAGCTGCATGGAAACAATCTCCACCCTTCTCAGGCAAAAAGAAATCCTGTCCCATACAAAGGGAAAACTTCCTGTCAAAACCTGTCCTTGAGGAGGGTACCTAGCGTGGGTGGGTTGATGGGAAAGCTTGAGATAGCGAGAACAGCAAACTGATCCTTTCTGATACTGACAGCTGTGGAATTTGGAGCAGAATGGTCCTGGGGCTTGGAGTGGGAAGTGCCTTTCTAAGGAGGTCTGGCTGGGGTGTGGCTCTGCTGAAGAGGTGGAGAGGGCTAGTGAACAGCGCTTAGAGAGGAGATTGCCAGACCAGGGATGAAACCAGAATAAACACTGTGAAACCTCTGGCTGCCATTACATTACATTCGGCATCACATATAAACTGGATGCCAAAAGGAATAAGCTTTAAGGACTCAATTCTGAGTCAATGGGAGCCGGATCAGGGCTTAGCATCTTCCTTCCTTCCTTGCCTAAGGAGTCTATTCTACAAGCCCGTATCTTTGGAGAAGTCTGGGATCTACAAACACGACGCTCTAAGTGCACAGGTCAGCACTCCTGTATTGCTTTTTTGAGTAGAGCTTGGTTTACTCTCTCAAGGGTCTGGTATCAACAGGACAAGGAGGACTGTGTGATGCCCCCTAGTCACTGTAGGGCAGATTGCTAACTGGAGGTGGCTGCTTTCATTTATTCACTTCATCTAGTGGAGGGAGAATCAGAGACCCTGCAAGCCATTTCAAAGGGAATCGCATACTTACAGGATTGATGTCCAGAAATGTTTCGTGATCCTCCTTTCTGGGATGCATGCCCTGTATGTCCTTAACATACGTCTCATCTGCTTGGTAAAAATGTGGGGCCGATAAAAGGATTGGGACACCTGGAATTTTAAACAGTTAAGTTTTCTAAAGATAACAATGCATCAGATCCCCATTCATCCAGTCTATCAGTGTGGCCAGGAACAAAAATAAGATACCGCGCACACACCATGAAACAACTTCCAATAGTAAAAAGTAACACTAACATACATTCCCAGAATCCAGTAATAAATAACTGAAGAAAACTGGTTTCTTTTGGAGCCCATTCACTTCATTGGAAGCACTTTACAGAAGGCAGCACGGCCTGGTGGATAAGGCACTGAACTGGGACTCAGGAGACCTCGGTTCTATTTCTGGCCCTGCCGTTGGCCTGCCGGGTGACCTTGGGCAAATCATTTAATCTTTCCCTGTCCCAGCTCCCCGTACAAGCTCTTTGTGAAGTGTTAAGAGATCCACTGATGAAAAGTGCTATATAAGAGCTAGGTATGGTTATTTATTATATTCTTATGGTCCATCAACACAACAGATTCCAACCTAGTTCTGGTGTATACTATCTAGGTTCTTACACTCTCATCATTTCAGTCATCGAGGGCCTTCCAGCAGTGCATTAAGCAAGGTGACTAACATCTGTCACATGTAGTTTGTTTTCTCCCGAGGGCTAGGCCCTCATCCAGCAAAGCACTTGGGCACACAGGCAGTCCCACTGAAGCCAAAAGAGTTACACTAATTGATACTAGCTGAGGATCTATCCCGGGGTGGCCAATCTGTGGCTCCGTAGCCACATGCGGCTCTTCAGAGGTTAATATGCGGCTCCTTGTATAGGCACCGACTCCAAGGCTGGAGCTACAGATGCTAACTTTCCAATGTGCCAGGGGTGCTCACTGCTCAACTGCCTGCTCTGCCCCAGGTCCTGCCACCACTCCCCCACCTTACCCCAAGCCTGCCATGCCCGCGCTCCTTCCTGCTCCCCACCAGAGCCTCCTGCGCACTGCAAAACAGCTGACTGCAGTGGGTGGAAGGTGTGGGGAGGGAAAGTGGGGGTGCTGATCAACGGGGCTGCCAGTGGGCAGGAAGGGGTTAGCGGATGGGGGGCTGCTGACGTATTACTATGGCTCTTTGGCAATGTACATTGGTAAATTCTGGCTCCTGCTCAGGCTGGCCACCTTGGTCTAGCCCTTCATGTCATCCATGCTGTGAGCCCACACTACACTTCTGAGGTGTCACTCATGTTACAGTCTGGTCACTTATGAACCTGTGTAACTAAGTACATGAGCAGTCTCATTGCACTGATTAAAAATTATTCTACTAGGACTATTTTACTCCCAACACAGATAGGGTCTAAGGACATTCTAAAGAGGTGTGATTACAAATTTTATGCCAATAGAACTAACCTTCACAAAGCACACACAGAAAGCACTGAAGACAGCACAGAACGCGACTTTCACACGCTGACTGGGGAAGTGACATTTACTGAAGCAGAACTTGCCCTGGGCCAGCCAGGTCTGATTAGTAAGGAGGCACACCTGAGCAGGAAACACCTGGCCCTGCAGCAGGTGTTCTCAAGAACAGAAGTAGCTGGGAGTGACTAGGCTCTAGCAGAGAAACTGAAGCTGGGTGAGTGAGGCAACAGGCAAGGAATGGCCTGGGAGAATGGATGGACCTGAAAACTCTATTTTGAATGTGTTGTTAAGTTAATAATGCAGGAGCCCCTAAGTGGGAGAAAGATTGGGGCCTGGAAGCCAGAGCCTGAAGGCTCAGCTCCAGCTAGGAAAGGCTGGGAGTAGCTTGCTAAAGCAGGGAAGATCCTGAACACCACGGGAGTTTGGGGCTGTGCCCAGTTTAATGGTGGCGGGAAGGCTCTTGTGTTGAAATTTTGAAATGTAAGTTAATAAACCAGACCCTGAGGAAAGCTATTGTTGGATTTGTAAATAAGTCTCTTTTTGAGTTTACTGAGGAACCAAGAGGGGAACTGGAAGTGAGGAGCTGCTGGCAGGGCTGCCTTGAGGCCACAAGGGGTCACTTGGGCAGAGGCTACTCATTGACATGTCCCATCTTCATGGAGGGGAAATTCACCCAGTACAGCCAGCCAGCATGAGGCCTATGCACCAGGGTCAAGTGGTGTATAGGCCCCATACTGAATTTTGCCCACTAAGAAGTGACTGTGCTGCGTAGAGCATGGCTGGCTGTGACTGCTTTTAACTTTACAGTCTGGTTCCTAGGATGTGCTTCTGACTCCAGTCTTTATATGATGTACACTAGAGCATGAGAAGATGACATCATTCAGGAATGCTATTTCAGATCAGTTTTCTTCACTACTGGAGCCTTTTAATAACAACTGGTGATACTGGGCTTGATTCGGCACGATGTTGGACTCTCGGCTCCCAATGACTTCATGTAGAATTGAGAGTGCTCAGGACCTCACAGGATCAAGGCAATTGCCCCAACATGCTTCAGTTAAACGTGAAAATGTGCTGCCCTAGAAGTATTCCCCACACTCCTTGGCTACATACCCTGCTTGCAGACGCTGACGTTCAGCACACCTGAGCCGTGGCAGTTTCCTGCTGGCACACAGAATCCTGCATTGTCTGGGTTCACTGATGTATTGGCAAACACCTTTTCAGGGGGCACAAACCGATAGGCAGGGATTCCAGACACACTCACAAAGCTATCAAAGGTTATATACAGAGATCTGTGGGGAAGAAAAGCAAGAATCTGAATTGACAGACACAAGGACTTAGTAACCTATGCTGTATAGCCTTCAAAGTGGCATGTGTATGCCCATTTGGATTTACGGTAAGCTACAGACCTAATCCAAAGCTCACTCAAATCAGCAGAAGCCCTTCCACTAACTTCAATGCACTTTGGATCAGGTCCTATACACCTTGTTGTGGTGCTGCATGACCCTTTTATTAAAAAAATGGAGCTCTGGGGCACAGATGCCTGGCCTCAGAAGGGTTTCTCAAGTGGTCACGATTATCTTTTCAGCCATACGATTTTCAGTGCTGCAGCAGCTGTTTTTGTGCCACAGATCTCACAAACCACAAAAGCAACAATGAAAAGAATGGATGGGGGGAGACAGTACCAGCAGGCCCCAAAGAGGGCAATTCTTGAACCCCCAACATTGCCTGGATTCATCTAATGGGGGTTATTTTCCTGATTTAAAAAGAAAGTCATGTCAATTTTGTTTTCAAATGGCAGAGAAACCTAGGAGGAAGGAGGCTACTAGGTAGGATGGCAAGAGAAAAGTCCCAGGCTTTCCATATCCCATTACTTGTGTATGTGTGCATGTGCTGAATGGTGGAAGTGATGTCACAGAATGATGCATTCTGGAATGTCTTTAGCAAACGAGGAAGTGCAAGAGGATTTCACAGAGGGAAAGAGAAGTTTCAAATAAGGTCTGTTTAGCATGCTTGTGCTGTCTCCTCTCATCCTGCTGAGTGAGGGAATTCAGCAGATATTTCAGGATGTAACTCAAATTTTCATTTTACTTTTATCACAAATAGTTCATTTTTAAACTAGATGTGACTTGGATTTTAGGGCTAATTCACTCCTACTTGTTAGAGTGAATTAATAAAGGACAAATGTATTTAAGGAATAGAGCTTGTAAAACATAACACTAGGGGAAAAGATTTCATCTGAAATCTCAGAAGGATCCAGGTGAACAGTTTGATACGTTACGTTTGGAATTCCTCTCCTTACCTGCAGAAATCAGAAGAAAAGACATAAATTGTTTCATCTGTGCTTATCAATGGGTGGAAAGCACTTCCATCTGTCCCATTAATCATATTACATGACTCTGTGGTCCACCAGTTCAGTGACCTGCAGTAAAAGAATCAGAGAGAGGGAATGAAAGAGTCAAAGAATTATTGAGCAAATGGTGAGTTAATTACTGCTTGGTTGGCGTGGGAAGGACTGGGAGGGCCTGACTCTCATTCACTCTGAAAATATGTCTACACTGCAGTCAGAAGTATGATTATAGCTGGGTAACAGTATCCGCACGTGCTCCGATTGAGCTAACATGGCTATAGCAGTTAAGACACGGTGGCACAGGCTTCAGTGCGGGCTAGGAATGCAAGTACACACCCAGGTTTCTGGGCGGACATGTAAAACCCATACTGGGGTCTATGCCATTATGGCTTCACTGCAATTTTTAGCTGCACTAGCTAGATTAATGCTAGTGTAGTTATGTCTACCTGCGCTGTGATCAGACCTCGGATTGCAGTGCAGACCTACTCATAGCGCAACAGCTCTGGCAGTGTATACGGGGCTTAAAATGCACATAAATTACACTTAAATCCCCTTTACGTTGGGGCTTTAGTGTAACTGAGAATCTGGTTCTGAGTATATTGCCCAAGCAAAAAGTTGCTGGCAAACATTTTAATTAACAGCTCAGTGTTTTGGGTTATTCACTTTGGGCTTGTTTATGAGCCAGACCACATGTCAAGCAAGCGTGCAGGAACCCCCTTCTGCTTCTATACAGGCGTTGGGATGGTGCTGAATTGGTGTGGCCGTAATGAATGAATGGTGAGAGAACATGGCTTGACATGACTGAACTGTGAAAGAGGATTCTGGGAGCAGAATCCTTCTCTTAGCATCAGGCAGATGCCAGAGGTGAAACTGCCTGGCTCCATGCTGCCTGTATGATCAATACTGATCTTTAGGTCAGCAAACAAGTCCACTTGAAAGCAAATAACACATGTAGAATATCCTGAGTGGAGCATGAGCTGACCGGGGCATCTCGACCCTGTTGAAGGACATCACACAAGGGGCTGAAGTGAATGATTGATAAGGGAGTGAATGTGGGGTAATGCTCAGTTGGCACCACTCTGCAGTCTCCTCCGAAAGTAATAACCAGGTAAAAATTAGTAACCACACGCCCACTGGGCATGCTTTTAAGACATGTGACCCCTTTGAGGGAAAAGAGTATAAAAATCAAACAAATTAAATTACTGCTGGGTAATTTCTTAATTGACGCTTGAAGAAGCTGCTAGACAGAGTAGCCAAAACTCTGTACCATGGGCTCGAGTAGGACTGTGACCAGAGGGGTTTCCAGGCAGCCAAGGCCTGGCCTTGAGAGAATTCAAGACGAACCAGAGGGCTGAGGAGACCAGACCTGGAGGGAAGAAGTCATCCATAGAATTGGTAACCACCACCTCTGTTTGCCAAGCAGGAACTATGTGAGGCTAGCACAGGGCCTGTTTGTGTACGTTTGTGATGGAGTGGCTCGCTAAGAGGAATGTATCGCTCTTAAAGTATAGTTCTTAATGTCTAACATAGGAGTTATGTGCTTAATGTAACCTTTTACCGCTTGTGTAATCCCTTCTCAAACAAACTGCACTGTATGCAACATAATTACTGTGGACCTTTTTCACTGGTATGACAGTAATCTGCTCCACTGAGAGACATTAAAGATCCATTCAGGGGTAGTAGCCCCTTGGTGCCAACAACAGGCTCTCCAGACCTTGGGTCCGGACGCAGAGGAGTAGACAAGGCTACTTGCTGGGAACATGGGGTGGAGCCTCTAAGGCAAGGCTCAGACCATTCCCCACTACCTGCTACCCAGAGTAGCTGACCAGCTGCAGGGTGTGGGGAGCTATCCCAGGAGCAAGGAAGTAGGGGATGACTGTGACTCATCAGAGATATAACATCTCCTGGGTGGGGCAGTTTTATGCACCACCCCTTGCTCACTACTGTATCTAAAGTCACAATCTACCCCTTTGTGTGAAAGACACCAGAAAACAGCAACTAACAAGAAAATGTAATGGAGGGAAACAGCAAATGGAAGCAGGATCCAAGCATATTCACTCCAAATAAAAATAAATGTCATTTTTACTATAGAAATCTGCAAGAGTACATGGATGGGTGCTGACTAGCAGGAAACACTTGGAGCGAATCTCCAGCTTGAATGCATTAACACAAGCTCCACCACCCTTTTTATTAATATTTATTGTATACTTAATAAAATCAAAGGGAAAACTAAGCAGTAGCCCACAATACTGCTAAATACTCAGTGAATATGATGTAGCAGATTATTGGCAATAGTTTTAAAGTTCAAGCTGATTCTATAAAATCTGTACGCAGAGAAATACGTCAGTTTCTATATGGAGTTTGTAGTTATAGTTCCCAACTTTTCAGCAGAGCTTTGATATCAAGTCAAGTCAAAAAGACCAAAAGGATCACAAACTAAACCCATGCATGTCAGCCAAGTAATAAAGCCCTTGGGGTGCGGGTGAACCCCACCTGCAGTTGACCTGGCCTAGCTACATCACAGTCAAAACTATAGAGCCTTGTCTCCAGTAGGATTTTAAATCAACTGCACCAATGTACAAAAAGACGATTTTGCACAGTGAAGACATAACCCAAGATGATCTGTGTAACTAACCCCTGCTACAACTCTAGTGACGATGAGGCAGTTGCAGTTTTAACTATATACCTTGGCCATCTAATCCTGGTTAAAACTACAACTGCCCCCTCTTTACTAGGACTGTAACATGGGCCAGCTGAACACAGGACAGGTTAACACGTTTAAAAACTCACCTTTCTCCCAGGGAAGACCAGAGCCCAGACAGAATGGACTTGGTCTAGCTGTTAAACTCTCCTTTCATGACAGAAACAGCCCTGTTTGCTAGAAGTTACACTCACTAAAACCGTACTGACTCCAACATCCACCCCTCCCACTTCTGGCTGCCCAGCGTGCGGGTTTGCTTGTGCAGGCAGCAATCAAAATCCCGGGGTTTCTCCTGACCAACTGCAAGTTGTGGGAGTGTCTCTCTCTCCCCATCTATCCACCTAGGTACTTATACTGCCTCCATCCCTGTAGCATCTGAAATGATAGCAGCAATGACCTCTCTCAAAGAGGGTGCAATGTGTCTGTGCGGGGGTATGGCCACACCGCAGCCCCCTTTCTGCACCAGCTGGTGGCCTGAGGGCAATGGTGGAGGGAGTGAATGCAGCACCCATGTAAAGGGTATAGTAGTTGTGTTGCTCCCCCAGCACCCTCCAGGTGCATTCTGCTTGCCTCTGTCCTCTGCAGGACAAGGCTAACTTCCTGTGAGCTGTGAGATTTGAGATGTGCAGAGAGCCTGTCACTAAACTGGCTTCTTTGTAAAAATATTAGAAATGAAAGACGCTGTCTCTGCTGACTGAAAGGTCTCAAAGGAAGTGTGAAGTTTCACACTGTCCGATTCGACAACTTACTCTTCTCCTCTCCACTCCACAATCTTCGAGAAGTTCAGGTAGTTCATTTTCCCACTGAGAACAACATATTCACCGTCATCTGTTCCATTCATCTAGAAACACAGAAAAGTTCATCTGCACAGTGCTGGGCCACTCACTCCCTAGGGCAGCTGGCTGATGCACTAGAACAGGGTAGTAGGTGTCTACTGTTGGGCTACTCTGTTACCATGCGCTGGACTCTGCTGGGGGCTGCAAGCTAATTGTTGACAGAGAGGGACGGTCAACCAAAGTATTCCAGATGATTTCAAGGAGAGAGATGAGGTATCCAAGATATCTATGGCCCAAGCCATAAAGAACTTTAGAGACTGAATCAACACTCGGAACTGCAACCAGAAACAAACTGGCAGTCAGTACAGTCTCTCTAGGGCCCAGATATTTGTATGCTCCCACAATGAAATGCTACTAAGTAAGTGGGCAGACACATTCTATCTCAGCTGAATTTTCCCAGTGGTTTTCAAGGCTAGTCCCACAAACGACATTATAGGGGACTAAAGCATGAGCAACAGTGGTACGGTCCACATCTGAATAAGGAAACTCTGCAACCTCCTAACCAAGCATGGGTGGGAAAAAAAGCATATGTGGCTCTGCTCAGGGACTCTGAATCTGAGTGGTAAAAGGCAGATGTCGTCCTCCAACTGAAGAGGCAGCTATCCCCACTGTCATATCTCCAGTTGTTTCCCCACAACCTCCCCATAATGCTTGCGTGTGACCCTGACATACCCTTTACAACTGGCCTAGCAATTACAGGCTCAACTTTGCGTCAATGACATGCTATTAATTTAAAGCTCTGGAAAGCAAGACATCGTAGACAAGTTACCTTATTAAATAAGCCAAACTCTGAATCAATCTCAGGATGAAACACATGAAGGGCTGACAAAAATTTGTCCTTGTAGCCCCACAGTAATTCATGGACAGTGTGTGTCATAAACAAGTTTTCTTGGTATAACATTAGGAGAATCTCTGTGGGTAGCCGAAGAGAAGTTGATTTGGTCCATTCCATTGCAGTCTGATACGAGAGAGGAATAAAGGACAAGTTAATACAGTATTAAAATAAAATGTACTTACACACACAATATCAGAACAATGTATAGGCATGAAGCATATTTTCAACCTTATGACTGAATGATAACAGGTAATTTACTGGTCACTGGGATTCTTTTGATATGTTCTTATCGATATCTACTTTCACAGGCCCCAATTCAGCAAAACATTTAAGCCCTTGCTTAAATCCATCCCTATTCAGTAAAGCACACAAGTTTCATTCCATTACGCTAAGCATATCCTTAAGAATGTATATCAAGTTAAATGTGTGTAAGTGACCTGCTGAATCGATATTGGCCAGAATGATTGAATTTTAGTTTCAAGATGATGTGGCTCCAAGGCATTAAACCAAAGTACATGCAAAAATGCTTTGCTAAATGGAGGTGGTTTGCTGAAGCACAGTAGCCTATTGACCTCAGAAGTGTTTGAAATTTAGTTTTAAAAAAGAGGTGGCTCAGAGTTGTGAAACCAAATGCGGATTAAATTCTATAAAAGGCAGCCACTCCTCCAAAACGCATGGACTGGCTGCATCACCTACTAAGTGAAGACAGTACATGCTGAACAGAATGGAGTTTATTTTTCCTGTAACTTTTGGTACATTGCACTTTCTACAGCTCAATATAAGAAGTGAAGTTAAACAGATAGTTAAAAGTCAAGTTTCTTATGTGAAAAAAGAGCAAAACTGACATAAGAACAGGTTGGTACAAATCATAGAACTGGTACAAATCATAGAACTGGAAGAGACCTCGAGAGGTTATCTAGTCCAGACCCCGGCACTCCTGGCAGGACTAATGATTACTTATGGCATCGAAATCATGCTATCAACAACAGAATGGAAACATGACTGTTACTAGCAAGTTTCTAGCCTGATTTCCCATACAGTTGCGGGCAGGGCAGGGCAGGATTCTTTTCAGGGAATCGTGTTAGTCAAACAGTGCAAGAAACTACTTCCCTAGGTAGTCCACAATAGAGTTTTTGTAGCATCGCCCTCAAAAAAGAAACCTTAGTTTTGTCCAGGTCAGGGAAACTGTGCTTGCAAGAGCTGCATTCAAATGCGCTAACATGAATGACCCCTGTGTGGACCGCGGTGGCTAGAGTTAGGCTTGGCAGAATTTGATTTTTATTTTATCATTTTGACAGGTAATATCAGCGGTTATTTTCAAGCATTTTCTTCAATTTTTATCAATTTAAATTTTCACAGTTGTGGGAATTTACGAGCGTGATCAGACAACAATTACTGAACGACAGCTGACACTGAGATTCAAGAAGTTAAAGCTTTATAACTGCTAAAACACAAACTGGCAACATCGCCTGTCAAAATGTACAATGTAAATATCCTTAAATCAAACTCCAATACGTTCTTACGCAGTATTTTTCTTACTTTGCCTAGCTGTACATTTTGATGATCATCAATGGAAATAGTTTTCGTTGGGGTAACAAGGTGGCTTGCCCCACGATTTGGAGAGCCTGGGACTAAGCCAACCCTGATTACGGAACGAGTCCCACTGAGGGGAATAAGGCAATTCCCTATAAACTACAAGGGAAACCCAAAGAGCTGTCACTATGTCAGTAGACACGGCAGGGAAAAAAGGCTCCTGCAGGATCATGACACCAGGGAACTTGGAGGGTAAAGCCCAGTGTGCAGGAGGCTACAGGTGAGGGAGCAGGAAACCCTAATTCTGTTTGGGACTGGAAGGCAGAGCCCCAGTGAGAGAGAGCTAGGAGATCAGACTGGGGGTTTGTCTACATCAGAAAGTTGCAGCGCTGGTGAGGGAGTTACAGCGCTGCAACTTAGGAGGTGTACACATCTGCAGGGCACCACCAGCGCTGCAACTCCCTGTTTGCAGCGCTGGCCGTACTCCCGTTTTGTCTCGGGTGTAGAGGATCCAGCGCTGGTGATCCAGCGCTGGTAATCAAATATAGACACTTACCAGCGCTTTTCTTGACCTCCGTGGAATAAGCAGGTATCCCAGCATACCTGAGGAAGCCTCTGGTAATCAAGCTGGTCTCCTTCCCCGGTTTGCTCTCGCGTTCCCCGAACCCCGAGCAAGCAGGTCTCCTTCCCTGAGGTTTGCTGGGTGGTTCCGGGAACGCGAGAGCAAACCGGGAAAGGAGACCAGCTTTGCCGCGGTTTGCTCTCGCGTTCCCCGAACAAGCAGGTCTCCTTCCCTGAGGTTTGCTGGGTGGTTCCGGGAACGCGAGAGCAAACCGGGAAAGGAGACCAGCTTCGCCGCGGTTTGCTCTCGCGTTCCCCGAACCCCGAGCAAGCAGGTCTCCTTCCCTGCGGTTTGCAGGGTGGTTCCGGGAAACGCGAGAGCAAACCGCGGCGAAGCTGGTCTCCTTTCCCGGTTTGCTCTCGCGTTCCCGGAACCACCCAGCAAACCTCAGGGAAGGAGACCTGCTTGTTCGGGGAACGCGAGAGCAAACCGCGGCGAAGCTGGTCTCCTTTCCCGGGTTTGCTCTCGCGTTCCCCGAACCACCCAGCAAACCGCAGGGAAGGAGACCTGCTTGTTCGGGGGTTCGGGGAACGAGAGAGCAAACCAGGAAAGGAGACCAGCTTCGCCGCAGTTTGCTCTCGCGTTCCCCGAACCTCCCTTGAAGCCGCCCAACAGCGCTGCAGTGTGGCCACATCTAACACCACTTGCAGCGCTGGTTGCTGTAAGTGTGGCCACTCTGCAGCGCTGGCCCTATACAGCTGTACTAATACAGCTGTAACAACCAGCGCTGCAAAATTTTAGATGTAGACATGGCCTAGGCCAGAAGAGCCCTCAGGGGTGAGAGAAAATGCCAGAGCTAAGTATGGACTTCTTCTTTGTGTTGTTGGTATGCGCTTTAGTTTGGGACTCTGGGTTGTTGTGAACTAGTTCTAGTATTAAGCTAGCCCCAGGCAGAGGTACTCTTAACCACAGAAAGCCACTGTGAGTTCTTAAAGGGCATATCTAGATCAGGGGTGGGCAAACTACGGCCCAGGGGCCGCATCCAGCCCTCCAGACATTTTAATCTGGCTCTCGAGCCCCAGCTGGGGAGAGAGATCCAGGGCTTGCCCCACTCCGCGCAGCTCCCAGAAGCAGCGGCATGTCCCCTCTCCGGCTCCTATGCATAGGGGCAGCCAGGGGGCTCTGCACACTGCCCCCGCAACTCCCACTGGCTGGGAACCACAGCCAATGGGAGTTGTAGGGGTGACGCCTGTGGACACGGCAGCATGCAGAGCCACCTGGCCAAGCCTCTGCTCCTTGAGGTAAGCACCGCTTGGAGCCTGCACCCCGACTCCTCCCGCGCCCCAACCCCCTACTCCAGCCCTGATCCCCCCATGAACCCTTGTGTAGTTGGCAAATAATGCTATGCCACTGACTAGCCAGTAGCTCAGATATTCAGTGCTGGCCATCAGATAGCCAGCTTCTAAACAAAAGCTTCTGGGCTGGTCAACACCAAAAAGTTATGTCAACCCAGCTACGTCGCTCATGAATGTGAAAAATCCACACCCCTGAGAGATGTAGTTAAGCCAGCCTAACCCCCGGTGTAGACATTTCTAGGTTGATAAAAGAATCCTTCTGTGGACCTAGCTACCACCTCTCAGGGAAGTGAATTAACTATAGCAATGGGAGAACCCCTCCTGTCACTGTAATGAGGGTCTACACTGAAGCTCTGCAGCAGTACGTTTTACACTGATGTATCAGTGTCTTCAAATGATCATTAATAGGACCCTACCAATTTCACGGCAGTGAAAAACGCATCATGGACCGTGAAATAAGCCCTTCCCTATGAAATATGGTGTCACCTTGTTCCGAGGAGCACCCCAGCAAAGGGGGCTCCCAGCTCCAGCTGGGCTGGGGAGGGACAGGACTTGTCCATCCCCTGCACAGCTGCTCAGGGGAAAAGGGAGATCAGACCTCATCCCTAACTCCAGGAACCTCCTGAGGCTGCAAGAAGTTCTGCAGCTGCTGACTTCAGAATCCAGCTCTGAAGGCAGCGCAGAAGTGAGGGTGGTAATCCCATGACCCCCCTACAACTGGTTTGCGAACTGCCCACAATCCCCTTTTGGGTCAGGACCCCCACGGCTACCACACTATGAAATTTCAGATTTAAATATCTGAAAATGTGAAATTTACCAATTTTCCAATCCTATGGCCGTGAAATTGACCATAATGGACCCTGAATTTGGTAGGACCCTAATCATTGAGCATCCAACTCCACCACAACAAAACTGCTGCCTGAGTTTCTGCTGCTAGCAGTCACCCAAGTCCCCTGCCCTGTATTGTGAATTAGTGTCAAACCTAATGAAGTTACATTCTGGCATATGAGCTGAAAGTCCAACTGCTAATGCAAATTAACTCACCTGAGAGTTGTTGGTTTTTTAGTTTTTTAGAGAAATTATCAGCTTCTACACAAAATAATTGATTTTTACATAAAAAACAAGGAGAAAACTTCAAAACTCTAAAATCTTATTTTTAACAATAACTTTTTTTTAATGCCAAACCCTCACCCATGGAATTTGCTTTTACCCAGCTTCTTACCTGCAAACTGAACCACAAATAAAAACAAGTGACTGAGTTACAAGAGATTATTAGTATGGTTGAGTCTAAAAGTGCAATTTTTAGATTGCATGCCACCCCGTTAAATCTACTGCAGGTGGGTCAGGGAGATAGCACCCTTTGTCTCGAGTAGCTGACATTGAAAAAATGCTTGATTTTGCAGTCCTTACTCATGCAAAACTACTATTGAGGTCAATAGGAATTTTTGCCTGTGTATGCACTCTAGGACTGCACAAAATAGGGATTGGATAGCAGACTCACGCAGTATGAATTGTTTTAGAGCCGACCCCAAAGATCTGTTATGGCTGGTTTCAGCTAAGAGAAGCTGGCCATGACATTGTTTCATTAACATTGTTGTCACGCGTTAAATGTTCAGGTGCCTACCCTGCAACTGAGCACCCCCTTACGTGCACACTGAGCAGTTCTAGGTGTGCAACTCAGCCTCATCTTCTTCAGAACGTAGCCCATCAGGTTAAAGATTGAAACAAGCCTTTGAATATGGCTCTGCACACAGCCACAAGATGGAGCTGGTGCCCGATCAAGCTGGGAGCCACAACTTCTCATTTGTTGTTTGCAGGGTTGTTGTACCCGTGATGGTCCCAGGATATTAGAGACAAGGTGGGTGAAGTAATATCTCTTATTGGATTGACTTCTGCTGGTGAGAGAGACAAGCTTTCGAGCTTAGGTGCGGTCTGCACTAGGAAATTAGGTCGGTATAACTACATCGCTCAGGGATGTGAAAAATCCACACCCCTGAGCACTGCAGTTACACCAACCTAATCCTTGGTGTAGACAGCGCTAGGTCTACAGAAGTTGATCCAATAAAAGATATTCCTTCACTTACCTTGTCTCTCTAATGTCCTGGGACTAACATGGCTACAACAACACTGCACAGAACAAATTATAAGTCGTGGCTCTTTGCAGAGCCATATTCTGTCTCTAGAGGTTTGTTTCCATCTTTAACCTGGTGGGGATTTTCCAGGCTGCACAGCTCCGTATCTTACACTGTGATACCCCAGCAAGCCAGACTGCCTAACGGGCCAGGACCTGCGCTTTGCTTTCTCTCCAAGGGTTATGACCAGAACTGCAAGTTACCACACAGCTTCTTCTAAGCAAGCACATTTATTCTTAAGGTAAAATCATTACAGAGAAAACACATTAAAACCGTAAAAGAACCTACACGCATGCTAAAAAGCCTAGCAGAGGTTACCCCCAATCCAACCTAGGGCTCTGGTCAAAACCCACCACTGGGCTTTCCCCGCGATTACAAGTTCATCTGTCTTAGATCCAGAACAACAACTGAGACTGGGCCAATCAGCCACTTATTTATGCAGCTTGGGCATTTGATTTTGGCCTTCTGTAACAGGCAATCAGCACACAATGACCCTCTACTCAGGGCATAGCTTCAAAAGGCTGTGGTTTTGCATAACTGGAGAAGAGGATTTGCATTAACCTCTTCCTATGGATTCCCCAGGAAATCCACTTAACATATATTGTCTGAAAAGTCCATACTTCTCTAGCTCATTTTCAGTAGTCTCTGGTATTCCCAGGTCTTGCATCTGTCACATCTCCTCCTTAGAGAGGTAACTTATATACAATCCCGGCCCACATTTATACATAAACATAATAAAATAAGGTCTTTCAAAGATATTACAGGAAATTGTCCTATCTGTCACAGTGACAAGAAACAATATTCTTGTAACACATAACCTTTAGTCAAAAAATCATTAAAATATTAACCACTGTATCTGGCTTTTGCATATTTCTTTAGTATAAGTCCTGCCTGTACGGGTATAGCCAAGAGCTGTCGAACAGAGTCAGACAATGGACCTGATTCTTTGCCCTGCACCTTGTGCAGTCAATTATATCAGTGCAAAGTGGGTGTAAAACACTACCACTGTGATCTGGGATCATTTTACATGTATTTGAACTGGTGGACAGGACTCCACAAAGTGCAGGGCGATGGAGAATCAGGCTCAGTTCCTTTAAGAGTATCTGAGGACTTCTGAGATCAAGTTCCTTTTTTTTTAAATGGGGTAATGCATCCTTCAAAATGAGACAGCAGAGCCTATGAAAGGACTGAGAGTGGTATGGTCCAGTGGTCTGAGCAGAGGGTTGGGATCTAGGAATGCCTGATTTCTAATCTCTGTTCTGACACGGTCTGCCTCAATGGCCTTTTAACCTCTCTGTCGCCAGTTCCCCATTCATTAATGGGGATAATTCTTACCTATCTCAAGAAGTTGTCATACAAAGAAATGAGCTGGAAATTAACAAAACGCTTTGAAGATGAGAAATACCATGCATATAAGTACAAGTTGTAGCCATATGTCAGTAATAGCCACTTGTCAGTAGTATTTCAGCCACCTGTCAGTAATATTCCAGCCATAAATACAACAGAACTCACCACTGCAGGAATATTTACTGTCCGGATCAGATCAACTTCAGGGTCTCCAACAGACTTCTCTGGTTCAAATACATAGGTCTTTGGGTTCACAGAAGAGACTCTGGTGCCATTGTCCAAAATATGAACATTCGCTCTTGGCCTGTACTCTCTGGGAGATAGAAAATTTGACTCTTAAGGAAATTTTCACTGGTACAGATAATATTTATTATGGCTACAGAACTCTTGCTTTAAGTGCATAAAAAGAAAGGGTGGGATTTTCGCAAGCACTCAGCCCTGGTCTAACTCTGCTCTCACTGAAGTCTGGATTCCTTTGGATCCAAAGGAGGAAGAGTTAGGTCAATGCTGAGCACTTCTAAAAATCCTGTTCACCTACCAATGTTCTTAATGCAGTCTAGTGAGTTTACTTTTTTGCTTTATAAATGACAATGGGAAAAAAAGGAAGATTACAGCCCAAGACAACACAAAAAGATTTAAAGGCCCAATCTAAGGTTCTGCACATGAAGTATGGATTGAAAACTATAGTTTTGCCTCTTCACTGTGGGCAAATTCATGCCTCCTGTGCAGAAGGTCAGTGCAAGGTGTATGTTCCGCTTAAGCCTCATCACCCAGATCCAACTGACACCAACAGGGGAGTCTTTCCATTGACTTCAGTGCACTTTAGATCAGGTCCTATGGGCTTATGTGAGACAAGACTGTGGAAAAGGCCTTATGCTGCTCTCTGCACAGGGATCAATTTCACCCTAGGTTCTTGAATATGCCAGGCGAAACACCGGCCCCACTTAAGTCCACTGGATTTTTTCCACTGATTTCAGTGGGGCAGGATTTCACCTCTACAATACTGTTTACCATCCCAAGCAGCAGATGTCCCAGGATTGCTCATAAACAAGCCTAATGCATGAGGTGGAATACTGCCAGCTGATCCGATCAGAATTCCAGTTGTCAATGACTTTGAAAAGTATGCCCCACCCTTTTACAAACATCAGCAGCCACCATTTCACAAACAATATATATGAAGTTCTGCGGCACTGGCTTACCCAATCTCCAAATTAACTGTGCCTAGAACTGTTACAAAACAAAAGCAGGAGAGAGAGATATAAATGTCAGGTTACATGCTTTGCCAGCATTTCTTTATAGCTGTATAAGAATTTGGTTACATCTCATTAACGCCACACCAGCTCCTGAGTTAAAAGGATCATATGTTGCCTTTTACAAGGGTTTCTTCCTGAGCAAACGTGATCAAGGCTGTATTTCATACATTTCAACTCCCATGTTCTATGCCAACTGCTCAAGAATCTTCGGAAAGACAAGGTGGGTGAGGTAATATCTTTTATTGGACCAACATCTGTTGGTGAGAGAGAGAAGCTTTCCAGCTTACACAGAGCTCTTGTTCAGGTCAAGAAGAGCTCTGTATAAGCTCACCTCTCTCACCAATAGAAGTTGTTCCAATAAAAGATATGACCTCACCCACTTTGTCTCTCCAATATCCTGGGAGCAACACAGGTACAACAACAGTGCATACAAGAATCTTCAGAGCATTCTAACCTACACACATGAACATACAGCTATATTTGTATTTAATTTTTTTTTCCCCCTCAAGAAAATGGTTCAACCTCTAAGCTGTTTAGAGAGATGCTTATGTTCCATGGAAAATATTCCAGTTAGAAACCAGCCATTCCCCCTGTCCCAAATGTTTATAAATGACAGATCCACCACACTTCAGCATCCTCAGTATTTGGGAACATTTTGAATTGGCAACACTTCCCATTTGACTTGGCAACAGACTATCATGGAAGCCAGGACTTGAATTGGAGGAGAGGGGTTAGAAGCAGCTCCCAATTTCTATGTCATAATCAGTCTGAGAAATCTCCCACTTCTAAAAGGCTTGGAGGAGAAAATAAAACTCACCCCTCAGGGTTCCAAGGGTTGAGTCTCAAAGATTAAAGAGGAAAATCGTCAATATGGCAAAACCAGACAAAATTAAAGAGCATTTCCGAGCCCAGCAAGTTTGGACAGATGAGCAGGCTGCGCTTTACAATAAATTACTCCTTTGATCTCCAGCCCGTAAAACCAGTAAATACGGTTTCAGGTGACTAGAGAGACATTCACTAATACTATTTTTGGCTCTAGCTAGATCTGAATTTTGCAGCTTATGCCCATCTCTGCAATTACAACAGCCCTATTGAATGTCCCTGTGTTTACTGGGTTTACAGCCTATGAATCAAACACATGATTTGTTTAAAGCTATGTCATCTATCCAGCATGCTAAGTTTATAAATAGCCCTTCAGTACTGTCCAATCTTGTTTATGTCAGTCACAACACTGCTCTCCCCCTGCCCAATTTCAGAGCATGTCCACTATCAAGGCAGCCTGCACTGCCCCTGCCCGCCCCCCCCCCAAAAAAAAAAAAAACAACACACACACAAGTGCAGGTTTAGTTTTAAGCATGATTTAAGCACTTATGTGTTTAAAGATAAGCATGCACTTCTGTGCTTTGCTGGCTTGTGGCCCGAGCAAGGAGCTTGATATTTCTCCTCCGTCCCAGTGGGAAGCAGCCTACAATGGCCCCCACGTGACACAGCCCTAGAAATGCCAATCAATCTGCTGGAAAATAGAACTTCGGCTTCCGGTGTTTCTGTATCAGATAGACCCTATCCTGTACAGGCAAGTCAGAGAGTGAATCATAGACCTTTGAAATGTGCAGCCTGGCTCACTCACGTCATACCCAAGTAACTGAGACTGAACCTGCACCACACAGCCCCGCCTCCTGCACACTGACTGCAAAATGACATGTCATGAGAGAGTTCTTGCCAGGGGATCTATACACCAGCCATTCACGCTGTGTTTCTCCACATGCATACGCCTGATCCACCAGCTACAGCACCATTCCTGATTCTCCGTCTTCCATCCCAACTGACTCTGGGGCCAGTGGGCCGTGGCAAAGACTGAATTCTCGCAGGATCCTTTCCCCAGTCAGCAGGTTTCCACCCAGTTCTACCTGCTGGCTTTCTGGCTTGTGCAGCCTCGTAAATTTGTGGGGGGAAGGGAATCACAGCCTGAGAAGCATGACAGGAAGGTGGCACCCAGGGATGTGTCATGGGTGCCAGAAGGCGGGGGACTCTGTGTCACTTCACATAGGGCCCTACAAAAACTAGAGCCCTGTTTATCTGTCTGACACACAGGAGAGTGCCTCTGATTAGTTGTAAGTGCCACACTCTGCCAGAACACTTCACATGGAGATGCTGCAGCAGTGGTTCCCAGTGGCATGGGTGTTGCATGAGCAAAGCTTCCAATGCACTGGGATGGGAGCCAGAAGGGCTGGAGGGAGACTATGTGGAAGGAACCAGATTAGCCACCGTGACGAAATAAGGAAGGAGGAGAGGCAAAGACTGCAGGAGGGGAAAGGAAGATGAGAGAATAGCAGGAGAGGCAGTAAGAGAACGAGGATGCTGAGTTTGGAAGAAGAAAGGCAGAGGGAGAGAAATAACATGGGTAGGAAAGGTGTGTGCAAAGACCAATCCGGCTGTGAAACATTAACAAACAGGCCCTCCCTTCAATTCTCGAGCATCCCTTCAAACACTAGGGGCCTGATTTCCTTTCACTCAATGGTCCCCAAACTGTGGGACAGAGGAACGTTCAGGGGGGCACGGAGGAGACCGGAACAGACCCCACAGGGGGCAGAAGGAAAGCACCAAGCAGCCCCACTAGAATGCCCTGCCTCCCTTGAGTAAACTCTCCAGCACATAACATATCAACAGGGTTGGTTTTTTTGCCAAGAAGCCTGTCACGGTTGCCCCGACCCTCCCAAGTTTTATTTTTGCAAATACAGTAAGTGATATAGACTTACCTGTAGGTGTACGGCCCTATTTCTTCCACAAAAGGGGTCTCTCCATTGACCACTTCTAGAGGATTGACCACGTTAAAAAAGTAGAACTGCATGTAGACTGGTGGAGGAGGGTCTTCCCAGAGGTCAAAGGTTTCTGTGCCATTCTTTAGTACTGTTCCCTACACAATAAAAAAAAGAAATCACATGGTTGCTGGGCATTCTGTGAAGATTCGCTATAGGAGAGAGATGAGACGGACTCGTGAGTTGCCCTTGGACTGAAGCTGATGAGGCCCTGCAAATACTTCTCTGTGGGCTTAACTTTAAGCATGAGTAGCCCCACTGAAATCAAACATGTGCATTAGCCTTCGCAAGGCAGGGGCCTAGAGCTGCAGAAATTCTCATTCTATTTCCCTCAAATGTTTGTGTCTTAAATTCCCTGGCACGTAGACTTACCAGCCAGAGCACAATGAACTATGTCCATGCCAGCCAATACTGGCTAATGAGGTCCAGCAATGCCTGTGCCTCAGTGAGAGAACAGCTTCGCCCCCTCCATTTGGTTTTATTTGGGGCACAGAAATCTTTTAAATTATTACTGAAATAAAGGACCTTATTGTCCTCACATAGTCAGTCCTTCTTGAATACTACATTGGGTCAGATTCTGACACCCTTACTCATAATGAATTATCATTTAGGCCTGGATCCTCAAAGGTATTCAGACACCTACATAACTTTGAGGATCTGGGCCTTACTCCACAGGTGGTTTCTTCCAGCTTAGATGCTACTAAACCAGAGTCAGGGTATCAGAATCTGTCCCTGTATTAATTCTGGGTGAAATGCACTCCTCCATACTTCTTAACCCCTTAGGCATTTCTCAGCCCCTCTGAAAATCAAGGCCTTAGACTGTAAATTCCTTGTTGCATTACCTTCAGTAAGATCAGGACTGGGACCATCATGCTTAAGCGGGGCATAGAGTGTTGCACAGAGGTGAATGTAACCATCTGTATACATATAAATACAACTCCGAATTTACATAAACTGAGGGAGGTTTGTCTTTGACTGTCATCTTATTACAAGTCAGATATAGTTATACAGTAATGACACACTTTAAGCTTTATCCTGTCATAAATGATCAGGTATAACCTGACAGGATCCCTCCAGTATGCACCCTGGGGTCCTGGGTTCTCTAATTCATAGAAATTGGGAGCAGTAGGCGGGGGAGCAGGAGCAGGAACAGAAACAGCTAGCTGCACTGGGGTTTTTCAAACCCTTTGTTTTTAGTTTTCTAACTGGAACAATTTCTGAAGACTGCTTTGCACTTGTGAAAATAGGGACAAAGGATTAAGGGCCTTTAACAGGCTGGCAGTGTTTACATGGAACCTTCCCCTCCCACCCCAGAGATGTTGATCCTGCCAGGGAATGCTAAATTCAATGGGTTCTGCTGACTCACCGAAGCAAGTGGATTTCTATCCTCTGTGAATATAGAGGAGATGGGAGCTGACATCTGGAGATGGAGGACGTAGAGTCTGTGGCAAACAGCCCTGAGGCAGGCATCCTACTAGTGCTCAGACTAGGAGAGAAGCTGAGCTTTGTCTTATTGTTAATTTCTTTGCTAATAAACCGAACTCCGGCAAAGGGGTGAAGTTTTGACTCAGCTGCGTGTGAAATTTGTTTTAGGCATGAGCACTTAGTCTCAGTCTCCAATCCTGCAAGTTACTGAGGGTCCTCACATTTATGTGGACCAGGACTTAACAGCTGTTTTAGCAAAATCCCTGGCTGGGCCTGGGTTCCTTTCCCACCCCCATTAAAAAGATTTTCCTAACAAAAAATGAGAACACAAATGCACACAGATCCATCTGCTATCAGCTCATCTTGTATTCTATAGAAGTCTATACAAGAATGTCCATAAATCCCTGTTATTGTAGAATCATTTAACTATTGTATTGGCAATTCATCTATAATTGTGGGGTCGGGGTCTGAATGCCACCTTTTTACATTTCCTCTAGAAACATGATATACAAGTCTCATTCCAAACATGCTCATTTTGTTTTGAAAATGACATTACAGCTATGATGCAGCAGTGCTATAAAAAGAGAAACTAAATCAATATTGGAGAAAACGGTTTCAGCTCCACTGAAGTCAATTCAGGGATAATTCTGACTCACTATATTAAACCGTTTAAGAAAAAACACAGAGAAAACCATATCTCCAATGCTACATTACCAGGAGGCAGAAGAGGGGGAAATAATCTGCAACTAAATGGATCACATCTCCAGCCGCTCCTTTTATTTTTCTGGGAAAACACATTAAATATTGTAAACACAAGCTCAAAAGCAGAAAGGCCTGAAGAACTGCCAACTACTGGTTGGTGCTTATAGGATCTTAATTTCATTAACACAATTTGTTTCTCGGACGCATTCTGGGTATCCCAGCCTCAGTTTCTGTTTCCTTTCCACTTACATTTTTATTTTTGAGTGGTTAGATTGATAGAATGAGCTTGGGATGGCTGTAATATTTCGGAGTGGGAAAGCAAGCTGGCCCAAATCCTCAAAGTGTTTGGCCACCTAACTCCCACTGATATCTAAGACAAAGGATTAAGGCCCTGTAACAGGCTGGCAGTGTTTGCATGGAACACCCCTACACTGAGAGATGTTGGTCTTGCAAAGGAATGCTACATTAAATGGGTTCTGCTGATTCATCAAAGCGACTGGATTTCTATTCTCTGTGGATAGAGAGGAGGTGGAAGTGGACATCTAGAGTGGAGGATGTAGAGTCTGTGGCAAACAGCCCTGAGATAGGATATCTGGCCCATCAAATTATGTAACACACCACTTCATAACCATAGTAATACACAGGAGTTACAGAGTGCTTTTCATAAAAGGATTTCAAATTATGTATTCTGAATAAGCCACATGTATTACAGAAAAATTATTTTAGAAATGTTTTGTGGAGTTATTTTTTAATTCCATGGGGACACCCCGTATTTCTGACATCCTGTTTCCTGTAGGTCCTGATGTCTTAGGCCCTGATTCTGCAACTCATTCCATGCAGGTGGACTCCTGCACCCATGCAGAGCCCCACTGATCCTTCCTTACAATTCATGCTAGTGGATTAAATATTAATTGTTTCCCCACAAGCACGCCAAAGAGCCTAAGAAGTTGTAACACCTGGGAATAGTTATGTTCCCCTCCTGCAAGGTTTCGTTCTGATTTTTCAAGATGCCCACACTCCTTTATGCTAGGAGACGATGGCCTGGTCTACACACAAAGTTGCACTGTTTTTGTGTGATTCTTATACCAGTGCAACTTTGCATGTGAACTCTCCTACATCAGTTTCAACCTGTCTTATACCCATTTAGTTTGCACTGGTAAATTTTCAGGGTCAAGCTAAACTCAGAGAATCCGTTTTAAAAAGAGTGAAGAGAGTTCTCACCCACAAGGAGCACAGGCTTAACTAAACTAATTTAAGTTAAACCAGTGCAGCTTCTGTGTTTAGACAAGTCCTTTGTCAACACCACTAACAACAGTACCCTGCAGTGCTTGGCAGCCTGGGCTGAGCTTCAGAAGATCTGGTTTCTAATCCCTGCTCTGCCACTGCTATATGGACATGGCCAAATCATTTAATCTTTCTGCACCTCAGCCTCCCCATCTGAAAAGTGGGGATGAGGACACCTATCCTGCTTTGTGATCTAGAATTGAATAGCACTGTATTATAACCAAATATTATTAATGATTAGCACGAAGAGTGTGCACTTACTGTTAGGGCTGATATCAGTAAATAATGATTCCTACTATAACCATTTTTTAAAAGTAACCATTAATGTTAATCAAATTGACCCATCTTGACTCCAGACTAGAAACTCTGGACAACAACCATTCAGAAACAAAGGGCAGATAGGAGGGGAGAAAAAAAATTATACTAAACAACACCCAGGAATTAATTTTAAGTGTTTTTTAACACTGATAATCACATGTTATTATTAGGTTTAAAAATACTGAATATTTTTTAATGATTTGCCTTGGCGATCCTAGCCTGACCACAAATAAAGCATTGATCTATACAAAAGTCAGGAAAAGTTGAGAGAAATTTATCAGCAAACATGAAGAGAGAATTATTCAAGATAAATGTCACTAGGACCGTATAAGTTGAACTGTAAGACAGCAGAAACTTAAAGCTTTATATGCTTTTCACCACTTACTTACTGCTGCTTTGGAGGATGTCCCTTAATTACAGTCATTACAGCTTCTTACATCTGATTACATTTTACACTATTTTAAAATCACACATCTCACATATTTAGGCTTCCCGGGCGAGAGGGAGGCTTATTAACACAGAGTGTTGTGGTTTTTTTTAAGGCAGCCCTTGCAGTCTCAAAGGATTTTCTGCTGTATTTCAACAGGACATTTAAAATCAGCCGGATTTAAAATACATTTATTCTGAGCTTTCTCATTGCAGCCCAGGGACAAGCTCCCCAGATCTCACCCAGAGCCTGATTTCATGGCACTGCTCCCCACCCTACCTGGACTCCAGTGATGCTCTGCCTAGGATTACCCAGGCCTCGAGGGAAGCCGCCAAGCTCCATCCCCCGCCTCTCCCCTGGCGAGATGTAGAGCCAGCAAAGGCCGCCTGCGTCTTGCGAAGGAGACTGGCCCCGGCTGCGCTTGCAGCGAAGTCTCCCCCGGCCCTGCCTGGCTCGGGCGGGGGGCTCTCACCTCTTTCACTTGCAGGTCCACCGCTCTCTGGAGGACGTGGGCCACCAGCAGGGAGACGCTGGCGACGAGCAGGGTCACGGAGAGGATCCCCACCGCGGAGAGGCAGCACTTCCTCATGGCGGCCGCGCGCACACACACACAGAGCCCGCACTGCTGCTGGGGAGCCGGAGAGGAGCCTGCCCCAGCCGCTCTCCGCCTACGCCAGCGCGCGGGCGGCCTGAGGCGGTGCTGCTCGGCCGGGCACCGAGGCGCCGCCCGCCGGGGGAGCGCGGCGCTGCTGCGGCTGCCCGGGGAGGGCTGCTGCGGGTTTCGGTTTCCTGGGCAATCGAGCGGGGCGGGGGCGAGAGCGCAGGGCAGCGCAGCCAGGCCCTAGTCCCGCCCGCCAGCTAGGGGGATGAGACAGCAAGTGTGGAAACCCAGGACAGGAGCGTGTGCGGGGAATAGGCGCCTGTATAATTAAAAGCCCCAAATATCAGGACTGTCCCTGTAAACTCGGGACAGCTGGTCACCCTGTGCCCAGCCTTCTCTGCCGCATTGTCCCACTAGGGTGACCAGATGTCCCAATTTTATAGGGACAGTCCCGATTTTGGGGACTTTTTTTTAAATATAGACACCTATTACCCCCCATCCCCCTGTCCTGATTGTTCACACTTGCTGTTTGGCTCCCTTATGTCTAAGTCTGTGAGACATAGACATAAGAATGACCAGATAGCACCTGTGACAAAATGGGACAGGTGGTGGGGGATAATAGGGGCCTATATAAGAAAAAGGCCCCAAAAATGGGACTGTCCCATTAAAAACCGGACATCTGGTCATCCTAAATGCCCAGTTTGGAAGAGTCTTGCCTCTCCCTCTGAAGCAGCTGGGGCTGGCCCCCGGATGAGCTGGATTTCTGATCTGGACCAGGCTGGCCATTCCCATCTGTTTTTCTGCGGGTTGTATTTATATAGTGATCAGCTCTTTGCATCTGTGGGTTCACGTATTGAGACTGCTTTTTCTAGTGCTGGGAGAGCCAATTTGGCAGGGTGAGATAGTTTGAGGGAGTAACAGCAACAGAACATGAAATACAATCAAATGGAAGAGACAAAAATGCACTGGAATGGCTCTGGGCAGGGGGGATCTCTCTGAAGATTTGTTTTCATTTGACTTACTTGGGACTGAGTGAGTCTGACAGTGTCAGTACAGTACTCACACAGAGCACAGGTGGGACATGAAGAGCTTGAGAACTGTAAGCTATTCCACGGAGGTGGTCCACATTACACAGTTAGGACGGCTTAACTACATCACTAAGGGCTGTGCAAAATGTCATTCCCTATGTGATATAATTAAGCTGATCTAACCCCTGGTCTAGACACCTCTTGAACAGAAGAATTATTTCCTTGACCTAGCTACCGCCTCTTGGAGAGGTAGATTTACTATAATGAGAGAACCCCTTCTGATCCTGTAGGAAGTATCTACGCTATAGCTATGCCACTGTAGCATTTCTAGTGTAGACATATCCTCAGACTTGACCTGGTTGGCTGCTTGATTATAGGCCATCTGCACAGGTGTGCCCTTGGGTCATGGAGATTCTGATTCAGATGAGCATTGTTTGCCTACTGATCTAGCCAGGACCGGCGCTGAAGTTTTTCACGCCTTAAGCGCATGGCCATTTCGCCACCCCGTGCGCCACTCCCGTGGCTCCGGTGGAGCTGCTGCAGCCATTTCTGCGGAGGGTCCGTTGGTCCGCAGCTCTGGTGGAGCTGCCGCAGGCGTGCCTGCGGGAGGTCCACCGGAGCCGCGCGGGACCAGCGGACCGTCCACAGGCATGCCTGCGGCAGCTCCACCGGAGCCACGGACCAATGGACCCTCCGCAGGCACGATTGCGGCAGGTCCACCGGAGCCGCCTACCACCCCCCCCGGCAAAATGCAGCCCCCCCGAAAATCCTGGCGCCCTAGGCGATTGCCTAGTTCACCTCAATGGAAGCGTCGGCCTTGGATCTAGTTGTCTCCCATTATGCCCCTGTGCAGGGGCGGCTCTAGGTATTTTGCCACCCCAAGCACGACAGGCAGGCTGCCTTCGGGGGCATGCCTGCGGAAGGTCCTCTGGTTCTGCAGCTTTGGCATACCTGCCTCCGAATTACCGCCGAAATCGCAAGACCGGTGGACCTCCTGCAGGCAAGCCACCGAAGGCAGACTGCCGGCCCCCCTCACAGCTACCAGCAGGGTGCCCCCCGTGGCTTGCCGCTCCAGGCACACACTTGGCGTGCTGGTGCCTGGAGCTGCCCCTGCCCCTGTGATTTCCAAGGGGAAAGTGAGCCCTGTAAATGAAGAGGACTCCTTTCCTGTAGCAGGGAACAATGGCACTAGCAGCACTAGTTTTCCAACCAGAAAATACAAAAATCAGGCCTCAAAATAAATAAATAAATACATAAAAATCATGAGATTTAAAAAATAAGTTTTGTTTTGTTTGCCTTCTGGATTTTGAGCTTTTGGGGTTCACATTCCAAGCTTTTCTCTACAACCATGTGGGTTTTTCTTTAAATTACTAATGTTGCACCCTCCTTCATTGCAGCAGATGTTGGAATATTTTTGTGGTATGCATTTTTCTGCTTCTTAAAAGATACTAAACCACATTCAACATGTATGGGGAAATTGGAACAATCAAGTTATAATTAATGTAGTTTACCCCATGAAATAAAAAAGTGTAAGATTTTACCATCAACCTTGTTTAATTTAGTGGAAGGTTATTAGATTTCAGTTTTGAGGGGGTGATTTAATTCTGTTTTCTTATAATGGCTCCAAAATGCAAACAACAGAATAAATCATTGGAATATCTTTCTGAAGGCCAGCTCAAGTATAACAAGGAAAGAAAACTCTCATGAGTTCAACCACTGGAATTACAAATTCTCCCCTATACCATATTGTATTATCTCTTGGGGATTCTTCAAGAACAGATGCCTCTTTAGAGATTGCATTAAACACAGTTTTAATGGCCTTTGAAGCAATGCAGCAGAAGTTTGTTTCCAAACTAGAAACCTCTGTTTTTCAAAGGGCTGTTTTTCCTCACACTTAAACTGGTTTCACATCAGCTATTTCCATCGTTTTAGGAGGAGTTACTTCTAGGGTGACCAGACAGCAAATGTGAAAAATTGGGGTGGAGTGTAGTAGGAGCCTATATAAGAAAAAGACCCAAAAATCAGGACTGTCCCTCTAGTTATTCCTGATTCACACTAGTGTAAGGGCTTGTCTCCATGGTGTGTTAGTGAAGAGTAAGCCAGGATGTGACTCTACAGTGCACAGGTTTGCCACATGCTAACTGGTTGCACTAGAAGTTGTATAATGCACTTTGACATACTCCCGTTTTAAACAGCAGGGAACTTTTAATAAGCAGGAGTAGGGTCTACATGGCCAGTTAGTGTGTGGCAAGCTAGTGCACTGTGGATTCATATTCTGGCTTCCTGCCACTAACTCGCCGTGAAGACAAGCCTTGGGTGAGAAGAGAATCAGTCCCTAGTTTCTAAATCAAAGACAACATTGGGGAAAAAAAAATCTGTATCTTGTAGCTAAATGCAATGTTCTCCTGTGAAATCTGATGTTCACAGTGGTGAAGCTTTTTGTATTAATACAATTAAAGAAAATGCTGTTTTATCTGAACATTAGAAACCATGAGAATCAATAGAAAGGCAGGGACACTGAGGCAGTTGGAGTTCTGGAGGGTAACAGCACATTTGAAATGGAAATTGGAATCCGAGATTTGACTGAATCACTTAAGACTAAATTTGATTTATTATTGCCAAGAAATAAAACTTCCTTGAAGCTAATGAAAGTTGGACACATGCTTGAGGATTTGTGGGATCAAGCTTTGAAAGGCTTTTTTGTGCAGTCTTGTTTGTGCTAGTATTTTTCTCATTCATAAAGATCTATCCATAGAGAGTATACCTGTACAATTTGGCCATACAGATTTTCTAGATTCTTTATATGAAGCCTTAGTTTGGTGAAAGTTATTTCACCTTTAAAAATAAATATGAAGCAGCTCACTGTTGATTAAATTTTTATAGTACATAATTGACAAAATTTCTACACTTGAAGTACAGTGTGGGAAGACAGTGGGTGAAATACTAGATTAATGTGTCATAATATGTTGTAATCACAGAACAAGCACAGACTTATCTTCCTTTCAGCGTGACATTGCCAATGGGAAAAGGCATGATAGCCCTGATTCAGCAAAACATTTAAACACATGCTTAAACGCAACAATCCTGCTATCTTCTCCCCCTCCCCTCCCACTTCTCCCCTTCCCTGTGACCCTTCCCCCTGGCCCTGGCCTTCTGACCCACTTCCCTTCAATATCCTCTCTCCCTTCCTTTGTCTTTTGTTTAGCTAACACCTCCCAGCAAAATACCACCCCACAAATCCTAAAAAATTCTGGCACTAGCATGATGTTTGCAAACCGTACCTCTATTCTCTCTGTTTGTATGGTACATCCCTTTGTCTATTTAGATTGTAAGCTCTATGGAGGCAGGGACTATCTATTACTCTGTGTTCGTATAGTGCTTAGCACAGTTGGGGATTGGTGCCTAGGCGCTACCAAAATAAACATAATAAATAATAATAATCTCATCCCTCCTCAGCAAAGCACTTTGCTGCACTGGAGCCGCAATAAGTAACAAATGGTGGTGATAGCAGGGGCAGCTCCAGGCACCAGCACGCCAAGTGCGTGCCTGGGGCGGCAAGCCACGGGAGGCGCTCTGCCGGTCACCGTGAGGGCGGCAGGCAGGTTGCCTTTGGCGGCACGCCTGCGGAGGGTCTGCTGGTCCCGCAGCTGCAGCGGACCTCCCGCAGGCTGCTGCCGAATCTGCGGGACCTGGGACCTCCCACAGGCAAGCCGCCAAAGGCAGCTTGCCTGCCGTGCTTGGGGCGGCAAAATACCTAGAGCCGCCCCTGGGTGATAGCGTCACTCTCTCAGGCAAAATGAGCCAATATCCAAGTGCAGATAGGCCCTTCTATGCATGAATCTCTCTCCCTATGCTCAAAAAGGTGCTTAGCCATCTCTAGGGCAGTGTCCTGTGCATTGTAGCCTGTGGTGGGTTCTCTGCAGGGTTAGGATCTGCATGAGAGAGGGGACTGGGGAGACTTAGAGTAGAAAACAGGACGAGTGTGGATGCACATCATCCCCCACTTCAGTCCCATTGAGATTTCCCAGAAAAGGCCAGATAGCAAGCGGCTGTAATACCTTTTCTGCTGAGCCCTACCCACATGGGGATATCTCTTTAAGTAGGGGTCCCTGGTAGTGTGGCTCTGATGTCTCCATGCTGCTAGGGAGGAGGGACAGAATCAGGGGGTAGGCATGGAGCCTCCACACAGAGGCCTATCCTTCTGCGCAACCTCTGTGATCTACTGAGGGTCCTCCAAGTTTGGAGGTAGAACCTGTGGCTTATCATCTGAAGTGCAATCCTCATGCCCCCAAGTGGAAGCATTTTTTGGGGGGGAAGGGTGTCCATTATCTCAAAGTGCTTTCCATACTCTGAAGCAGTCCAAGAACCCCTATGCATGCTAAGCTAAACCAGGGATGGAATCTTCCCCTCAGATGCACAGAGAAGATCTCTGAGAAGCAAGCATCAGAAATTATGACTTACTTAGAGAGAAGCTAGAGATGCGGCTTCTATGAATTGGCCCCAACAGATCGTCAAAAGGGCATGTGTCAAGCAGGTAATCTAGTAAAGTAGTAAATCACCCAGCAAGTCAGTGGCAGAGCCAAAAAAGTAGCCAGGAATCCTGACTCCGAGGCCTCTGCTCTAATCATAAAGCGAACCCTTTCCACTGTAAATGTTTTTTGTATGTTTTAACAAATGAAGGATAAATGTTGGAAAATTGGTCCTGCTGGTGGTCTGTGTCACAGTTCAGGGTCAGCTGTACCTCTAGCCTCCTATTCTTGTTGTCCAAGGGCAGCCCCTCTGGGATTGAGACCTCTATATTTTCATCTGTAGGCCTTCGTATCCCTGGAGTGGAATCTAGCAGTATCCCACTCTCAGAGTTGGGAACCAGGATACAGATTCATAGATTCATAGATTCTAGGGTCAGAAGGGACCAATGTGATCATCTAGTCTGACCCCCTTCACAAAGCAGGCCACAGAACCCTACCCATCCACTTCTATAACAAACCCCTAACCTATGCCTGAGTTATTGAAGTCTTCAAATTGTGGTTTGAAGACCTCAAGCTGCAGAGAATTCACCAGCAAGTGACCCATGCCCCACGCTGCAGGGGAAGGCGAAAAACCTCCAGGGCCTCTGCCAATCTGCCCTGGAGGAAAATTCCCTCCCAACCCCAAATATGGCGATCAGCTAAACCCTGAGCATGCGGGCAAGACTCACCAGCAAACACTCAGAAAAGAATTCTCTGTAGTAACTCAGATCTCATCCCATCCAACATCCCATCACCGACCATTGGGCATACTTATCTGGCGATAATCAAAGATCAATTGCCAAAATTAGGCTCTCCCATTATACCATCCCTTCCATAAATTTATCAAGCTTAATCTTAAAGCCAGACGTGTCTTTTGCCCCCACTATTCCCCTTGGAAGGCTGTTCCAGAACTTCACTCCTCTAATGGATAGAAACCTTCGTCTAATTTCAAGTCTAACCTTCCTAGTGTCCAGTTTATACCCATTCGTTCTTGTATCTACATTGGTACTAAGCTTAAATAATTCCTCTCCCTCCCTAATATTAATCCCTCTGATATATTTATAAAGAGCAACATATCCCCCCTCAGCCTTCTTTTGGCTAGACTAAACAAGCCAAGCTCTTTGAGTCTCCTTTCATATGACAGGTTTTCCATTCCTTGGATCATCCTAGTAGCCCGTCTCTGAACCTGTTCCAGTTTGAATTCATCCTTCTTAAACATGGGAGAGCAGAACTGCACACAGTATTCCAGGTGGGGTCTCACCAGCGCCTTATATAACGGTACTAACACTTCCTTATCTTTGCTGATGCATCCTAAAACCGCATTAGCTTTTTTAACGGCCATATCACATTGGCGGCTTATAGTCATCCTGTGATCTACCAGTACCCCAAGGTCCTTCTCCTCTGTTGCTTCCAACTGATGCGTCCACAATCTATATCTAAAGTTCTTATTATTAATCCCTAAGTGCATGACCTTGCACTTTTCACTATTAAATTTCATCCTATTACTATTACTCCAGTTTACAAGGTCATCCAGATCTTTCTGTATGATATCCTGGTCCTTCTCCGTGCTAGCAATACCCCCCAGCTTCATGTCATCTGCGAACTTTATTAGCACATTCCCACTTTTTGTGCCAAGGTCAGTAATAAAAAGGTTAAATAAGATTGGTCCCAGAACCGATCCTTGAGGAACTCCACTAGTAACCTCCTTCCAGCCTGACAGTTGTCCCTTCAGTACGACCCGTTGTAGTCTCCCCTTTAATCAGTTCCTTATCCACCTTTCAATTTTCATATTGATCCCCATATTTACCAATTTGACTAATAATTCCGCATGTGGAACCGTGTCAAATGCCTTACTGAAATCGAGGTAAATTAGATCTACTGCATTTCTTTTGTCTAAATAGTCTGTCACCTTCTCAAAGAAGGAGATCAGGTTGGTTTGGCACGTAGATCTACCTTTAGTAAAACCATGTTTTACTTTGTCCCAATTACCATTGACCTCAATGTCCTTAACTACTTTCTCCTTCAAAATTTTTTCCAAGACGTTACATACTACAGATGTTAAACTAACAGGCCTATAGTTACTTGGATCACTCTTTCTCCCTTTCTTAAAGATAGGAACTACATTAGCAATTCTCCAGTCGTATGGTACAACCCCCGAGTTTACCGATTCATTAAAAATTCTCGCTAACGGGCTTGCAATTTCATGCGCCAGTTCCTTTAATATTCTCGGATGAAGATTGTCCGGGCCCTCCGATTTTGTCCCATTAAGCTGTTCAAATATGGCTTCTACCTCAGATGTGGTAATATCCACCTCCATATCCTCATTCCCGTTTGTCATCCTTCCATTACCCCTAAGCTCCCCATTAGTCTTATTAAAGACTGAAGCAAAGTACTTATTTAGATATTGGGCCATGCCTAGGTTATCCTTAACCTCCTTTCCATCCTCAGTGTTTAGCGGTCCCACTTCTTCTTTCTTTGTTTTCTTCTTATTTATATGGCTATAGAACCTTTTACTATTGGTTTTAATTCCCTTTGCAAGGTTCAAGTCTACTTGGCTTTTAGCCTTTCTCACTTTATCCCTACATGTTCTGACCTCACTAAGGTAGCTTTCCTTGCTAATCCCACCCTTCTTCCACTCCTTGTAGGCTTTCTGCTTTTTCTTAATCACCTCTCTGAGATGCTTGCTCATCCAGATCCCTGTGATTCCTCAGCAGGCCCAACTTGATCCGAGCCCTGCAATTCTTCCCTTCTAGCTATGGCCAGTATATGAATACAGTGACATAAAATGGCCTTTGCAAAACCAAGTATTGTTTACTCTCCATGGTGGGCATCAAAGCACAAGAAAAGAACTTTTAACAAAACAAACAGTCTATGTGCATCTGTCTTATCTAAAGTACAGGTAGACCTAGCTTCTCCAGACACCCCACCTCTGAGGATTGGGGTTCAGTGTGTTTCACAGTAGTCCCCATGTCTCTCTCTCTTGTGTCCCAGGGGCTCAGTGACCATTTTTATTCATTCCCAAGTCTTTGTTTCAGTTTCCTACCTGGATTCCTCCCTCCTACATACCAAACAAGAGCTGTTGAACTCAGCATGGTCAGAAGTAAACTTCAAAGAGATTGACACCTGTATTATTCTTTTCAGTATTGGTGAATGATGCTATCTGAGCTTATGGTCTCCCTTCCTCCATACTTGCAATACAACTCCTGTTAGAATGAATCTCTTTGTAATCACCTAGCAAACTGCACAACTTTAATCAAACCCTCAGACAGAACATATAATAGTTGTGACGTTGCACTCTATATCATTTTTTGAAAATATGCTAAGGAGTGTGAATATAATGTAACTAGAATATGCCTCAAGCAAAAGGTTTCTTGTAAGGTATCATTACAAAGCTTATAATCTACTGAGTGTGATCATCCTATTTGTATGTCTGTATCATTCTTGTATCTGAAATTAGAAATATGAAATATAGCGCTGAGGGCCTATTGTAATTATGCAAAGTGTGGGCCATTAATGGTGGTTTGGAATCTTGGTGGCTCCCATCAACTAGGACAATTGACTGTGGATGTCTCTGTTTGCTTGCAGGCCTTTCTGTGAGTCAGGCTGGGAGGAATGAAGGCTTGGGGGGGGTGGTCTCACAGAACATGTGATCATGTCACCTGGTACTGAAATACCTCTTAAACCTGATGCTTTTCCATTTAGAGGGAGGGATGGGAACCCAGAGAGGGACAAAGGATCCCTGCCTTGTGCAAAAGATATATAAGGGGGTGGAACAGAACAAAGGAGGCTGCAGTCATGAGAAATCCCCTAACTACCAACAGAGCTGGAACAAGGGCTGTATCAGGGGAAAGAATTGTGCCCAGACTAGGAAGGGGTCCAATCTGTGATAGAAACTTAGTGAAACATCTGAGGGTGAGATTTTATCTGTATTCAGTTTTCTTACTGTACTAGGCTTAGACTTGCGTGTTTTATTTTATTTTGCTGGGTAATTCACTTTGTTCTGTCTGTTATTACTTGGAACCACTTAACTCCTACTTTTTGTATTTAATAAAATCACTTTTTACTTATTAATTAACCCAGAGTATGTATTAACACCTGGGGGGAGCGGGGTGCAAACAGCTGTGCATATCTCTCTATCAGTGTTATAGAGGGCGAACAATTTATGAGTTTATCATGTATAAGCTTTGTACAGGGTAAAACTGATTTATTTGGGGTTTACCACTGGGAGCTGGGCATCTGAGTGCTGGAGACAGGAACACTTCTTAAGCTGTTTTCAGTTAAGCCTACAGCTTTTGGAGGACATTGTTCAGACCTGGGTCTGTGTTTGCAGCAGGCTAATGTGTCTGTTTCAAACCAGGCAGGGCACTGAAGTCCCGAGCTGCCAGGGAAAATGGGCTCAGAGGTAGTCTCAGCACATCAGTTGACAGTTCCCAAGAAGTTTCCTGTGATCCAACCCATCACAATAGTCATAAAATATTACGTATCAGAGGGGTAGCTGTGTTAGTCTGGATCTGTAAAAAGTGACAAAGAGTCCTGTGGCACCTTATAGACTAACAGACATTTTGAAGCATAAGCTTTCATGGATGAATACTTACTTCATCAGATGCATATGGTGGAAATTTCCAGAGGCAGGTATAAATATGCAGGCAAGAATCAGTCTAGAGATAACAAGGTTAGTTCAATCAGGGAGGATGCATCATCAGTGATCTACAACCCATCCTGGACAATAATCCCTTGCTTTCACAGGCCTTGGGAGGCAGGCCAGTCCTCGCCCACAGACAACCTGCCAACCTTAAGCATATTCTCACCAGCAACCCCACACCGCACCATAGTAACTCTAACTCAGGAACCAATCCATGCAACATACCTCGATGCCAACTCTGCCCACATATCTACACCAGCGACACCATCACAGGACCTAACCAGATCATCCACAACATCACCAGTTCATTCACCTGCACATCCACCAATGTAATCTATGCCATCATGTGCCAGCAATGCCCCTCTGCCATGTACATCGGCCAAACTGGACAGTCCCTACATAAAAGGATAAATGGACACAAGTCAGATATTAGGAATGGCAATATACAAAAACTGGTAGGAGAACACTTCAGTCTCCCTGGACACACAATAGCAGATTTAAAGGTAGCCATCCTGCAGCAAAAAAACTTCAGGACCAGACTTCAAAGAGAAACTGCTGACCTTCAGTTCATTTACAAATGTGACACCATCAGCTCAGGATTAAACAAAGGCTGTGAATGGCTTGCCAACTATAAAACCAGTTTCTCCTTCTTTTGTGTTCACACCTCAACTGCTAGAAGAAGGCCTCATCCTCCCTGATTGAACTAAGCTCGTTATGTCTAGATTGATTCTTGCCTGCATTATTTACACCTGCCTCTGTAAATTTCCACTACATGCATCTGACAAAGTGAGTATTCACCCATGAAAACGTATGCTCCAAAATGTCTGTTAGTCTATAAGGTGCCACAGGATTCTTTGCCACTTCATAAAATGTTACAGCATCTTCCAAGTCCTTCACAGGCCAGTCTCCCAGTGACTAACAAATCCGCCATCACAAAGTGCCCTAACTGGCTCCCTTGCTGGAAGTCTCAGTCCAGTGGCCAAGGACTCAATGGGCCATAGAGAATACAAACATACAGGGCTATGAACTATCCTCCCAGTCCAAAAGGCGGCATCTCGAGATAAAGGTCGAGGCATATTGGTGCAACTCTGTGGGGATGTTTTCAGGAGTGTTACTTCAGCACCTTTCATGGGTGTGAAATGTACTTTATATCATTAGTAAACTTGAATATATAAAATGACTATAAGTTAAAAAAAAGTCAACAGTTGTCTGATTCTGCAAAGACTGATATTTTATACCCTCTTTGGACAAGTATCAATGGCTGCACAAGGTGGAGCTTCTTCTTCTTTTTTGCCTTTAAGTTGCCATGTAAATTTATGGAATTATATAAATAATGAATAATATAATTATATGACTTTGGCTGAGACATGGGACTATTTCTGGAAGGTTAAACAGCTTCTAGGAAGCAAGTTTCACTTTAATATTTTTATTCTTATTTATTATTCACATACACTACAAATTAGCAGCTGGCATATAGGAAAGGAACTTACTGTAACACTACAGAATAGTAGATGAACCAACTATTCTTGAAAGAATATGTGAATAGATGCTAAGCTGTATTCTACGTGTGGAATAACAGTTCCCCTCTTGGCTTAGCTAAGGGTGACTAGACAGCAAGTGTGAAAAGTAGGGACAAACGTTGGGGGGTAATAGATGCCTATTTAAGACAAAGCCCCAAATATGAGGACTGTGCCTATAAAATCGGGATATTTGGTCACCCTACTTAGCTACAAGTTATGGAGGCATCAGTAGCGACTCCATAGTTAAGGCTGAGTTATGGTTTGCATTTAGAACAGGGCTAAAATTGCTCTATTTCATATCTTAATGACTGAATTTAACATCCATATTTAGCACAATAACTTTTCAAGGGATAGTGGAATTTTCTATGTATCTTTTTGGAGAAATCTTTACTAACTTAGGCAGGGGAAATGTTTAACGATGCTCCCTTGTGAAATTTGCTACACACACACACACACACCCTCTAATATCTGGGACATAGATCACATTAGAAACTTTAAAATTTAACACACAGCACTTCCCTTACTCATCACATCTAGTGATGCCAAGGTTAGCCAACACAATCATGCACATCTCCCAGCAACTTCTGTTTTCATTTGCTGCCTCCTGACTCACCAGCTGCCTCTGTACACAGTCCAGTGAGCCTGGGCAGCAACAGAAATGCAGAGAAAGCAGATGGATTTAGCAGGGGTGGATGGAGACTGCAGGAAAGAGATGTTATATGTGCATGTGTGTGTCAGGGACTTGGGGGAGGGAGGTTGCTTTGCATGGGGACTGGAAGGTGGAGTGGTGGGGGGAAGAGCTCATTGTCTCCGAAACAAGTAATCAGCCCTTGAATCATTCCCTTGGTGCTGCTGCTTCAGCTCCCCAGCGTACTCAGCAGTGCTGTAGGAAGCTGACTGTCTCTGTACCAAGGCATTGGTACATCATAGGCCTGGTCTACACTACGCGTTTAAACCAATTTTAGCAGCGTTAAATCGATTTAACGCTGTACCCGTCCACATTACGAGGCCCTTTATATCGATATAAAGGGCTCTTTAAATCAGTTTCTGTACTCCTCCCTGACGAGAGGAGTAGCTCTAAAATCGGTATTACCATATCAGATTAGGGTTAGTGTGGCCGCAAATCGACGGTATTGGCCTCCGGGCGGTATCCCACAGTGCACAACTGTGACCGCTCTGGACAGAAATCTCAGCTCGGATGCAGTGGCCAGGTAAACAGGAAAAGCCCCGCTAAATTTTGATTTTCATTTCCTGTTTGCCCAGCGTGGAGCTCTGATCAGCACGGGTTGCAATGCAGTCCCAAATCCAAAAAGACCTCCAGCATGGACCGTACGGGAGATACTGAATCTGATTGCTGTATGGGGTGACAAATCTGTTCTATCAAAGCTCCGTTACAGAAGAGAAATGCCAAAGCGTTTGAATAAAAAACTACAGGCTACACAGTGCTGCGTGACAAGCATAACGGGAAGCCAGAGACTCAAATGGACGCTCATAGAGGGAGGGAGGGGGTACTGAGGACTCCAGCTATCCCACAGTCCTCAGCAGTCTCCGAAAAGTATTTGCATTCTTGGCTGAGCACCCAACGCTTGTAGGTTCAAACACATTGTCCGGCGTGGTTCAGGGAATAGCTCGTCCATTTACTCCCCCCCCCCCGTGAAAGAAAAGGGAAAGAAATCATTTCTTGACTTCTTTCAGTGTCACCCTATGTCTACTGAATGCTGCTGGTAGACGCGATGCTGCAGCAGTGAAGAGAAGTATCCGTCCCTCTCCCCTCCCCCGTGGCAGACGGTGCAGTAGGATTGGTAACCGTCCTTCTTATCCTGGCTCCTGGCTGGCTTCAGGTGAGGCTGGCTGGGAGCACCTGGGTGAAAATAGGAATGACTCCCGGTCATTCCCAGTAGATGGTACAGAACAGCTGGTAACCGTCTTTGTCATAGCAACTGGGGGCTGAGCTTCAATCAGCCCCCTCCCTTTCATGTGAAAAGAAAAGATTCTGTACTGCCTGAACTATCATAGCAGTGGGATGCTGGGCTCCTCTCCCCCACATTGCTTAGTGTCCTGCCTGGACTATCATAGCACCGGGAGGCTGCCTCCCCCTCATTTTATGTCACTAAAAACTCAGTGTTTCTTATTCCTGCATTCTTTATTACTTCATGACACAAATGGGGGGGACACTGCCACGGTAGCCCAGGAAGGTTGGGGGAGGAGGGAAGCAACGGGTGGGGTTGTTGCAGGGGCACCCCCCGTGAATGGCATGTAGCTCATCATTTCTGCGGGATCTGACACAGAGCAGCTGTGCTCTCTGATACGCTGCTTCTCTAGTACATTTGCCACATATTCCAGGCAGGACTGACTCTATTTTTAGAAACCATAAAGGAGGGATTGACTCGGGGAGTCATTCCCAGTTTTGCTTTTGCGCCCCCAGCCGATCTCAGCCAGGGGCACCCATGATAGCAGCAAAGAGCACAGAAGGACAGATAACCGTCATCTCATTGCCAAATTACACTGGCAGCAGACGGTACAGAACGACTGGTAACCATCTCTGCTATCATGCAAAAGCAAATGAATGCTGCTGTGTAGCGCTGGAGTATCGCCACTGTCCGCGGCATCCAGTACACATACGGTGACTGTAAAAAAAAAAAGCTGAACGGGCTCCATGGTTGCCGTGCTATGGCGTCTGCCAGGGCAATCCAGGGGAAAAGGGCGCGAAATGATTGTCTGCCGTTATTTTCCCGGAGAAAGGAATGACTGATGACATTTACCCAGAACCACCCGCGACAATTATTTTTGCCCCATCAGCCACTGGGCTCTCAACCCAGAATTCTAGGGGGCGGGGGAGACTGCAGGAACTATGGGATAGCTATGGAATAGCTACCCACTGTGCAACGCTCCGGAAATCGACGCTAGTCTCGGACCATGGACGCACACCGCCGAATTAATGTGCTTAGTGTGGCCGCGTGCACTTGACTTTATACAATCTGTTTTATAAAACCAGTTTATGTAAAATCGGAATAATCCCATAGTGTAGACGTACCCATAGACTCTCCACAGCAGTGCAGCCCCAAACACAGGTGAGCCAAGATATGAAATTCCCACAGCAAAAACTTTGCCAGCTTAAATCAGTTCAGTGTGCTAGACTGCACATCACCCCCGCAGAGACAAACAAGCAAGGAAATAAGCAGTGAAGCTGCACAATACCCTAGATACACTCATTAATCAGGTCCCATTCTCAACCTGATTTTGCTGTAGGGGTAGTTTCTACTCTTGGGAGGGCACCTGTGTAAGAACCCAGGCAGACAAAACCACCTCAGCCCACGGCTCTTCACCTCCATCCTGAACAGCCACATTGTGGCCTTAACTCGCCCCAGGTTTCCAGGTTGTGGCTGAGCTACTTCAGTGGTTACGTCAGGGTGGGTGTGGCATTCGGCAATGACACTGTGTGTGGTGGGTGCCCAAGGGGGAGTGAGGAGGCTGGCCCTGTGCATGCAGTGTGTGAAGGGGAGTGAACAGGCCTGACTGCTGCACCGCCCATTGGAGGGAAGGCCCTGGAGCTGCTGTACCCAGGTGGGAGGCAGGTCGTCAACACACAAGAAGTGGCAGGCCCTGTGGCCACACTGCTCTTGGGGAAAGGCCAGGCCTGGCAGCCATGGTGTGGAGAGGCTGCTTGGCCAACAGTTGTGGTGCACTGGAGCCAACATGATAGACATGATGGGGGTGGGGAAGAGAGGGAGGGTGGGGGGCTCCAGCACGACAGGAGAGGGGTCAGTCAAAGCCTATGTGACAGTTACTCTGCCCAACAGCCTTTCCTGCTCTTGCATGCACCCCCTGGCCACGGTTTCCTAGCAACCAGCGTTCTCAGGCTGGGTGGTTGGAGCTGGTGCTTGGAACAAAGACAGCCCTAATGTTCTGCCTTGTGGCGGGGAGGGGGAGAGGAGCACCTTGTCCCATCAACGGTCCGCAGCAGCAGAAGCTGCCTCCTACCTGCAGGGATGGGCTCAGCCCCGTGGTGAGCGGGGTTTGCGGGGAGGCCCTACGTCATTGCCTAGTTGTGCCCATCCTTCTGGCAAATTCAAATTGGGTGTGTGACGCTCACCCTCATGGCCCTAGGCAGACAGCAGAGCCGTTCACCATCCTGATTCGAGTGGGTGGCAAACAACAGGGCTGACATATCAAAGCCTCAGCCACGTGCTGCTAGCAACACTCATCCCATTCCTTCTTGCTTGGTAAAGGGCCTTGTCCATGTGGCATGCCGTGTTTTCAGCACAGGACTGTGAAATAATCCTCGGCCTACTCTTACATCATTACAGAAAGGCCCATGCTGGGATCATGCATGGAATATGCAAGACTGTCCTCAACTAGGTATGAGCCTTGCATGATCCTTGCACTTTTGTTGGTATAGGCTTATTTGATACTTAAATCTGCTTTAAAATTTACAAATAAGGAAGAGTTTTCTCCTTTCTTTAAAATGTTTTATGTCCACTTAAGAAGGCAGAGGTTGAACACATTTAACCAGCAATTAACATATATGAAGTGCATGAGTTTGAGTCACTATGCATGTAGTGAGTGACTTTTTTGGTAGGAAACGTGCCAGACTGAGAGACCTGTAGGATCGGCATGCTCTTTGGATCCATCAGCCATAATAACCCAGGCAGTGGCAGTGGAAGTCTCCTTGGCCGTTCAGTGTTTGGCCTTTCGGATGCAAATGCCCATAAGGATGCCAAATTAATGTCCATTGAGATGCGGACACTTGGGTCTAAACAAACCATTAACTCAAATCCCACAGGTCACTCAAAATATGAGGAGGACATTAGATCACTGCATTCTTTGGCCTGATTTTTTTTATCGATGCTAAAAAAATAAAACTTGTGCTTGTTTTAACGACACAGCATGAACCAAATTCACAGCTGGTATAAGTGGGTGTGGCTCCTGGGACTTCAATGTAATCACACCTGTTCATACCTAGGGTGAATTTGTCTTCAAAGTCTTCATTTTTCTTAAATCAGAGGATTTAATAAATGAATATTTGGGCTTGATTTTCAGAGCTGTTGAACAGCTCTCCTGATCTTCAGCTGGAGTCCATCTCTGAAAATCAGGCCAACTTTATTGACAATTCCAGGTCTGCATTTTAGGACAGACCATTTGAACACAAGAACATGGCTCTGATCTGGCAGAATAAAGAGATTCCACCTCCCCACGTATTTTGCAGAGTCTCAGTCTGGCAAGGGAATGGAATGGAATGGGGAGTTCATATTTGGGCTGGACAGGTGGCAGAGATATTACTGTGCTTTGTTAAAACTCATTCCCCTTACTTTAAGCACTGACCAGCAGCGTTTGGTCTCAGGTACAAGGAGAAATTGCCTTCTAAGAGTTTTCGAGAGCACAGCAACAAAGCAAAGTTCTCAGATTCTCTTAACAGCCAGCGCTGGAGATTCTTGAAAAGTGGCCTGGATGATTTCAGAAGTGGTGTCCCTGCTCCGTCTGACAACATCATCATCCGTGGCACAAAGGAGCTTTTACCGATTGTTCTACCTAATAAAGCATCCCAGCAGAAGGCAAGGAAAACATTTACAAGGCAGGAAGCCAGGCGGGATCACATTGCACAGACAGAACACTGCCTGAGCCAACACCCCCTTGCGCTCTACCCCCATCTGGAAGAAAGCATCCCTCCCGAGGTAAAGTCCCCATGGTTGCTGCTGTTCTTCCTCAAGACTGAGCATCCTTTTAGCATATTTTAAATATAAAAGTTATCCAGAACCCAGCTTTTCTCATTGGGTGTTTTAAAACAATGTTATTTCCTACAAACTGAACATCTACTAAAGCTGACTTGCCATGGGAAGGGGACCTTACAGACAGGGAGAGATTTGAACTGACAGCAGCCACCAGCAGGCTTCAGAGACACCCTGCTAATATTCTGAGATTTGCCATATTATTTGTGTTCAGTCAGTGAACTTGCTCCCACTCAGCCATCAACATGGGCCACTATACAAACATGGGCTCCTTTAATAGTCTACCACACCATTCCATATCTGGTAGGTTGTTCAGTGATGAGTTGGTTTACATCACTGTATCACTGGGCACACCTCCAGATATAACTGGCTGTTCCAGGGCAATGAATGGATTATCTCTCTCTTGTAGTAAAATTGACCAGTCTTGCCTGGTGTGGGTCCTCACCTGATCTGGATCTTGGCCGGACGTAGCATAACTATTTCTTTTCAGAATCCTTCCTTCCTCTGCTCTGGGGTCCCTCCCAGCCTCTCTTCTGTTGGGAAACAACAGGGCCGAATCAGTGCACACTGCGTTTACGATTTGGGGCAGGGGGGTTGACGCAGAAGGACTCCGTGCAAGCAAGCCGGGGGCAGGGAGTGAAGGTGGGTGGGAAGCATTAAGCTTTCCACTCTCAGGTGGAATAGGGGAAGGTTATCATGGTCTTTTAGAGAGAGAGGGACCAGAAGCAGGGAGATAGCAGGCCCTGTATTGGGGGCCACAGTGAACTCAGAATGAATATATTCATCCTCAGTGGTACAGTGCAGAATGCTGAGGAAGATCACACTGCTCAAAGGTTAAGAGCAGGATCCCTCAGGGTGGTCACGGGGTTATTACATGAGGGGTTACCCCAAGCCCCGGTTTGCATCCAGCATTTATAATGGTGTTAAATATATAAAAAGATGGGGTCGCACTCAAAGGCTTGCTCTGGGAAAGGGGTCACCAGGACAAAAGTTTGAGAACCATTGGTCAGGAAGCAGTAAGAGAATGAAGGTGATTGTATTCTTTGTGCCATGACAGCCTCTTGAATTTGAGGATAAATACAGTGTCCTGGCTCTGTCCATGGCAAGGTCAGGTCACAGAACTGTTTTCCATGTGCTGATGGGGGAACTAAGGCAGGGCGCATGATCTGTAATGGGGTCTCCTATGCAGTCTCCATGGGTGTGAGGTGGTTTTGGACATGTGCTCTGTTCTTGTTTGGGTCTCAGCTTTTCAAAGAGGTTGTGGCCATCCTGGACCCGGAGATGTGCTTGCATAGTAAAGCTGGATACAAGGATCATGAGCAGGCGAGCCACACCCCTCAGCAAGTGCTGTTTCAGCTGGAGGATGGGAAAAGTAAAGAAATAAGCCCCAGGCCATCAGCCCTGTGAGTACTCTACAGGACAGAGTGAGTAGCGCCCAGCGCTGCCTGAATCCACCTTCTGCTGCTAGGCCTGGGTTCAGTCCAGTCTCTCTCCTCTGACATGAAATGTATTGAAAGAAAGGAGCTGAACGTTTCTGTGGGTGGGTGTTTTCTGTACCCTACCCCAGTCCAGCTTTAGAAGGTCTTGGGGACACCCCAACCTTTCTAGTAATTGGGCTCTGGCTAAAAGGCAGAGCTCAATTGATATTGAAGTCTGCTGCCCGGTTCCTCTGATTAGACACACCCAGGAGGCTTCCCAGGGCTGGCTGGCTTAGTAGGGCTTCAGCACATGTCTTTATGGGCCTGATCCAAAGCCATTGACTCAAATGGAAAGATTCCCATAGACTCCAGTGGGCTTTGTCTCAGAACCTAGCTGCTGGTCTCCCTGCAGACCATAAAGATCTGCACATAAATCTCTCTGTGCTGTGGGCCTGCTGAGGGCAGCCAGCTCTATAATAAAGGGACTGTGCAGAAGAAGCAGCAGGAGTATCTTCCTTACAGAAGGAAGTACGAATTGCAAGCTGGGAGCAGCAGGCACAGAGACAATTATTCATACCCCACTGATCTGAAACCACAGGAACGCATTTGTGCTGGTGAGAGGCACATACAGACTGCGAATAACTGTGTCATATCCATCTCTTCAGCTTCAAGCAATCTAAATGCAAGAGTCCATACACACTGTTTTCCAAGAAAGAGGTAGCAGCAAGGGAAAAGGCAGCCAGACGGAGCTACGTTCTTCCCCTTGATGAGAACATAAAGCAAGCGACTAAGGAGTTTTGTGACTGGGTTGCTTCTTGGGTAAGTTGAAAACCAAAACCCTCCTATCCCAGCAGTCCAGTAATGACTTGGGCTAATGTTTTCAGATTTGAGTACCCGAAGAGTATCTACATCCTAAGTGGATCCCTCAGCTAACATGCCCTGAGCACTACAGCTTCCACAGACAGTAATGAGAGATGGGGATACTTAGCACCTCTTGAAAGATATAGGCCACTTTTGCCCAACTTCCATTGACAGTCACTGGGAGTTCGGAGGCTAACTCCCATAGTCGCTTTTGAAAATCCCAGCCTCAGTATGTCCTTAGGTGCTTAACCTGAGGCACCCAAGTTTGACAATGTTAACCCTTACAATTCTGCTTTTACTGAAGTGTAATTGAAGTAGCCCAAATGCAAAGCAAACCACAAATCAGTTTATTCTGTAAGTCTGCCAAGTCCATCTGTTTACTCAAGCATTTGCCTGAGAGGTGTGTGGAGAGGGAGTTACTGGTTAGATTTAACTGCTTCATTTTGGCGTTAGGGCCAGTTTTTTTGAATGACAGTGACATAGCAATGCAGGCATTGGTTTTAGTGAACACAGGTTACTATGATGGACACAGTTTAAAAATGTGCAAATAAATAGCAGCACATTCCCTTTCTCTAGCAGCCAAATTCTAACTTGAGTGTTACTGCAGCACCACAAATGTCAGTGGGATCAGGTGGGTTTAAGATAGGGAAGAGTTTGGGGAATGCTTCTGTCATGTATTAGACACACCATGCCTGGGGTTTTAAATAGCACTCTGCTTTGGCCTAACTCAGCTTCCATTGAAGTCAATGGTAAAGATTCCATTGGCTGCCATAGGAACAGAGTTAGGACAACGGTGAATGATTTTGACAATCCCATCCCAAGTGCTTTCAGACCTGGGGTACTTGGTTATGCTTTCACTAAAGTCAGCGGCCAAAGTACAATGGACTTCAACAGGAGCAAGAGCAGGCCCCTGGATCCTGAATATTTACATGGCAGTGTTCAGACATACTCTTATAGTGTGCCACTTAGTACTGAGAGGTCTTGGATAATCAGGGGTTTCACAGCATCTTCTCACTGTGGCTATCTATATCTGTGGAGCTAAGTCAGACTGTAGTCTTCAGACCAGACCAGTGCCTGCTTTGTCTCAAGAGTTCATCTTCTGTCAAAGACCAAACTCTCTCCTTTGAGTCTCCTACATGTCATAGGAATTGAAGGCTTTAAGTAGAGTCATTTGCTAGCCCGGTTTATGTTATCGTTTGCTCAGTCATTCAAATAGCTCGATAGAAATACATTTGTTTTGCAGAAAACAATGTCAGTGTTTTTCTGGATTCACGCTAGTCGCTTTAATATGTACAAATAGTAAAATACCAGCTTCAGTCCTTGACTGCGCTGAGCGAGACAGAGGTGGCTCAAAGTTCTCCTGATCCTGCAACTGGCAGCCTCTGACTCAAAAACAGACCAGCCTAAGAGTTGTTTGAATATGGGCCAGTTTGAAATGGCTCCTGAGATGCCGTTTTGCTGGGGAGGACTGGCGGGAGCACAGCATGTTACAGTCCTGTCCCTCCTACCCTTGACACAACCCTCTACACCAGGCAGGAGGCTAGGAATTCACTAGTGCCAGGTAAAGGTATCTGTCTGCTTTATGATGTCCTGTTGCGCTGGAAACACAGCAAAATCTCTATGTGAGCAGTGCTGGAGGAAGACAGGGCCACTGGGGACAGACGGACCCTTTGTTTTCAGGCTGCTAAGAGGCTGATTACAAACAAGGGAGGCTAAAATACAAGGTTGCAAGGAGTGGGCCCTGTTCCCCAGTCCTGCCTCATGGAAAGCACTGAGCTACTGAGTGCCCACAGGTCCTGTCATTATTATTTACTTGTATTATAGTAGCGCTGAGGAGCTCCAATCATGGACTGGGCCCCTTTGGTGCTGTCCAAACACAGAATTCACTGGGAGATGTGAGTGCTCAATGCCTCTGAAAATCAGGGCATGGGTGTTTTGTCACTGACTTCAAAGGGAGCAGGAGCAGGCCCAAAGCCTGGAGCAGAACATGCCCCTGAAATGTGTGCATGGAGGGCTGTCTGCACACAAGATTCCTCCTTCTGCTCTGCTTCAAATGGGGACAGAGGAGTGGGATAAGCCATCTCTTCATCACTGTCCCTACCCTCCTTCCAGGATCCTCAAAGGGCTCTCCATGGGGTTATGAATTGGTTCTCAAGGGTACAAATTTGGGTGTTTGAGTTGGCGGGCGGCTAGGGAAGCCGCTTTGTGATTACAGCAGTGCATATTACTAGGAAGAGGTACTGCAGCTCCACCTTGTATTACTGTTAACAGAGGGCCCCTCTTTGCTGGAGAACCCCTTTAAGGAGGATCATGTGAGCAGCTGAGTCCAAGGGAGACCTTGGGAGTATAGACCCATTAGGGGCTCCAGGAACCCCTGAGATCTAGAGTCAGTTGGATATACACGGCCCTGGTCTCCTGTGGATCTTGAGATCTGCTGGGTGCAGATCCATTCCTCTGTCTTGTGGATCCCAGCCCAGTCATGGAATCATTGGACTTACAAGGCATCCCATTACTGCCACATCTGAGCAGGAATTATAATTTCCTTGCAATGCCCCCTCCCCAAGGGGATCATAGCCAAGTTTTCCCTCCCCGAGGCCTATATCCACAGGTTTTTCCATGGAACGGGAAGCCCTGGCCCCACCCAAGCACCTGCAACTCCCAGTAATTTCAACTCAGCACTTCCCAGGATTTAGCTCAGTATGGAAAATAGATGTTCCAGTAGCTGTTCAGAAGAAAGGGCAGATATCCAGCATCCCTGTAACTGTGCAGCTGCTTATCCCAGCAGCAGTATCTTCAGTTATCTGGCATGGCTCTTTGCTCCTTCCACTCTAAGAAGCAGAGTAAGAGTGTGATAAAGTGATGCAGTCACTTTCCTAACACTCTAAGCCATTGTTTCTTGTGACAGAGACTCTCACATGATCTGATGTTTTCTGTGTTCATTGTGGCCAAGTGCTATTGCTTTAAAATTGGGATTGAAATAGACAGGATAGTATTAGGGAGCAGGATTGGAAAATGCTAAACGAGAAATGTGGGCTGAATGGGCCATTCTAGCTCTGTCCTCACCCCTGACATTGGAGTGTGCCAAGGAGTGCTCAGAGGCTAGCCATTCTCTGCCTTCCCCACTGTGCCAGGTCCCCGGACTTTAAGAGAACGCCATGGTAGGCCCTCGACCTGTCAATCTCAGGGGACCGTATGACTAGCACTGCCCTCGTATCTCACTCAGAGCACACATGACCTGTTTAAAAGTAAAAACCAGACCGGAAGTTACAGAACTTCTGACCCCTGTGTTGCACTGTGTCGTGCTCACATCTTGTTTTACTTTATAGCTGATCTGTGTGGGAAAGGACTTTTTCTGATCAGAGCAGCACATGGTAAAGGGACCTTTGACATACTTTTTGAATTCCTACACCAGGAACTAAGAAGAACCATTTCAAAGAGGGACATGGTGACTTAGCATCACAAGAAGTTGTGTCCCAAAGCATGGGGTGCAAGACTTGGTTTCAGTCTCTGGAACCCCCTGCTCTTCTAGTCTAATGTGGATCTGCCTCCAGGAAACAGCATTAGTTCTTGAAAAAAAAAATCACTTTCTGCCTGTTTAGGAATCTAGGCTGTGATTTTCACAAGCACGCAAGGGAGTTTGGCACCCAAATCACACGGCACGCAGTGGGAGTTGTGCACCTCTAAGCAGGCCTTGTTCTTAGTCACCTGCTCCCTCATCAAATGACCTGCCTGCTCTGAGATAAACTAGTGATAGGTGAGGTTGACCCCAGATTCCCTTGAAGCAGTGGTTCTCAACTAGGGGTACATGTGCCCCTGGCAGTACGCAGGGTGCTTCCAGGTGGTACATCAGCTTGTCTAGCTATTTGCCCAGTTTTACAACAGGCTCCATAGAAAGCACCAGTGAAGTCAGTACAAACTAAAATTTCATACAGACAATGACTTGTTTATACTGCTCTGTACATCATACATTGAAATGTAAGTACAATATTTATATTCCAACTGCTATATTTTATGATATAAAACGAGAAAGTCAGCCATTTTTCAGCAATAGTGTGGCTGTGACACATTTGCATTTTGATGTCTGGTTTTGTAAGCAAGTAGTTTCAAAATAAACCGAAACTTGGGGGTACCCCAAACACATCAGACTCCTGAAAGGGGTACAGTAGTCTGGAAAGGTTGAGGGCCACTGCCTTAAAGGGCTTGCTCACAGCATGTAACAGGATTCAATCCTAATGAGCAGGGCAGATAGGCGACTGGTAATGATCTGCCTAAATAAATAACAGCTGTTGGTAACCACTGTCCTGGGTTAGGCTGGAACTGGTGCTGGGCAACGGTGGCTGTCCCCAATGTGCTGAACATCTAGCTCTCTACCAGTATGTTGTAAATATTCCCCCCACTCCCTAAGTGTGGTGTGTTTGACAACATCAGACACTGCCTCCTGCTACCTCCTAACGGTGCACTTGGCGTATTGTTGCAGGGAGGAGAAAATTATAACATCGATGAAGATACCATCATGAGGCTGTTTGATACCGGTTATGAAACCAAGCCCACGCTGGCGATGCCTGTGGACGTTGTGGAGATAAACAATGTGCCACCGGAGCTGAGAAAGCGTCTGGAGGGTTCATCTTCCCTGAAAGCTATAAAGAGTCTTCCTAAGGCAAGCAGGCCAGGGAAAACTAAACAAGCTGCACCTGCAGTTCTTATTAACTTCAATGGGAGTTCAAGGTGCTCAGCACCTCTCAGGATCTGGCCCTATATGTTGTATTGTGTTATGTTATCTTAGTCTTGGCATTTTATACTGCCACGCATTACCATAGTATCTGAGTGCCTTCCACATAAAATCAATGGCAAAGTCCATAATTCTATACTCTGTCTATTATCAGCAATCAAATCTGTGTAACAACATATTACTTCTAGTATGTATTAGCTAGTATTTCATTCTGCTTCTCTGTTATATGCTATCACAGTTGGGACTGATTCTTCCATTCTGCTGCATGCAAAACTACCATTGTCCTCAGTGGAACAAAAGTGGGTTTGTGACCACACTTATTGTGTTTCTAAAACAACTGGCAAGAGATGATCTATAAAATGATATTTGCTATTATGCTTAAGAAGAGAAATATCTGATTAGGCAGAAACTGCAGGGCACACATATTAGATTTGATCTCTCTTATTTTGAGCTGTTCTACTAGGCTTCAACAGGGAATTTTCACTGCCATAGGAAATGACTTTTATCTTGCAGTGCCTCATATTCCTCCTTTCAGGCCTGCTAGGTCCCCAGTCATTGAAAGGAAGTCCGCTAGCCATGTGGAAGGGCATGGCTTGTGCTTTACTTACCCCATCATCCGAGTCACCGGAAACAACTCACCTCTCCAGTGATTGCCTCCAAGCTTTTAATGTCAAAAAATGTAAAGAATATATAGCCTCAAAGAGAGAATTCCAAGCGCTTGTACTGATTATAGAGTTCTGATACCAATGCCAGATTTGCTAGTTTTGTTTCCATGTGTTCCTCTCCTTTCCATTGGGTCTTCATTAGAAATTCTCTCCTTGGACAAGAATTGGGGTCAGAGAGAAGGGAGAATATTGATCCTCAAAAGCCCATTTTACAAAAACCACAGGAAATATTCTCTCCACTATACACGGGTGCGGAGCTTTTTATGCAGAATAATGCTCTTGAAATGCCACCTGCTGGCCATTCTGTAATGTCGCATACAACGAGGGATGACATCTGTCCTCATATTCATAATCCTTGAAAACTGTCTGATTTTTAAAGTAGCATAATAGGGAAATATGTTAATTCTGCAAAGTGATGCTTTGTCACCTACTATAGCATGAACATGTGTCAATAAGGTTGTATCCATCCTACCCTTACGATGTCATTAAATGGGCAGCAAGTCCTGGTATGAAAAGGTTGAGAACCACAGCTTTAATCAGTGGTCAGACAACCCCAGGGCATAGACTATGTTAATTCCCAAGTGGTCTGTCAGGATCTGAGTGCAAGTTTTTTGCACAGGCTGACTATGCTTGGGGAGCAGTGTTGGAGACAAAGAATTTTGCAAGCTGCTGTTAGGCGTTGGGATATTTTGTGGTACTCTGTTTTTGGCTGCACCTTTGGGCAGCCCTTCTGCTCAGTGTAGATGAATACAGGCGAGTGAATGGAAAAGGATAACTTTCTTCTTTGCTAATTCATTTCAACTGAAGCCTCTTCCACAGCTCTATGTCCTCTTCTTCCTTTTCACTCTATTCCCCCCATAGATTTTGCCCCTCTGTTTCGCTTTCTATTTTATTATTGAGGAATATTTCCAAGAGGAACTGAAAGCTTCTAGTTAAACCTGAATTCCTGTCTAGGTCCTAGTCTATGGGAAAGAACAACTCACTAGGATGTAGGTAGGAGAACATGGAGAGAATGATTTCACTATCTGAAGTCTAATGAATAATAGAAGAATCAGTGCTGGTGAAAATTAGTGCTTTTTATTATATTGCTATTGCTAGGGGTAGCTAGTGAAACACCTCACACTTATATAGCAGTAATAGGACTTACACCTGCTATAGGCACCAGGAAGAGACACAATTGACTCCATCTTGCTCTCACCACTATGGTACCTGAGCACCTGATCTCATCCATTGACCAGGGCTGACATTCCATCTAGTAGAGGGCAGCGGTTCACATACACATTGTGGGAGGTGAGTCAGACCTACAGACCTGATTAGAGGATATGCCTAATTATTATGATTTTATCATGCAGGGTCTCTACCAGCCCAAATGGGAGAAGATCAGGTATGGAGCCTGGTACCTTGACCCAAAAACGTGGAGAAAACAAAAAGTAAATGAGCCTTTAGAGGATCCAAAAGCAGCAGCTGATGCCATTCAGAATTTAAGGAAGCGGTTTAGTGAAAAGGTACTGCAAGCATCTCTGGAATCTCTGTGGTGAAATTCTCATCCTAGTTCCAGGCTGCAGAGCATACGTTGTTGCTGGAACACGCTTGCACACCTTATGCTATCTGACTCAGTTACAGTGGGAGGGGAACGGTTCATATTACCCACCCTCCTGGCTATATTTATTATTATTGATTATTTGTGTTCTGTGACACTTGGAGGCCCCAGTCATGGATCACGGCCTTACACCTCACCACTGTAGAAGCCCAGCAAAAAGACAATTGTACGAACGTCCTAACTCCCATGATCTTTTAAGGCTCATCCCAGGTGGTGGCACAACAATGCCTTGCGTATGGGCTGAGTGCAAAAGAAGACCAAAAAGCCAGTCACAATGTTTACTTTAAAGGGGTCTAGTTTCATGTCCATTTAATGCTGATGAAAAATATGTTTCTCTCTGCTTCCATGCATCTCAAGACCAGATTAAACACCTTTCACATTTGGCAGTAAAAATTCACTCCCAGTCTGAGACTAAGCATGCATAATTCCAGCTCAGAAGGAATTATTGTTGGTCATGGTCTCAACCCATGTAAACAAAGGGTCAAATTCATCACTGTTGTAAGCAGGCCCAAGTCTATGGCCTTGTTGACACTAGAGAATGGCATAGTTGCAGACTTATCAGAGACTAATTTCTGGCTGAAAGACTTGTCCACTTGTAGTCTTAACTATCCCAGGAAGACCAGGCATGTTAACCTGCTATCTGGTCAAATTCTATCTACCAGCTCTATCCCAGAAGTCTGAAAAGGTTTGAGTGTCTGGTAGGGGCAGGAGAACTTGTGGAAGAAAAGTCCAAGGAACAAAGGCGTTCAGAAGAAAACGTTGGCTTTTTGTTATTATTTCCGTTAACAATAAATGTGAACCCCAGAGTGGGAGTAATTTTGGGCCATGTTTCATGTGTGTATGTTGTGATAAGAGCTGGGTGGGAATTCCAGCTGGTTACAACAGCTTTACAAAATAATCCCTAGTAATTAGTGACTTGCTACAACACTCACTGAAAAATGACATACTGTCTCATCGCAATTCCGTGCTTATGAAACACCTGGATTGCCATCAAAAATAACTGATCAGAAATTCTCTCTTGAATGAACTACAATGCATGAGATTAATTAGAAATGGAGTTTACCATATTTGTGAGACTTTCACAGAAATAACCTTTCCTGTCCCTTTCTTTCTTTGTTGGCTTATTGTATGAATGAGGGCATGAAAAAACAAATACATCTGTGAGATTTGTTCCCTTAATTTGGTTTGGAAATTCTCCTAGGAGGCAGAGGTCATGCAGCTCCATGGAACACACGCTTTTAAGGAATTCCTCGAAAGGAAGGGCTACCGGAAGCCTGAGGTAAGTCAGTGAGAGCGTAACAAGCCCATTGATATGCTCAGTAGCAATGACAGACCGGGATGCCTCTGGCCCTGTGCACTCTGGGAAAAAAGATGTGCTCAATGCATCTTGGTTTAAGCATCATTGTTTCTAGTCCAGAGTAACTGACCAGGGTTGACAAGGATGGCTAGTCTTAGAGCCCTGTGAGAACCATGTTATAAAACCATGCTGTATACAACCTAGCGAGGAACCCATGAACCAATCTGCACTACAGTCCTTACCATGTCCGGGTACCATGCTACAGCTGTTTCTTAGCCCTGGGGACAAATTCAGACCTGATTATGGCAAGGGGTGGAAGGTCACCAAAGCCAAACACCAGCCCTGTCAGGTCTGAATTTGGTCTCAAGGCTGTCAAATAGCTTCGGGTAGACTAGTTCTTGTTCAAAACAACTCACACTGGTCAGAGAACCTAGGCTTGACCCCTGCTGGCAATGCCAGCATTGAATCACGGTAGCAGCTAGCACAGTTTGGACAGGGCTGGTGAAGGCTGCACGAGCCACCTCAGCAGGACGTGCTGCAAGCTATTGTTTCGTCATGGCCACACTCAACCCAACAAAGAGCCCTCCTCATAGGCCATTCATTCAGAGCTCAGCAAGGAAGGCCAGGCCTTAGAATGCCCCTTGGCTCAGTGCACCTAATGCTGCACCCATCGCTTGCCAGGGTGATCACATTAAGAAGGAACCATTGTCTTTTCCGCTTGACCCTTTGGCTGCAGCATCCTCCATAGTTTCCACACTGTGGCTGAAAGCAGAATCATTTCCAAGTGCTGGATTTCCACTAGAGGTCAGCAGTCCACAGGTACGGGCCTGGTATATGGGTGAGGCAGCACTGGAAGTGTTTTGCTCAGCCGAAACTGGTGATGTCAGGCAGTCATTAGGCAAAGATGGCACATCACCTTTAGAGGTGTCTGGGACTCCCCAGGAAATGTTGGGATTTTGCATGTCATCTGGTGCCTGGGACTCATCTTGACCATATTATACACATTTATATATGATAGGTTAGGTCTGGCCCCCGGGCCAAACAGTGTGACAGGCTGGCACCGAATGTCTCCAAATCAGTCACCTTCAAAGAAAAATGGAGAGATGGAGGCAAAAAGAAGAAAAAGAAGTGAGTGACGGACCAGACAGGAAGAAGCAAAGCTAGAAAAGCTGCAGGTGGTGATGGAAAGAAGGCTGCAGAACAGAGATGGTCCCTCCCCTATATCTGTCAATAAAAACCCTTCTTATCACCTACACAAATAAATGATATTCACACCGTCCCCGATTCAGATGGCTTGACTTGCACATTGTTGTCCCCACTCCAATTATGGTCAGCAGTTCTCTGGTCTCCCCTCTCTGTGTTGTGTTCCTCTTCTTGGCCTTACCATCCATTCATTCATCCTCTTTCTGCTCACCTGCCCATCCTTAGAGTCCGCTTCTTTCTTCCCGCGTCTCGCCTCTCCTAGCCCAGGTGAGTTTCTCTTCTCCCTCAGTCTGAGATCAGTCTCTCTATTCCCCCCTCATCCTCTAATCCCAAGGCAGAGTTTCCCTTTCACCCCTTTCCACACCAGAATAGGTTCCACCAGCTACCTCATGCAGAAAATCCACGTCTTCCTGCTCCTAGTTGTGCCCCCTCATCCCAATCAGCCCCAGAGTCCCTCTCTACACCCATTCAGCTAGAACTGGCTGTTGTGTTTCTTGTTCCTAGTGGATTGGGGAAGTGAAGTCTGCGGTGATGCCTCAGGAGGCTTTGTGGAGCTGGCAGTCAGCAGTGTGAAGCGGGAGAAGGGAAGAGGTTGATACGAGCAGCTAGGTGTGGGGATGGGAAGACAGCAGAAGGTGGCAGGAGAAGGTGGGCTGGAGCTAGGGAAGTAAGGTGGCAGGTGGGGCTCTCATTAGACTCAGCAGATCAGGCACAGCTATGCTGTCACACTGCTTTGTGGGTTCAGCAGGAGGAGAGCCAGATTACGTTGACTAAACCACCGAGCACAAGGCCTGGGAAGGGGAAAAGCTAGGAGAGAAAGGAGACCATAAACACCAGAGAAAACAGCAGGATTCCTGAGAAATCAGACTGTGACCTGGTGATGGGTCCCTTTCCCCCTAATTCTTGTGCTCTTTCACCTCTCCCTTTGCACTCAGTGGTTGTTCCTCATTGAACCAAAACAGGGCAAACAACATAGTGTCCTTTGCCTTCCCTGGACCAGCAGCCATTGGCTTTGTTCTGTGTGCCAGGTAAGTAAGGCAGCATTTCAGTGGTTAAGCCAGGCTGTCTCCTCCTCCCGCAGCTCCTATCCCTCCCCAGAGAAGCAAGGACCTCTGAGGAAACTCCGTGTGTGTGTTTTGCTAGGACACTGTCATGAACAGAGAGATCTGATTAGTTCCTCAGGCCTGAGGCGCCGACTCCCTGTAAAAAGCAGCAGGAAGTAAGGCTGGATGTGGGCCAAAGGCCATTGGAGCTCCACACTCTCAGCCTGGTTCCCAGTGAACATCACAGAAGCCACACCCACAGCTGGCACTGATTGGCTTCCCCGTTCAGGGGATCTCAGTGGAGAGAGCAAAGAGTGGATGAGCTATGGGAGCTGAGCTGCACTCTCACCTCTCAAGATGCTCTGGCTCGCTCAGGATGGGGTTGGCGCATGACTGCATGGGAAGCTTCCATCACCATTGCCCGAGTGGTACCTATGGAGACAAAGAAGTTTGATAGCCCTGGAGACTGCATCCATGCATCTTCCAACAGCTCTGGGTCTCATGCCATTAAAAACAACGATCTGTATTAAAGCACTAAGCACACTGGTGTCTTGATCCTCTGTGACTTGTTCTTTTATATCTTGTAGTCAGTAGCTGGCCATTTTAATGTGTTCCTAGTAACTGTGCTTTAAATCTGTGTTTTCTTTTAGTTTCTTCTGCAGATGCTGGCTGCAAAGGATGGTAAAGGAGCAAAAGAGGGGACGTCAAAGGGCCTTAAAAAGACACGAGGAGCCCAGGGCAGGTTTTTCCTCCACACTCGTTAATTAATGCAGAGCTCTAACTTTGTTAACTCACATTTGTTTCCTCTAAATAAACCATTCTGAAGGCTCCTGTAATGGTCATTTCTAAGCTGTGTTGATTTGGTTTCTTTTCCCCTTCCTTCCTCAGAAATTGCTCATCAAATATATTTGAAACAGAACCACTTGGGGTAGTTTCAGAGGGGTAGCCGTGTTAGTCTGTATCAGCAAAAAGAACGAGGGGTACTTGTGGCACCTTAGAGACTAACAAATTTATTTGGGCATAAGCTTTCGTGGACTACAGCCCACTTCATTGGATGCATGCAGTGAAAAATACACTAAGAGGATATATATATACACAGAGAACATGAAAAAAATGGGTGTTGCCATACCAACTCTTATGAGACTAATCCATAAAGGTAGGCTATTATCAGTAAGAGAAAAAAAACTTTTGTAGTGATAATCAGGATGGTCCATTTCAAGCAGCTGACAAGAAGGTGTGAGTAATAGTAGGGACAGATTGACAGAACCAGTAGGTTACCCAGAAGTCACCTACTACAGGACAGGCCCAACAAAGAAAGTAACAGAACGCCACTAGCTGTCACCTTCAGTCCCCTACTAAAACCTCTCCAGCGCATCATCAAGAATCTACATCCTATCCTGAAGGATGATCCTCATTCACATAGATCTTGGGAGACAGGCCTGTCCTTGATTACAGACAGCCCCTCTAACCTAGGAACCTATCCTTGCAACAAAGCCCATTGCCAACTCTGTTCACACATCTATTCAAATGACACCATCATAGGACCTAATCACATCAGCCACACCATCAGAGGTTCGTTCACCTGCACATCTACCAATGTGATATATGTCATCATGTGCCAGCAACGCCCCTCTGCCATGTACATTGGCCAAACTGGACAGTCTCTACACAAAAGAATAAATGAACACAAATCAGACGTCAAGAATTATAACATTCAAAAATCAGTTAGTGAACACTTCAATCTCCCTGGTCACTCAGTTACAACCAAGCACCCAAAAATGGCAATTCTTCAAAAAAAAAAAAAACTTCAAAACCAGACTCCAACAAGAAACTGCTGAACTGGAATTAATTTGCAAACTGGACACCATTAGGCTTCAATAAGGACTGGGAGTGGATGGGTCATTACACAACGTAAAAACTATTTCCCCATGCTAATTTCCCCCCCTACTGTTACTCACACCTTCTTGTCAACTGTTGGAAATGGGCCATCCTGATTATCACTACAAAAGTTTTTTTCCACTTGAGGTAGTGGATCCCAGACATAGGGCAGCTGGCCTGGCTGCTCAGCCATGCTAAGAGTTGGTTTGGAGACACTGTTACATTCTAAAGATTTTAGCTCGTCTCTACTGCGTTGTTATGACTGGGCGTTTTACCCAGCTTGCCACAGTTATTTATGATGTGTATGAAAGTAGTGCCACAAGGCTCCAGTCAAGCCTGAGGGGCTCTATTGTGCTAGGGTAGGTGCTGTACAAATGCGGCATAAGAGACATTCTCTGCCCCAAGAGCTCACATTCTCCTAGATGAGGGAAGTATTATTGCCCCTCTCTTACAGATGGGGGAATCTGACTCTGTATATGGGCTGCTGACTTCATTGTCCATCTGCGGTAGGTTGCTCTGACCTATCCCCACTCAATACCCCAGGAGGGACACAAAGACACTTTGGCTGGGACTCTGTGCTGTGTTTTCCAGGAGGTGCAGCACAGAAGCTGCAGCCAAGGGGGCGAGGGGGCAAAGGTGTCTCTAAGCTGGATTTTCTGGGGGCTACTGTGGCCCCCAGTGTAAATTAGAGCAACCAGGAGCTGCTCTGTTTTAAGCTTCCACCCCATGGGTGCCTACAGGCTGCTCCACAGCAACTTAGGATTCCTGTAGCACGTAGACTATGGGGACTCCCTGCTCACCCTGGGGCCAGGTTTTCAAGGAAGCCTGCGTAGACGACTGCCTATGGGAGCGCTATGCAGTGCCTGCACTGTGAGAACTCTTTGCTGGCCGGCTGCAGGGCTTTTACAGAGCAGCGTACGGAGGCTGTAGCAGGAGTCAGATTCCCACCAGTGAAATCAGTGGAGTTACACTGGCTTAAAATGTAATGCAGGGACGAACCAGTCCCTTGGCTTCAGGCTCAGCACTAACACGGGCCAGAGGTTGCAGGAATAAAGATGTTGAAGAGTGCTTCCCAGACCACAGAGACCTAATCCTGGAGCACTTCTTGAAGTCATCCCCAGCTGCGAAGGAGACTTTATCGGCAGGATCTCACTCAGGGGCAGGCTGCGACCTCAGGAGGTAGCAGGAGACTCCTCCTGACAGTAACGAACAGGTGGTTATGTCATTTAAACTCTTGTTTAAAAGAAAAATGAATGGCGACGGAGTACATTCTAGCGCAGACACTTACGAATCTGAAGAACTTATCATTAACAGTACATGCAACAGCTGCTTTAAACCAAAGGTTTTTGTTATAATATCAAGAAAACACTGATACATATTCTCCCTCAGTAACACCAGTGCTGCTACCACCATTTCAGCTGCACTGATGTTAGCAAGGGGAAGAAGTTATTGAGAACTGTCCCTAGTGTAGACCGAGCCTAGAAGACAACCCTGAAAGAATCAGCTTTCCCATTGGCGTCAGGGAGTTTGAAGGATGTTATACGATAAGCTTGATTATTTAAACACAAATAAACAAACCAAAACAACAAGCGGTAGTGTGTAGTTTAACAACTGCTTTAACAAACGATATATATTTATGTGAGCATTTACCTTATAACAACGTGGACGCGTGATTTCTAATGTTTTATTGGGAAAGACTATTTTTTCCAGTCTTTCTTTTCACCAGCAAAATGTCCAGATGGCTGCTTTCTGTGCAGAGCTGTTCAGAAAAGTGACTCTGTAAACACAGCATTGTGGGTTTCCATGTTTATTGCTTCTCAGTGACACCAGAGTAGATCTGCTCAGTTTACAAAGAAAATATATTTTTTCTTCCAATTGCTCACCCACCAAACTGAGCCTGAAAGTCAGCCTAGTTCTTTTCAACTTATCCTCAGTTGTAGCCCTGCCACTTCGACAATTGCACAGGAAGTACAGCAGTAATACAGCTCCACTACTGGGAACATGACCAGTCAGTTTTTCCTTTTTCCTTCATATTCTTTTTCCCCCACAAAGTATTAAATATCCAGTTGCGATACATTCTTCAGCAGTGAAAGGCCCCTGATTATGCAGTTTCCATAACTATCAGGGATAGACTATGTCAGAACAATGCTCCCCTTTAATTCACTTACTTTATTTTAACAGAAGTATTTGAAGCCTCCAGATTCAGTTACAGAAAAACTATAAGGATAACAGAAATATTAAAAGACGTCTAAAAGGGAAGTGGCAACCAACTACAGGAAGGGATTAATTGCATGTACTTTATATATGGGGCCATGGCAAGTTAACAGAGCTTTTCATACTGCACTTTGGAAGAACAGGTTTTAAATAGCAAGGCAAAGCTGCATATACACATCTCTCCTCTGAGCACATACAGTGATAACAAAGACAATGTATGAAAAGAAAATCTTGGAGAGGAAGTCCAGTTGGCCCCAGGCTCCGCTGCTCTTCTCATCCAGGGCCTAATTCAGCATGTGTTTAACTTTAAAAGCATGTGCTTAAGTTCATCTCTATTCAGCAATGCACTTGAGTACATGTGGGTGCATGCTTAGCTGGACTAGGTTCCCAGTGAAGTTTGTCCAAGTTAGTAAGCACAGATCATATGTATAGAGGGGAAAACCTGTTTTAGATTATGAACTCACTGTATTTATGCAGCCATCCAGGGAACTTCAGCCATTGTGAAGACTGTACACTTGTGCGTCTATACATTTAAATGACATTTTATGTCCTCTTAAGCTGACACAGTGTTGCTCTCAATGAAACTAAAAGATTAAGAACACCGCACACTGGAAATAGATTCTCTCCGACATCCAATTAGCCACTCTCTTTTCTAATGAGATAGCTGATAATAAGATCCCATTAATGGGTTTTAGAATTCAAATCACAACAATTAGGTAAGGATAAAAAGAATGGATTTTAAAAATTAGTTCCCAAGACTAAATGGAGATAGCTTTCCAAATTCTTTGCCTGGTGCTAATCCAGGGGTGGGCAAACTTTTTGGCCCGAGAACCACATTTGGGTATAGAAATTGTGTGGCGGGCCATGAATGCTCACAAAACTGGGGTTGGGGTGGGTTTGGAAGGATGGGGCCAAGGGATTTGGAGGGTGGGAGGGGGATCTGGGCTGGGGCAGGAGGTAGAGGTGTGGGGGGGGTGGCTCAGGGGTGCAAGCTCTGGGTGGCGCTTAAATCAAGTGGCACCTGGAAGCAGTGGCATGGTTGCGATTCGTGGCCAATGGGAGCTGCGGAGCAGTGCTTGGGGTGGGGGCAGCACGTGGAGCAGAGTTCCCCGGCTGCCCCTACGTGTAGGAGTTGGAGGGGGGACATGTTATTGCTTCCGGGAGCCACACCGAGCAGCCCCCGACCCTGCTCCCCGGCTGGCAAGCCCCAGACCCCACTCCCTAGAGGGAGCTCAAGGGCCATATTAAAATGGCTGGTGGGCCGGATGCGGCCCATGGGCCATAGTTTGCCCACCCTGTGCTAATCAATAGGCTAAGCCATATAGTGTTATTACCAGTTTTTTTTATGACTGCCAAATTAGGATCAAGGATTTAAAGCAGGGTTCTCAAACTGCAGGTCGGGACCCCTCAGGGGGTTGCGAGGTTATTACATGGGGGGTCATGAGCTGTCAGCCTCCACCCCAAACCAGGCATTGCCTCCAGCATTTATAATGGCCTTAAATATATTAAAAAGTATTTTTAATTTGTTGGGGGGTCGCACTCAGAGGCTTGCTATGTGAAAGGGGTCACCAGGACAAAACTTTGAGAACCACTGATCTAAAGTATAAAGCCGCAACTTTTAGACTGAGTTCCCTGAGTTGCTAGTTTAATCTTTATCAGTATAATCCCTTAATCCTGCATTAAAATCTATCTTCACCACTTCAAGAGGCCCAAAACTGGGTAATAAAATTAAATTAAAACAAAATAATTGTCAAAACTAATCTGTGCTAATGGATTCTGAATCCCTACCAAGCCAAAAAAAGCCTCCAAAGCAGAACACAAAAGAAGGAAGGGAAGTACATTCTTAAGAAATCCAATTGTAAGCATTAGCATACAATGCGGAAGTTACAAAAAAAGTAATAAATGTATCTGACTTCTAAAAGAAGAAACAAGAAAACAAAACTAAGCAGTATTCAACAGTACAAGCAAGTAGAAAAACAAACTCATCTTCCTTACTCTCACCTGCTAAGAAGTATCTATATAAATCATACTGCTCCAGGAGTTATTGCAAATAACCTTCATGAAATGTGGTGCTGATCACTTCATCAGTCATAAGAGTGTATGATTCTTCACTGCAGAAACAACGTAAATCCTCAGCATATAGTTCTGACATGGCATAGCTCTCCATGCTGGCTGGTGAGTCTTGCCCACATGCTCAGGGTTTAACTGATCACCATATTTGGGGTTGAGAAGGAATTTTCCTCCAGGGCAGACTGGCAGAGGCCCTGGAGGTTTTTCGCCTTCCTCTGCAGCGTGGAGCACAGGTCACTTGCTGGAGGATTCTATGCACCTTGAGGTCTTCAAACCAAGAGTTGAGGACTCCAATAACTCAGACATAGGTTAGGGGTTTGATACAGGGATGGGTGGGTGGCTGAGATTCTGTGGCCTGCGTTCTGCAGGAGGTCAGACTAGATGATCATAATGGTCCCTTCTGACTTTAAAGTTTATGAGTCTATGTTAGAATTATCCTCTGAATTAAAAGCCACCTTGTAACCTGCTGCTGGTGATGCCTCTAGCTACTGCCTTATTGCGCAGAATGGAACATTTGGTACCAGCCTTTACCCAACTGTGACAAGAAAATGAACAGTGAGAAGAAAAAACAAGAAAGGAAACAATGATAGAAAGGGGAAAAGGAGAGGGAGCGAGAAAGTCTTAAACTGAGCTGGACTTTCACATTTCTGTGCTCAACCTTTGTTTACATTCCAAGTAGATATGGAAGTCAGTGAATCTGCACTCACTGACACTAGGGCTGAAGACACAAATCCTATCGCACTATTCATATCATTGAAGTGTGGGGGACTTAGAGACGCAAGGCAGCAGTACTGTATTTGGGAAATTCCTAGAGACAAATCTAAGATCTTGAAGCTGCAGACGTAAGACTGACAGAGCACCACAACATATATTCAGGCACATGAGAATGCAATATTCAGAACTAAGTACAGAGGAGCTGATGTAAAATGCACTCCCAAGCTGGACAGTTACTGTGTGTTTAGAACCAGGGAAAAGGTACTAGAACGTGGTAGGGTTGAAAATAGAGGGGGGTCTATTCCCTGGCAGAGGGGGCAGGAGAAAGCAACACTAATGGACAGAGTAGAGATGGGCACATGTTGCAAAGGTTGGATCTACATCTGGATCCAAATTTCCTCCGAGTCTGAGGAGAGTAGGATCTGGTGCTCCAGTTCAAATTCCTCTTGCAGAGGAATGCCCAAACAGGGAAATGCTAAACCGGGTCTGAACTTCCCAAAGATTTGAGGGCTTCCGATTCAGGTGCAACCTGGGCTCACTTGTAGTTTAACGATATACAGCACTTCCGCCATTTCTCTTTGTTCTGCATCCCTGCTCTAACACTTCTGGATGATGAAACAATCCCCGACACTAGAATTAGAGTTGGGGCCCAAGCTGCAAAATCCTGGATCCAAATCCGGCTTTGAACTTTCCCAAGTTCAAGAGGGGAGGTGATTTGTGATGCTGGGGTTCTGGGTCACCCAATGCAGAGGCAGTAGCTAGTTATCCAATATGGATCCGGAGACAGTGGACTACGGCAGTGCTACCAAACCAGCAGCCAGGAGACAATGGCTGTGGGAGCTTCACCAGTGCTACCAGGATGTTAACTGGTCATGCTTGAGGGTTGTGTAGCCTGCAGTATAAGCTGCTTTGTGCTGTGACTGAGAGCTCTGTGGTGAAAATCAAGATGTTTCCATTTCATCACACAGACCGGGCTGGGGAATAGCAAGGTTCCCCCCCACCCCACCCCCTCTCTGTTTAACAGAAAAGCTCCATCATTATTCCCCCAAGTCCTTCCCCCCCTCTAGTTCTAGACACTTTAGCCCTGACTCTACAGCTCTTAGGCTCCTGGAGTCACATTTGGGCATCTAATCGAGCAGTCTGATTTTCAAACTGCTGAGATCTGAAGAGCTTGGCCATCACCCATTTCCCCCAGGGCCTGTCCCCCTCCAGCCGGCCTGGCCTGGGAGCAGGGTCAGACTCTGAGCCGCTTTCACAGCACCCCCCCCCCTTGCTGGAACCAGCCCTGGGATCCGAACTCCCCTGCAGCTCCGCGGGGGGTTTCAGGGGCAGCCTTTTGGCGGGGAGCGGCTGCAAAGGGAATCATCTGCTCGGCCCAGACTTGGATTAAGAAGGTGGCAAAACAAAAAGCAACGAACGGGGCCCGATCCCGCCCAAGGGGCTTTCCTGGGACCCGCTGAACGTTTTTGCAACACACCCAGGCTGTGGCTCAGGGCACAGCAGGGCAGGATCCGGCCGGCCGGGGCTGCTGGCGGGCGGCTAAGAGCGATCGGGGAGCGGCGGCTCCGCCCCGCGGCCCGGGCGGGGTCCGAGCGAGCCCCGGGAGCAGATATAAGGCGGCGCGAGAGTAGCGGCGGGGCTTCCGCATCCCAGCCATGGCGCACGGCGACTCCCCGAGGCTGGACGTGGCCTCCCCGGCGCAGCCCGCGGGCGAGCCGCTGGTGGGGCTGTGGCCGGCGCTGCTGGTGGGGCTGGTGGCCGCGCTCCTGGCCTGGCTCTGGTACGGCCGGGGCGGGGAGGAGTCGCCCGCGGGCGCCGGGACGCGGGGAAGCAGCAGCAGCGGGGCCGCCTGCCAGGAGCCGCCCGCGGGCGCCGAGCACTGCGGAGCTGCGCCCCAAGCAACAGGTACCGGCCCGGGGCCCGCCGGGGCTCCAGCTCCGCAGGGGCGGGCCAGGCAAAGGGGGTGGGGGTGCTGCCCGCCCGGGGCTCTGTCTGCCCGGGCCAGGGTCCCTGTCCCCGCTCCCGAGCCGGCCGGCGCGCTGGCTCCCCCCCGGTGCCCGGAGCTGCGGGCCCCTTCCCCGGGCTGCTGCAGTGCGGCGCTGGGAGCAGCGGTGCAGAGCGCGGCCCCGCCCGCCGGCAGCGGGGGGGAGTGACACTGCTGCCCCCTGCCCGTCCGCTCAGAGACCGGGGCTGAGTCATGGCTCCCTGGACTGCCGGGCGGACAGCGCCGAGGGGATGCGGACGTGCGGCAGCTCAGCTGCTGCTGCTCCGGGCTGGCAGCGTTGGGCCTGGCACAGAAACACGCTGCGAACTTGTCACCCCTCTGGCGAGCTGGTGCGGGAGGCGGGCACGTGGCCTGGGGATTGCTTTCTCCTCCTGGTTACAGACGCCCCTCCCCAGAGCAGCAGCAGAGCTGCCCAAACAGAGGGTCACTGGGCTCCCCAGTGTTGGGGTGGATCAAACAGGAGCTTGCCTCAGCCAAGTAGAGCAACACACTTGGAGGTAGGGTGACCAGATGTCCCAGTACTATAGGGACAGTCCCGCTATTTGGGGCTTTTTCTTATATAAGTTCCTATTGCCCCCCTCCTCCCCGATTTTTCACACTTGCTGTCTGGTCACCATACTTGAAGGTGGGAAACACAGCTAAACCTGTGGGCCTAAAAAGCCTCTAGAAGGCTTGTAGCTTACACTTCAGAGGGGCCAAGCAGCCAAAAAAACACATCTGAAGCTACTGGAAATGGGGTGCTTGGCATTAATCGCTAGAGACTATTTCAGGGACAATATATATGGCTGGAAAACTAAAAGCATGGAGTGGGGGGAGATGACAAACTGTGGTAGGAGAATGTTCTAGGGTTTTGTATCCTGAATATAAATATCCAGCACTCCTGGAGTTGCATGTCAAACAAGAGTTGACTTGTCTAACTGGTTGTGAGTAGATGATCTCTGAAAGTCAAAAAAGGAGGGAGAGTTTCACAAGAATAGTGGATGTGTTGAATGTTCTGAAGTTAGGACTGTCTGGTAAATATATTGATTTGTAGAGATAGGGTTTGAGGTCTTGGCAGGGAGTACTGATCATAATCAAGCCTTGCAGAGCAAGGACAAACTTCAAACATGTCTTGTAAGAATGTTTGCCTAATGTAACTGTACTACAAGGGTATATAATTTGCTTCCATTAATTAAAAAAAACAAACTTGCCTAGTAAATGGGAACAGCAGTGTCTGGAAAGTAACTTTTTAGTCTTGTGAATTGTGAACACTTTCAGTGGTCTAATGCTAAAACCAAGAGGCTGTGCTGTTTCTGGTTAACTAAGTATTTTAATATTGTATTTAATTAGAGCCTGTCCTGGAAAACAGTGAGTGTACCTTGTTGGAAACCACTGCCAGTGTCCTGTCCAGCCCTCCAGAGCCTGAGAACTACCTGGCAACAGAGACGGTAGCAACTACCCCAAGAGAAGATGTACAATCTCTAAGTGGTGGTGATGTTCCTGGAGAAGCTCATGAAATGGAGTCACCAGTCAAAGAACCTGCCACCCCACTAATGAATTACTGTGAATACTTAAGCAAGGAAACCCTTGGTTCCTCTACAGCAGAATCAGAACTATTAAAGGGACAGGAGAGTGAGGCACCCTGTGGGAACACTTTGGCAGAAACATCACCATCTAGTGACCTGCATGAGGACAAAAGTGAAGAACAGTCAGGTCAGACACTTGAGTATCAGGACGTTGTTGATCATGAGGACTGGGAAGTTGTTCCTGAAGACTCAGCCTGGGGAGATGCTAGTAAAAACAGTAGTACAGATGACTCCGACACCAGTGTGGGCCAAGGCAACAAGGAATTGGAACAGGTAGACTTCCTTGAGGCTGATTCAAAAGCAAAGCGGGTTGCCGCTGTGCCCCCAATGCCTCAGAATATCCACGTGAAATTCCGTGTGCACTACATCACTCACATTGATGCTCAGCTGATTGCTGTCACAGGTGACCATGAGTGTCTTGGTCAGTGGCACAACTACATACCACTCAAGTGTGACAAGGATGGGTTCTGGTCTGACACTGTTATCTTACCAGCAGATTCCAAAATAGAGTGGAAGTTCATTTTGGTGGAGAATGGGGAGGTCACACGTTGGGAAGAATGTAACAACAGAACCTTAATGACTGAACATGAAGATACAACGGCCCATCAGTGGTGGGGATATCATTGAACAGGATCTCAGTGGAAGCTACTGACCCAGCAAAAAAAAAATGCTTAGACAAAGCATGGGGGCCTCTAATTTTATTCCAACTTCCAGCAGAACCTTCTTGGATAGTAGACCTTAATGTACATCATATACCAATCCCTGCTAGAACTGTCTGATCCACCAATCTCTCCTCTGCTAGGGTTAGCTATGGCTCTAGGAAGGGATCCTCCATGTGAGGAGACTCCTCAGTTGAAGTCAAACCAAAATCGGCCTAATGATATCCAGGCAGATAGGAAAGCAAGAGCAGCACTTCAGACAGCTCCTTGTGTGACGTTAAACCTTGACGCTAAATTTGACTTTGTATGAGTGGGGCAGTGGGATGAATTTTTGTACGACTGGCTTAAGGTTTAAGAGCGGACTGAATGCAAGAGGAGGTGTAGCTAACCACACTGCACTTGTGGCTTGCGATAAAAAGTTTTTAATTTATTGTACTGTACAATTAAGCAATAAACAATATATTTTCAGATTGATCGTCCTTCATGTTTGACCCTTAGACATAACCTAAATTGTCTTTAAAAGGTTAATTCAGAGTAACTGGACCTGCTTCCTTTGAGTTCCTAGGTGTACCCTGACAGGTGCTCTGCACCTTTGGGGATCAGGCCCTCTTTCCTCCATAAAGTCTCCCCTTCTTCCTCAGCCCCACTCTCCATCTGAAAAGGGAATAGTTGGCCAGCCTGAAAGCTCAGATTAGCAGAGTGGCCTCCAGAAGGCCAAAGTTCAGGAGTGACCACCTGACATGTTTAATAAGTGACTTTCCTCTCACTGGGAACAGGTAGGGGTTTCCAAATGAACTTTGTAATTGTTATCTTGGGTAGTGGGAAGGGAAAATCAATCTAGTGTTTGCACTTAAAACAAAACTGAGGGAGTACTCCGCTGCTCTAGAAGTTAACCAAGGCAGGGATTTCACTCTTGAAACTAGTGTCATTTAGTTATACTTGGGTTAAAAAGATTTTCTTATCTTGTAAATGAGCCTTCTGCATGGAAGGACCATCTGGGCTGCTCGCAAGAAGCCTGGGTACTCTAATGTTTTGCCACTTGTTCTCCAGTCCAATGATCCACTAGCATAACAAGTGCTTCTAGGTTGGTTGTTAACCCAGATGGAACAAAGCCAGGGTGGGCTTCCAGTTTGGGAGGTAGGAACTGCTACCCTGCCAATTGACTTCTATGCAAGACTACAATGTTTCTATCTAGTGCCTAGAATTACCTGTACTATGCAGAAGACTGGCTTGCAAAGTATACTCTTCTACAGCTGAAGGCAGACCCCACCCCACCCACACTCTTAAAATAACATGCAAAGGTGTGTTGTAAGTTGCAGGTTACTACCTGGGCAGATCTCTACCAAAACAGACTTTCTTGACTCATAAGTAGGGCCCTATCAAATTCATGGCCATGAAAAATGCATCATGGACTGTGAAATCTGGTCTTTTCTATGCTTTTACCCTGTACTATACAGATTTCATGGGGGGGACTAGTGTTTCTCAAATTGGAGGGTCCTGACCCAAAAGGGAGTTGCAGGGGGGTTGCAAGGTTATTTTGGGGGGAGGGGAAGCAGGGTCATGGTATTGCTACCCTCCTACACTTCCTCCAGAACTGGGCAGTGAGAGCAGTGGCTGTTGGCCAGGTGCCCAGCTATGAAGGCAGCGCCCCGCCAGCAGCAGCGCAGAAGTAAGGGTGGCAATACCATACCATGCCATCCTTATTTCTGAGCTGCTGTCTTCAGACCTGGGATCCCAGCCAGCAGTTGCTGCCCAGCTCTGAAAGCAGCAGCGCCACCTGCAGCAGCGCAGAAGTTGTGACACTCCCCTCCCCCCCTTTTTGGGTCAGGACCCCTACAATTACAACACCATGACACTTCAGATTTAAATAGCTGAAATCCTGAAACTTACGATTTTTAAATTCTGTGTCTGCAAAATTGACCAAAATGGACCGTGACTTTGGTAAGGCCCTACTCCTGAGCTTCCTTCTCAAAGAGGAGAAAGGAGATGCTCTCTAGCTAGCTAATCGAGTAAAAGGTATTTTTTCACCCTATCCAGTCCCTTTGAAGAGCACTACTTCAAAATATTCCTGGTCCTAGGCAAACAGAATGACACTGTCATACCTTGGATGTGGCTCGGGCAAAGACCTTCCTGGGTGAAGTAAGGTTGCATCAGAAAGAAGTGAATTTTCTGGTTCTCATGAAAGTTAGGCTGAACTATGCATTGCTTTATGCAAACTCAGAAAGGCTTGAAGGTAGGTTGTCCTAACTTAGATAGAATATATGAGCCCAAAGAGTCAAACGTGTTGACATGATCCTGTTATTGTCTAACACTGAAAAAGGTTTGGATATACAGGACCTTAGCCTGCGTGTTGCCATAGTAACATATGGTTAAATCTTTTTTTACTGTTTGTTTTCCCTTTGGCTGAGTTTTTTACACTGAGAAAGCACTTGTTTTCTCTTTTTTAAGAGAGTGGTAAAGATAGTAAAACTGTCCTTTTTGGAGGGAGGGGAAGAGAAATTAGTTGAAATGGGCTGTTAAAGTCCAATCCTGTTTTCTAAAAGACTAAACAAGATAAACACCCATGAGCAAAGAGAAGAACAGCCAGGATAGAAAATGCAGTTTCTGTTCCTGATGTGGACTTGCTAGTAACCTTACTGCTGGAAAAACCCTGGTATAGTATGTGATATCAGCCACTCCAAGACCTGGCACACCTGTATCAGCATCAGGCTGTTTAGGGCATTGCTTTTAGCTGCCTTTGTCATCACAGCAGTGTTGCAAAATAGTCTTGGCTGGCTAAGACAGACTCATGTTAGAGAGATAGGAAGAGAAGAAATAAGATGAGGAAGGAAAAGGATACAGAAAGGGGGTAGAGGGTGAGGGTCATGCTCCAGGTAGTGTGTGGAATTCAGCTGCCACCAGGGGAGAGGGCTGTCATCTGGGTCCCTCTCTTGGTTCAGTCTGGTCAGGACCTCTCAGGATTAGGATGATGAAGGCCCAATTGTTAGGGTAAATTCCATGGTCTCAGGAGAGGGTCGTGGGAGTGGCAGCCGTAATGATAAATCTCACTGCAGCACTTGTTGGCAGGCAGCTGCTTCTGCTAAAATTCCTCCCCTCCCCCCTCCAAAATCTTCCCTTTTTAAGAACCCTTAAAAGGGAGTGATGAGTGAAGTAGTTCAACCTAATTATTTTGTTCCCCAATAAGACTTTATTTCCAGCACCAATTTAGGTTCTCTGGTTTCCAGTCCCACATGTCCCTTGTTTACGAGGCATGATCTTTACCCACTTCTTGCATGTGGACTAATTCAGTCTGTTTCCTTTTTAGCACCTTTTCCTATCAACATTTATTGTTCTGAGACTGGAACCTTTTCCTAGACTCGATTCACTTGAGTGAATGTGTAGGCCCCATTATTACAACAGGTACCATTACCATGTAGTCTGACTCAATAATGAGGTCCTTCAAGTGGCTCCATTCCACCCCTGACTAAGCTTTCTGGCTGAAGTAACAGCTGCCAACTGGTGCTTCTGCAAGGGAGCACTAGAAGGAGGAGACTGTCATTATGGCAGAGCTGTCTGCAGAACAAGGTCAAACTCTCTCACCGGGGTGACTGGCTGAGGCACTATCTTTACTGGCCTTGAGGCATGAAGGATCAGATTCGAAGAGGGACTTCTCATAGCTTTAGGTGCTTGATCCTTTAGCATCCAAAAGGCTGTCCTGGGAAAAGCACCAAGGTATAAAATGAGGTGTTGCTGGGCTTGCCATTGGTAATTCTACTGTCACTTAGGTGTGCTCTGAAAACATTCTTCTGGTCTTTAATGGAGTGCTAATTCCTTTCACAGGCAAAACCTGTTGCCTGGGCTGAAGGAGGAGAATTCTTAGAATGGGGTTTCTCTGGTATTTTGAGAGGGATAAGCCTTCTTTTAAGGCTAGATGAGGGCTGACTGACAGGCATAGGCTGGAGCACAAGTAGGATATCTATTTGTCTTCACCTCTTGGAGGACCTGTGGAGCATACGGCTGATTACTTCACCTGCTGGGGAAGGCCTGTGGCTGCCTGTTCCGTCTGAAGAATGTTGGAGATGTGTTGCTTTGTTGCCAATGCCTATCACAGGATGCCCAAGGGGGGTGTAGTTGGAAGATCACTGAATATGGGGACCATTTGCCAGGAGGGAGTCTCTGACTCAGCCAATCACCTCAGTGTGTACAGGATCCTGCCCAGTGGGTGACCATGGACAGAAAATGACACTTTGCCTAATACTGTAAAATAGCTGCTTCCTGTAGCTGTTTCAGGTACCTCCTTGCTAGTTGATGTAGGAGATCACTGCTGGGGTGTTGGTCCGGATCATCACTGCTTTCCCCAGCAAGGCTAGTACCCCCATATGTTTTTTCACCACTGGTGTAACTGCCTGGAGCCCCAGTAGAATTGTGTATGTGGGAACCTTTCATGAGGGCCAGGACCCTGTGCCAAATGGGATTGTAGGATTACTGTCTGGCATATCAAATTTCAAGGAGATTGGCTTCTTTTTGGGAAAGCTGTGGGTAGGAGGTTTGAGAATCAGGCTAATCATGGGAAGCTCACTTCAACTATTGAGCATCTCTGGTGCATCATAACAATGTCTGTTTATTGATGACCCTGCTTTCTCTAGTATATAAATAGAAGACTAAGGCCTGCTAATCTGGCACCTTTCACCAGTTCTAAATGCGTTTAAATAGTCTGGGTTTCTTTCTCGGGGTTAAAGCAATAATTTATGTACCCAACTGATTCAAGGAAGAACAAACTTTTGCAATGCAACAAGTTAATGGAGTCTGCATTAGTTGCTGGTTTTTTCATAATGAATGACAAACACTCCCAAAAGACACAGTTGAAGGGGAAAAGTAATCATTAACCCATCACTTGCAGGTCAGTGTGTATTGTGTCAAGTTGCCTTGCAATTTTGAACGCATTGTCACTAACTGGTTAAAAGGTGATATACTGTGAATTAAAAAAAGCATATATAGTACAACCTTCAGTTTGTGAATGGATTTATAGATACATTGGAAGCCTGTCTGAGAGGATTAAACTAATCTAAAACTGCAGTATTAGATTAAGTTGTTCACCAGAAAGCCACTTAACCTCCACTAGAATAGACCACTTAATGCAATGATGAACATCTTTCAAGTAGACTCTAACCCTGGCGAGGAGTAAAGTCTCCTCAAATGACAAGTGTTCAGAAGAGAACACGCATTGTTAACGGTAAAGCAAGAATACTGCGGTGATATTTGATGTAATCATGAGGGATGCATCCTACAGCTGTTAGATCAAAGACCTGCGGTGAAGCAGGAAGAGAAATCCTAAATGGATATTACTCTTTAACTAACAGCCCAGCACTAGGTAAACAAAGTAACATCAGTGGTAGGATGAAGTGAATTACATTAGATGTCATTATCCTAAAGCCTGGTAGCTGCACAATGTGTGTCCTTTTTATTGGTTGGGGATGTGATTCTTTTAGTGATATGGTAATACTGGGTTAAACCCTAGTGCAGTTATACCGGTATAATAGTCCCTTGTACTTTACGGAAGAGTAATAAGCTTCATACCAGTGTAAGTGCATCCATGCTGCGGAGGTTCCACCGCTTTAGCTATAGTGGTATAGTTTAGTGTGCTGCAACTTTGGTATGAAGGCACAAGGCCCAGCACCGAACTGCTTGGAACTTTCTTAAAAGTGATCTAAACCTATCTTGCTTGAGGGCCTTTGACCTCTAGGTACCTGGTTCAAATCCTGGCCAGGTTGTTAATGTCTGGAAGGTGTTACTATCTGACTGGTTGGGGGGGGGGTGCCTATGTGAAATTAATTTACCCTTGTTCATGAATCAGGTTGCTGACCCACCAACACTGTAATGGGCACCCCTTTTTGGCAATCTCCCAGTCCAGACTTGGCTTCCTTCTCTGCCAGCCGAGGGGTGGGTTGGTAGAGTAGTGCATAGAGGCTTGCACTGCCACTTCCTGCTCTGTGTTTGTTCTGCAGATAACGTTCATAAATGGATTTCCCTTTGAATGTGTTTTTCTTCCTCCCTTGCATAAAGACTTGGCATAGGTCATTCCAGCTCTTTGGAATGGGAGTGTTAAAATCTTAAATTGCATAGGCTTTTCTAAAACCTTTTCTAATTAAAAGTCTTGAGAATTAAATGAAATATAAAAGAAGAACACACATTAAAGTTACACCCAACTCATGGTTATGATATCACTTAAGCTTTAACCTTAAGTTTACCACAAGGTCAGGGTTGCTTAGTGGGGTGGGTTGTATCTAGATTATGAACAAGGCTTGTGAAACTGATGCAAGATATTACCAAATCACAAGCCTCAACTAGTGAGGAACTGAAACAATGAGATTTAGTGTGTGACGTTACTGTGGACGATGATGAAAGACCAAGTTTTCGAAAAGTATAAAGGAACAGTAATCTCATCACTCGGAAACCCCAGCAAATGAAATCGAGACTGGGCTGAGCAAGTTTGGATGATTGGTCTGTCCTGAGAATTGTATCATGCAACAAGTTTTTAAAGAAAGTTAGTTGTTTTGTGGTAACCAAGCAACCTTTGTAGAGCCTCTCCTCCAAATGATACAGCTTCTAAAAAAGTGATGGGTTCATCATTCTCAAGTGGGTAATTAGGTTTATTCCTCTTCTACTTCCCCACATGTAATCTTCTGGGCCGACCCATGGTAAAATTTGCAGAAGCATCAAAGAGATTTGCAGAAGAATCTAAGTGTAGTGATAGGGTAGTACTAGTTATGGACACTCTACTGGCATAGTCCTGTGGTGTAGGCTGAGACTACACCGCACATGTGGTTTTTCTGTAGGTATAGAAACACCACCTCCCTGACTGATGTTCGCTACATCGATGGAAGCATTCTTCTGTCTATATGCTGGGGGTTAGGTCAGTCAGAGAGGTGTGTTTGTTTTTTTTTTTTTTCCACGTCCCTGACCGATATAACTATAGCAATATAACTTAAGTGTAGACCAAGCCTCTGTCCCACTTTCCAAAGGGACTTGGGAGTCTGTTTTATTGAAAATCAATGAAACTTAGGCCTGGTCTACACTTAACTTATACACCTCTACCCTGCTATAACGGGGTTGTGGGGAGCCAAAACTCCCTACCGTGTTATAGCTGAAAGCCTGTTATGTCAGGGTAGGGGCGGCAGGGCTCCGACCACTGTGGGGAGTCCCAGGCCCTTTAAATAGCTGGTGGAGCCCCGCTGCCACAGCCCCAGGGAAGGGATGGCAAGGTTCCAGTGGTGATTTAAAGGGCCCAGGACTCCCCACAGTAGCTGGAGCCCCAGGCCCTTTAAATCGCCAGCGAGCCCCGCTGCTGCAGCCCCAGGGTAGCGGCGGTAGGGATCTGGCGGTGATTTAAAGAGCTCTGGGCTCTGCCTGCTGTGGGGAGCCATGGACCCTTTAAAGCGCCGCCAGAGCCCCGCTGCTACTGTGCTATATGCACAGGGCTGTGTTATAGTGGGGTAGAGGTGTACTAGCATAGCTATGGTGGTTGAGTTATAAAACAGCACCCCAAACATTCCCCAGCCCCATAGCTAGGCCAACAGAACTCCCATTATAAACACAGCTGTGCTGACAGACGAGGGCAGGGAGGTGGTGGTACTACACTAGCAGAAAACCACCTCTTGGTGGTGTAGGCTGCATCTGTTGCTGGGGGGCTATGCTGTCATAGACTTTGGCCTGAGCCTCTACCAAGTCACTGAAGATGAGCTGTCGAGTCCTATACTGTAGGCACTTTCGAAAATGTTACCTCCGGCTTCTTTGTACAGAGGTTGCCTCCAAGTCAGTGGAAGACAAAATATGGGTATTATGATATCAGAACTAAGCTATGGGGAAGACTACAGGGTCCCTGTTTGCACTCCCCATCCAAACCCAGAACATCCTCAAATTAATCTGTGCAAAAAATGTTAAGTCTGTAAGCATCATTCCACCTGTAAGGAAAACCCCACCCATGAAATCACATTGGCAGTCATTGCTATGTAAAATAGTTTAAGCACTCGGCAACTTTCTGAAATGCCGCTTGCAAATGGGCACTCATTTTTAGGTATTTCTACTTCTTTCACGGATGTATGAAAGTGAGGCCCCTGCTTTTTATACTCTCTACTCTGAATCTAAAACTCAGTTTTTTCCTCCCGAGGTCATTCCTTTCTGTGGTCTTGTCCTCAGGCATATGAACATTCTCCCCTCCTTCCGCACCCCCCCCCCGGCAACTGTCTTAAACTGTTCCTTATCAAAGTTATTTGTGGGTTACAATATTGATTTTTCATTTCTACTTCTATAAGATTATCTCTTCTTGTGACTGGGTGTGTCAGCAGTTGTGTTACACTTGCTCTGAGGCAGTTTATTGCCATTGGAATGAGGTACAGTACACTTTGGGTCTGGCTAGAGGTAATGGATATGCTACTGTGAGAGAGATCAAAGTCCACATCCTATCTTGTTTTTGATCACTGATGTGCCATTTTGGAAGGTGGGGCGATAATGTTCCATGCAACTACTATAGTGTGTATTATTGGAGGATGTGGGATGTTAATTATTACCCTTGGCTGGAAGGTGCTGCATGGTACCGGTCATGACAGGAGGAACAGGACTGTTCTAGGGTGGAGTTCTGTACCTTGCTCCAAGGTGTTTCATGACAATCTAATCCAACCCTCTGTTTATGATTAAAGAAACACTCAGTGTCTCTAGACTAAAAAATATAACTTTAATGAGAATAAATTTCATGCTGCCTGCCTACCTACCTACTTTATATATCAGATACAGCCACTCCGGTCACATGCTTCAGTGTGGAAGCAGTTCTCCACAAGAATCAGGAAGGATATTTCCCCATTCTATGTAGCACTACGCAATTGGTTATGTGAATTATGTTCTCCCCCATTTCATCTTTCTCTGAAGGGTGAGAGTTTGGCTTACAATGTTGGGTCTAAACATCTCACATTCATATGCAGAGTTGTAGGAAGACCTCGTGTTTGAAGTGGGAGAAATGGGAACTCTGAATGAGAGATCCTCTTGGAGGAAGTGACAGAAGGAAAGGAGTCTTTGGGGGAAGAGCAACAGGTGATCCTTTTTTGCTTTGTGCACCATTCAGCCAATTCACTGCATTGTAGATAAATTTCTTGGACTAAGAAATGTATATAGATGGTGGAGGATTCCATACACTAAATGACTTTTATCATGCACCTCTGGCTACTTTACCTGCACTCTGCTCCGTAATCCATCTTCATTCATAGGCAGCAGGTTTGTATAATTTTTGGTGGTGCCCAAAATGGTGGTGCCTGTCACCCGCCCCACTCTTGCCCTGAAAGCCAATATAAAATGAAGCTACAACGCATCGGCACCACAAGATTACAAGGGTCAATTAAAAGTGGAAAGTCAGAAGCAGCACTTGCCTGCTTCAATATACGGTATTATATTTTGTTGCACTTGTTGTGACAAAGTGGGAATGTTCTTAATGTTTTCTCTGAATACTGTGTGGGTGCCTCAGTTTCCCCTGCAAGGTGCCAACTGAAGGTGCTGGGGACAAAGAGATCAGAAGAGACACAAAGGTTAGAGGTGAGAGTGTCAGTTTGGAGCTGGCTGAGGAAATGGGGAGAGGCCCAGAACTTGGGTCTAGGCTCCCCACCCTCCAAGATGGACCTGACTGAGGGGTCCTGTTTTCTGTACCTACAAGCTTTGTTTTAGACTGTGATCCTGTCGTCTAATAAACCCTGTGTTTTACCGGCTGGCTGAGAGTCACGTCTGACTGCAGAGTTGGGGTGCAGGGACCTCTGGTTGCCCAAGGACCCAACTGTGCGGACTCGCTGCGGAAAGTGCATAGTGTGGAAGGGCATGCTGAATGCTCCGAGGTCAGGCCCAGGAAGGTGTAAGCTTCTTGCCCTGGAGACAGTATGCTCAAAGAGAGGAGGCTCCCCCAGAGTCCTGATTGGCTTTGTATGGAGTATTTCCAAAGCATCCCAGCATCCCCTTCCACACCATGTGCTTCCCGGAAGTCCGCACAGGCACTGACACTCCCTCCTCTGCCTTTGTCTCTTTTCCAGGCATTAGGAGGCCTCCTGACCTCTTTGTTCTCCAACACCTTCAGCTGGCACCTTGCAGGAGAGCAGCCCAGGCCATCAGTTGCCTGGAGACAGGGTTTTGGCCATTCTCTGGGCAGACGGCATCACACTGGCACTCTAGGGCTCTACAACAGTCACACCCCCTTATCCCACCATCTAGATCCTTGAGAAATGCATAGGGGAAACTGAGGCACCAACACAGTATTCAGAGAAAACATTCCCACTTTGTAACACCTGTATATGATTATATACTTCAAAGGGTGTAAAATAATCAAGTATTGTGCTAAACACAATGATACTCCAAATTGACCACCAAATTTAAGTTGCATGTTTTCCCCTCAAGTGAGGGCTCTGGGATGGGGCTGGGGATGACGGGTTCACAGTGCAGCAGGGTGCTCAGGGTTAGGGCACTGGGAGCACAGGCTGTGGGGTGGGGCAGGGCTGAGGATAAAGAACTTGGGATGCAGAAAGGCTGCCCCAGGGCTAGGGCGAGAGAGGACTCTCCCCCTTACTTACTGACAGAAGCAAGCTCCATGGGAGGGACCCCTCCTCTCCCCGCCCCCCCGCAGCACAGTCACTCTGCACCACAGTCACTGCAAATGCTCCTAGGGACTCTCTCAGGTCCAGAAAGCCCACTCGCCTCCCCTATGATGGGTACCGGGGCGGGGGGTTGCCATCATATGTGGCCTCCTCACCCCTGCTGCTGCCCCTGGTGCGGGGGGCGGGGCAGGGGAGAGAGCTCCCAGGCATGTGTGTGCCTCCTTCCCCCTCCTCTTCCCCTCCCCTGGTGCTCCAAGAAGCTGCCTGCCACTGATCTCTATAGCCTTAGGCGAAAGCAGCACAAACAAAGGAGAGAGGCACTGGCTGTTTCCTTTCAGGCAGAGAAGCTCTGAGGCTGGGGCAGGGTAGAAACCCAGCTCCAAATATTGGTGGAGCACAGCCCCCAGCCTTGAATATTCCTAGTGCTTGAGCACCTCAAGCCCATATAAGCTGCCGCCCCTGTCTTCATTGGGACTACTGCTAATATCCCAGTGCATGGCATCTTCAAATACCTACTGTATTAAACAAATCCTACCAGCTTATAGAACTTTTGTTTTTTCCTACTGAGAAAGGACCTCCTCCCTGCCCCCATTCCATTCCCCTCCACCTCCAAAAAGTCACACTGGAATGAGCTGCATTTAGTCCTGCCCCAGTGCCAGGTGTATGGTCCAAGAGTGGGTGGAGGTGGGGAACTAAAATGGCTAGTTTAAAGGGGAAGTTCCCAGTTTGTCTATGAGGCAGGCAGCATTATTTGTCTCTAGCTCTGAAATATGGAATATCATGAGCTAGCAGAACTTCTTAAAATAACATTACGTGCAGAAGTTACTCCAGGTTGTTTTCAGAGGTGGATGGCTAACAAAAGGAGTCTCACTAAAATATTTAAAGACTAACAATTTGTAAAGAGTCACTGAAAAGGTGGCAGATCCCGGATAGGTGTGTGGGCTCTGTTGAGCCTTGTTGAGATGGCCAGCATAACTCCCTTGGCTGTCTCCCTTGGAGTATGCGGCTATTCCCAATGTATGCCAACAAAAGATGCAATGCCTTTATTTCCATGTCTTGTGTTTACTTCTCTCCTTCCTGCTCTTTTAGAACTGCAGACTGCCGCTAGTATTCTAGTCGAAGACACTGATTACAAAACTATGAACCTTTATTATGAATCTTTAACAGTATCATATTTTAAGCATCACATTTAATGGGGCTGAATCTACATACATTAGAATGATCACAACCATACAGAGTTTCTTTATTTTGTTAGCTTTTTCTCCTTTTCCTTCACTTTCTCAATCTTCTTTTCCTGACAGCGGATCATCGAAGACATTGCTGAAAATAGCAGTGACAGATCACTTGAATGCTGTGTCTTGCTAGATCATGTTGAGCAGAAAACAACTCAAGCTTCAGGTTTTGATAACTGCAGTTTATACAGCCAGCCAGCACATTACACAGGCAAAGCTCTGTGTTTGCTATGCCCTTTAGAAAACAAATGTGGCTTCCACTTTAGTAGGCTGATGTTTTAGTACGCAAAGTAGACCTCATACTAAATGGCTATTACCTTGGCTTGACTATACATCTGTTTCATTTGGACCTAATGGCCCAAATTAATTACTGTAAGAAAGTAAACGGGCACAACTCTATTGATTTCAAAGTTACTTGTATGGGTTGTATTGAAATTGATTGACTTTTAAGTGACTTTGGGCCAATGTTTGTATGGTGGAGTTTGTTCTAATGTGCATATGAGGGGTTATTTTTGTTCTGTATCTTTTATACAGCTGCTGTATAACACATTATGGTTACAGAAAACGTGCTGGTGTATAAAGTGGAAGTTAAATAAGAGCAAATCCTGAAGGGCCGTTGAAGTTAATGGAGATATGACTAGTTACACAAGCTGGCCCAAACTTTTCCCTGCGTGGTTTCCCATCATTCATGACTTTCACATAAAATTATATGGTGTGTGGAAGCATTCGTTTTCCAGGTCCATAATCACAGAAGTGAAGGGGAAAGGGAAGATAATCGGAATGTGGAGTAAGACAAAATGCTGCTGACAAAAGGAATTCCAGTAGTCTGCAGTCACTGAAGTTGACAGGAGTTTAGTTGGTTTCAGTATCAGGCCCTAATATGTCAGCTGTGATCAGTGGGCAGGCCGAGACTGCACTATTTCCCTGTTTTTAGAATCAGGAATAGCTGTGGAGGATCAGCTATGGCCGTGTGGTCACTCTTGGTAAACTCTGATTTTCTTTTTAAATGAAGACTTCTATAAACAGAAGAGCTTTCAATTCCATGGAGTATCAACAGCTCGTTAAAAATCCCATTTAGCTGATCACAGCAGCACATGACTGCACCCCTGAACAGCTGCCATGTTTGAAAGCTTTAGGATCTCAGAGCTCATTAGAGTTAAGGGGCTGAGTACAGCACATTGTGGAGTTAATCTGTTTATTCTCCTAGGAGCTGGATAATGTGGAAGTGGCTATTAGTAAACTGAACACATCAAAACTGACAGGAATGGACAACTGTGGCCGGAGCTATGGTATGTACCACAAAGAGACAGTGGAGCTCAGTACATTTTAAAAGAAATACTAGTGATTTCACTAGAATAAATGTCAGTACCTTGGTTTTTCATCTGTAACGTTTCCACCAGGTTTTGTAGGTTTTCCATTTTGTTCTGTAGCTGCCTGCATGTGCTCCCACTGGTTTCCGCAGGCTGAGAGGCTATTGAAGAAATGATTAGTCACTATACTATTAGAGGTACAAAAATACATTAGCTAACTAGTCTTTTATATAGGAACCTTCAAATTACAGAGTTAAAATTAGTTCTAAAATAAAGACTTCCAACAAATAGGACTATTTGGAATATCAAAGATAAAATAAATGAGATGACAAGATTAACATCAGTTTTTGTAATTAATCGTATTTCTATTTCAACCAAGCCAGATTTTTTAAATGCTATGTGGTTGCATGGAGGGGGAAGGAGGAAAAAGTACTTTGTTAATAATAATACTTGTGCATAGCATTTTTCATTAGAGATCTCAGCGCTCTTTACACAAGAGGTCAGTATCATTATCCCCATTTTATAGATGGGGAAACTAAGACACAGAAGTGAAGTGACTTGCCCAAGGTCATCTAAGAAGCCAGTAGCAGACATGGGGACAGAAGCTAGGTCTCCTCAGTCTCTGTACATTGTTCCATCTACTAGGCCACACTGCCTCTGATTGACTGAATACTGATGCTCAGAAATAGAGTTCAAATGTAAGGCTGTAATAGCAATAAACAAATTAGTAGCTGGCCTGTCTGGGATTCAGTTTGATCAGGAGGTGGACTATAGATTAGCAGGTATGATGGCACATGCAAATCAATGCTTTACAATTGCCCAATCACAGTTGGTTTCACTCTGCAGCTGGTACCAGCAGTAAACCACTTCTGGTCAGGAGCTGTACCATTCATATCTGCTGCTGATTCTAAAATAAGGTGGGAAAAGGACACGTAGGTTGGGGTGGGGCAGAGACATAGGCACACAGCTACACAGAAAAAGCATGGAATGTGGAACTTTTCATCTCTAGGTTACAGGTTTGAATTGAGCCAGGACTGGCAGTGACTGAAAGTCATCAGTGTCATCTGGCTGTCTAATGGTCTGTGTGAAACGAATTGGTGGGTTATGTGCAATTGCAACTGCAGAGATGTTCACCCCACAAAATTCATCATTACGCTTTCAACTAATGACTTCCTGAGCTGAGAAGCTCCATCAGCGTTAAGACACATTGGTTGCGGAAGCTTGTGCTGTTCTGTAGATAAATGGACTTGCATTTGCCCAACAGTCCCTGGCAACGAGCGTGGAAGTGTCATGTGCACTTCATTCTGCTTACGTGCACCTTTCTCCTAGTTTTTAAACAAACAATAAGCATGGAAAGTCTTGCAGGGTTAGCCCACTCATGTGTGTTTCATTGCTGCAGAGCCAGTCAGCCCACCAGCAGGAGCGCAAGGATGTGAGCCCAGCACAGCTATTTTTGCTAGGGCTCCTTAGAGAAAACAGAGGAAAAAGCCGGAGGTTTGCCAACTATAAAAGATAAAAACAACTGAGGGGTAGCTGTGTTAGTCTGGATCTGTAAAAGCAGCAAAGAGTCCTGTGGCACCTTATAGACTAACAGATGTTTTGGAGCATGAGCTTTCGTGGGTGAATACCCACTTTGTCAGATGCATGACAAACGTCTGTTAGTCTATAAGGTGCCACAGGACTCTTTGCTGCAAAAACAACTGAGTGGGAAATGCTATTGTCAGGGTTCTAAAGGGAATTACAAACAGAGTAAGAAGCAAATGTAATAACTAACGTGTAGCTTGGCATCACTCCAAAGATGAGTCTTGATCTATTTATCACTGAGGGCCCTTTTTTAGGGACTTTTTGATACTAGATTAATGAAGTACTCCAGGCAACTTTAGCCACTGGCAGGTGGCTGGTACACTGGTGTTAAAATACACACCCTTCTACCAGCGCAGTGGTGGGATGGAAACGTTTGCTACTTTTACCTAAGATTTTATACATATGAGAGAGATGTGGTTATATCAGTATTTCCACTAGTCCTTGGCATTTCTCAATACTTGCCATAGCAAATATCCTGAGTATCTCAAATACCGAGATTAGGTAACTGCACATTTTATTTAATCAGATAAGGCAACTGACAAGTTTTTGGTTTAACTAGTAGGGGGCTCCATGGTTGAACTACCTACGCTTTTCCAAACTAGTTAGGGTCATTTCTGGGGAAGAGGATTTAGATCTGTTCTACAAGCCATTTGTTTGGCCAAATCCTGAAAGCCTTTTTGCTCAGTCCTTAGTTGGTCAAAATTCCCACTGACTACAATGGGATTGTGAAGGAATGACTGTATCCTTACTGTCAGACAGAAGAGGGATTGAATCCCTTCACTGCGTCGGAGAAGAGAGCCTGCTTTGTCTCATAGCTTCCAGGCCTAGAGAAAAGAATCCTCCAGTTCTGGCCGTTAAGATGTAGCCATAAAGGACCTAGTTAGACATCAGTCCTGGTGGTGCTTGATCTGTAAGGAGGCTATGTGCCTTTGAGATTTGCCTTGATGACAACTGACGATGATAAAGATAAGATGTTTTGGGCTGGTTGCAAGATGCTGTGCTTTCTCCAGGGACTAGGAAGACTATAAAGGACTTGCAGTGAAGAGGAAGGTCAGGGTGGCTGGGTGGTGTTGGTGGCCTGAGGTCAGATTAGATGAACTGGTCTCTTCTGGCCTTAAACTCTGACTATGACTTGGAACTGGTTGCCCTGCAACCAAGGAGTCAATTTGTGTGTGTGTATGTGTGTGTGTGTGTTTGCTCCCTTGATGAAAGAAGAATCATTCCCTTTTATCTCATTGCCAAAAGGGAGAACCAGGGCTGCTTTCAAAAAAACCCAAATAGCCCAATGACAACACACTTATTTTCCCACCTCCCTGCAAGGAAGAGCTGTTTGCTTATCTCCTACTGAGGAAGCAATAAGACTGTCTACCTGCAACAACAGGAATTTGCCCAAACTGTTCCCTCCCTGATGGACAGAAGGCACCTGTTTGTTTGAATTACCTTTTCAGTATTTTTTTTCCCCTCTTCAAGTGATCAGTGACTCCTTTCTTCCCAGGAACGTGGCAGCAAATCTCTTGTATGGAGTTTTGATTGGTTAACGACTTCACACTCTAGCCCTTCGTCAATTGTATATTCTGATTTAATTAGGGAAGGTTGAGCCTTCCAGAATTTTTAATGCTGTAGTTGATTTTCAAATACATTTATCTCCCTTTCTCTATGTTCTGCATTGTCAAGTACTAGTTTAGTTTTAGAAGCACTTTGCAGTTTATACAATACGTATATACAGCCAGAGTGGCATTTTTACAAGCACTCAACGTTGGTCTAACTCTGTTGCCATTGAAATCAATGGGCATTGACTTGAATGGTTAGGCCAACACAGAACGCTTTTGAAAAATCTCTCACCCTCATTGTTTTCTTTCAGTTTTGTTAATGTTCTGGTAACTTCTTGTGCAGCTTTAATGGGATATAGTATTTTTCTTCACTCTCCATCCTAAACTGGTATATAGTGTTAATCATCATCATTGTTAAACAGCTGCTGTGATACACATCAGAATGTATACAATACAGGAGGAGAAATATTTGTCTTAATATGGATTGTCACAATGCGGCACTTCCTAAATGAGGAAGTATTTTGTCTTTTAAATGCATGCAGAGTGAAGTGAGAAAATCAGTAATAACTGAGATGGATTTCAGTAGGGCAAGCAGGTTTGTGAACTCTAGAACACAGCTTTAAAATGGAACATCAAATACTTTGGAACAAATGTGCATCATGGAATTACACTTACAAGAACTGGGAGTGAAGGAGACATCTGTGTAAAAAGAAAAGGCCAATAATGTAATTTTGAGAATCACCACTACTTTTATTGAGTGAAAGGAGAGGATTTAAATTGGGGGACAGGGTCGGGGGACGGCGTCCGGGGCTTGCCCTGCTCTGGTGCACCAGCAAGAGAGCAGGGTTGGAGGCTGTTCCATGTGGTTCCTGGAAGCCGCGGCATGGTCCCCCTCCTGTTCCTACATGCTCCAATGGCCCCCTCCAGCGCTCCAATGGAAGCTGCAGAGGTGGTGCCTGCAGAGAGTGCAGAGCTGCCTGGCCCTGCCTCCACGTAGGAGCCGGAGAAGGGACATGCCACTGCTTCCAGGAGCCGCTTGTGATAAGTGCTGCCCGGAGCCTACACCCCTGAACCTCTCCCCATGCCCCAATTCACTGACCCAGCCCTGATCCCCCTCCCACCCTCCAAACCCCTCAATCCCAGCCCAGATCACCCTCCTGCACCCCAAACCTCTCATCCCCAGCCCAGAGCCTGCACCCTCAGTTGGAGCCTGCACTCCTGCACCCCACGCCTCAGCCCAGAGCCCCCTTCTGCACCCTGAATGCCTCATTTCTGGCCGCACCGTGGAGCCCGCACCCCCAGCCAGAGTCTGCACCTGCTCCTGCACCCGAACCCCAATTTTCTGAGCATTTGTGGCCCACCATACAATTTTTATTTCCAGATGTGGCTCTCAGGCCAAAAAGTTTGCCCACCCCTGATTTAAATAATTATATATTAAAAAGGAAACATGAAAATAAATATATTTCTGAACATTTAAAAACATTACCCTCATGGACCACATAACATAACATCTGTGTATGGTAGTGTAACTCCACTGGTCTCTAGAGAATTACAGTTGGGATGAATTTAGCTGGTTGTTTTTAATTCACTACAGTAGTGATTGGGGAGAGAAAAAAGTCAGCAGAGTCCTCTTGATAGGAAGAAGGGGCCATACTTACTTTTCCGAGCAGTTGTAGCTTCTGGTGAGCTACTCTTCCTCAAAGATGGTTTGTGATCTGCTGAGGTACTAGGGACAGCCTTCAGGTCATCTAGCGGAGCAGTTAACAGTGAGTGCACTGGAGACCTATCTTTGTATCTCTCCTCCTGGGAGAACTTCTTTGGGGAAGAGGCATAACGAGGAGCGGCAGTGAAGATGGATGGATTTGCTAGAAAATCGACAACAGTACAATTTGAATAAATGCTCATATTCTACCCTTAATGTGAGTTCTGCTATGCAATTATTTCATAACCCTGTTCTCTGCATTGCATTCTTTGATCCTTCCCATTTTCCATCAGCAGCCAACAGAGCAACACCTACACTCTAGCCAAAAGAACAGAGAGTATAACTTCTTTGCAAGTCACATGCAGTACTGACGCATGGATTGTCAACTGGAAGATGGCTTGTACTTTTTCTCTAGAGGAGTATGGCCAAGTGTATTTCTGCTGACTACTTGTTTCTGGCACCCTTGGAGAAGCACCAGATTTTCAACAATTCAGACAGGAGTTTCAAGGTTGCTCACCAACCCAGTTCTTGCTTTACCTTCTTTCTAGCTACTTAGGAGATGGCTTAGGACAATATTTTCAAAGTTGGGTGCCCAAAATTTATACGGAGGAATCTAAATAAAAATGACCACAGTGTAAGAGGTGCTGAGTAACCCTTATTCCAAATGAAGTCAATGAGAAGTGCCATTACTCCGCACCTCTGAAAATCAGGTCCCTTATTTAGTTACCTAAATATGGAATTAGAAGCCTAAATGTAGGCACCCAAGTTTGAAAATGTTGCTTTGTAACTAGGTAAGACCACTACTGTTAACAAATACCTGTTATGGAAATTTATTTTGTCAAGTGGAAGATATTCATGGGGAAAACCATAATAAACACAGGAATTTGCTGAAATTGTTCTAGAACTGGGAAAACAGCTAACTGGAAAGCCCTCCTCATCTTTTCAATTCTTAGTACATGTGCCGAAATCACTCTCAAGAGAGCTGACCTATGAACAATAAAATGCATATGATGAAGCACTGTGTTAAGTGCTTTAGCGATTTTGTAAAAAGCTCCTGCTAAGAGACACTTGTAAAACTTACCTATGAAAATACACTTGTTTCCTGTCTCTATACAATTCTGCTCTGTGCCAAGCCAGGCCTACTTGAAACATGCATTCTTTAGTGCAGCCAGTGAAAACTCACCAGTGGGTGTGAAGGACAGGGCAGCTGTTTGGTCCTCAAGATCCGAAACATGTAAAGTTAAAGGCTCCCTGCAAGCAAAATAATGGCAAGACTAGCATTCCCTCCTGAATGTGCCAGGCTGAGATTTCGCTGAGAAAGTGAAGCGTTTGCATGCATTCTAGAACTCTCATACACATACGTGAAAGGTAAATGGTGCATACAGGGTTCAAATGGGCTAACTTGGAGGGCTGAAAGAACCATTCTGGCATTCTTGTGCTCAGGCATTTAATTCTCATGCAATTTTTAGCGTAATGTTAAAGCTAATGGTCCAGCCTCATGCCTGGGTGTAGGTAAGTCCATCACTGGGGAAAGCTGTACAGCTGCAATGTGGCCACAACCTCTCTTCCCACAGAGGAATGCTGCGGGGTGAGAAAGTGTAGCCCAGCGGAGGGCGATGTTGGCTGGAGAGGAGGGGATGCCTACGGTGCTGGGAGATGTCAAAATGTACCATATTCAGTAAGCTGCCCCTATCTAGATATTTTCATGCCCTCCATAAACATAGTATCCAAGAGTCTCTACTGATGACTTGACTGCAGCTTAAAGCGGCATGCCCCCAGCTATGTCAGTACCACAATTTGAGTGCTTAGCGCCAGCTGAGGTCAATTTAAGTTTTTCCACTGACTTCAATGGGCTCTGGATCAGGCTCTTGTACAATATGGGGATTTCTGACTTTCGTATAGGTTCCTATAGTTAGAATACTGGGTGTAGTACGTTATATAAAACGGTTAACATTTATAATTGCATGCAGTCCACAGAGCAGACACAAAACCAATAGAATAGTAAGGAAAACACACCACACAGGCTCTACCTAGAGAGTAAGCAGTGGGCTAAACCTTGAAGTCCTTGCTTAGGTTTTACTTCAATCTTAATTCCCAGGGAGAGTTTTGCCTGCATAAGGATGGAGTAAAGACTAAGGTGCTGATCTTGCAGCGGGTTCCACGTGGACTGGCTTCTGTGCCCATGAGGGCCCTGATGAAGTCAGTGTAGCACCAGGCAAAGAGAGGGGTCAGTCTACAATGGAGCTTCATTAGACTGGATGGAGCTTTGCCTGGGTACAGGGAGTTTGCCCACACAGAACAAACTGCAGGAGCAGGGTCTTACTGCAGACGTTTGCGTTAAACTCAGTTCGAAATACAATTACCAGAGCTGTGCAGTAATCTTGCTGTAGAATTCATGCTGTAAGTGGGGAGGACTGCACAGAGGCTAAAGGAGTATAACTCCAGCAGAGGGACATAAATAGGTGATGATGCTAACACAACAAAACATTGACATGAAAAGCTTATTTCAACATTTATGCACTAGCTACTTCAGTGCTTTGGCTATTGCAGCAGCTGAGTGATAATCCTTTTCCATTCAACAATGCTAGTGTATAAATCAGGGGTCGGCAACCTTTCAGAAGTGGTGTGCCGAGTCCTATTTATTCACTCTGATTTAAGGTTTCACGTGCCAGTAATACATTTTAACGTTCTTAGAAGGTCTCTTTTTATAAGTCTATAATATATAACTAAACTATTGTTGTATGTAAAGTAAATAAGGTTTTAAAAATGTTTAAGAAGTTTCATTTAAAATTAAATTAAAATGCAGAGCCCCCCAGACCGGTGGCCAGGACCCGGGCAGTGTGAGTGCCACTGAAAATCAGCTTGCATGCCGCCTTTGGCACGCGTGCCATAGGTTGCCTACCCCTGGTATAAATTGTACATGCAATAGTTGTTTTAATTAGGGCATACATTTTATGAAAGGACAGCATAACACTGGTGGTTGTTCCAAACATATGTCAGAACGTTCTATGCAATGTCAAGCATTCTGTTTATGATAAATTTACTAGACACAGTGGCTACGTGCATTCCTGGTGAAACAGCCCTGGATTTACTCCTGGCTGTCTGTGGCACAGTGTATTTGATATAGAACTGTTCAGGTTCACATGTAGGTATGCTTTCCTGCTTTTGATTCTTCCTTGTTTGAGAAATGTTATCTCACTAGTAATAAGGCAGGTAGCATGCTATGAGACAGTGAGATCAATATGCATGCTCTGATGTTGGGGTTACATGAAGTATAGATATGTAGCAGTTCAACTGCAATACACATATTAAAAACAACAGAGTGGCTGGGTTTTTTTGTACTCATGCATATTTATATTCACTGATCATTTTATCAAATAATAACCTACTGCTAGTTATTTTCTCTTGACCTTTTGACAAAGACAGGTTATTTTATGGCAGCAAAAAAGGAAAAATTGAGGAAAAACTACTGCTTTGTCACAGAAAATAGGTTGATGAATCTGGCCAGAAGGCTTTACAAAGATAAAAACATAGCCTGTAAACCAGCACTGAGATTTTTAATTCAGTGGCAATGAATGGTGAATATTAGAACAGAGAATGCAGATGATTGCATCGGTCATTTCATAGGATGATTCAGTGTATTGATTGAGAACTGATTTACTGTATTACTAATGTCAACTGAAAAATAAAGGGTTTGTTTTGCAAATGGTGTGGTAAGAGGGGCTGGCACATACCTTCCAACCAGTGTCTGGAAAACTAGATCAGATAACCTTGCTGTCTGATATTATTATCCAAGAATGTTATTTGAAAGGAAAGTTCCTTCATTGTTTTTTCTCTCAGCTATGATTTAGGGCTAGATTCCAATGTCCTATGTCATGCTTATTAGTACCTTACTCTGCAAACAGTCCCATTTTAAGTCAATGGGACCACTTGTCGAGTAAGGTATCACCTAACATGAGGAGGGATATCAGAATCTGGCCCTAAATGGATTTCTGGAAATATGAAATTGGTTCATGATTTCTGGATTCCCCTAGTTTTCTGGCTTTCTGTGTCTTGTTGCTAACGTACTAATGCTCTGATTTTCAGAGATGCAGAGCTCTTGCTGATTTAAATGGGATTTGTAGCATATCTGAAATTCAGGTCATCAGTGCCTGCCACTTTAAGTCTACAACAAGCATTTTTGGGGCCTATTTCTACAGCAGAATCACCATGAGGAGCCACTAGTCCACACTAACAATCATCATTTAAGTATCATTGCAGCAACTTCATAATTCCACATAGGCTTTAATGGGACTCATTTATTCCTGGTGTGGTGGTACTGATTTTAGTGGGGTTGAACCAGATGTGAATCAACACTGATTTGGCCTGATCATATTTGTTATGCTCTTTCTAAGAAGCATCCTGATAGTGCTTCACAAATAATACAGCATTGAAAAGCACAGGAATAACTCAATTTAACAAATCCTTCACGTCCTAGAAAATAAATAACAAAGAGATAGTGAGATCAACATGCATGCTCTGATGGTGTTGGGGTTACACACAGTTAAGTGGCATCACTTCTCACCTGCTGAAAGTATCCTGCTCCAAGCTGCCTTCTGGAGCGGAGTCTCTCACGGCAGTATCTCTGTATGAAAAGACATAGGTCAGTTAGAAACCTATGAACCATTACCATCAGGACTGCTAGATTGCCCAGCATTCCCAAGATGCAGCAGTTTGCAGTAGTACACATCTGGATATGAAGAAAAATTGCTAAAATGTTATATGCATTCATCAAGACATTTACACGTTATAACGGAAGTTGGGGGACTGTCGCAGATTGGCTGCCCTTTGTGGCTAGGTCTATACTGCAGCTGGGATGAGCTTCCCAATGGGGATAGACAGAGAAGCTATCCCCGCTTGAGGTAGCTTGCTAAAAACAGCAGTGTGGCCACAGCGGCATGGACAGCAGCTCGAGCTAGGCACTCAAGTCCAAACCTACCTGACCTTCTGGGTTCATACTTGGGCAGGTAGCCCAACCATCACCTGTGTGACCCTGGCCACACTGCCATTTTTAGTATGCTAGTTTGAGCAGAGCTCCCACGTCTACCCACCTGTCCTGGGAAGCATGCTCCCTACTGAAGTGTAGACATACCCTTAAGTGGGGGTTGGGCTCAACCATGCCAGTGACCTGGCAGGTATCTGTCAGCTGGTCTTGTTTTGGCAACTTAATTATACCTAGTGACCCCAGCTGTGAAAGGGTCAGGAAGAGACTAGATAAGGAGGAAGGAGAACTCAGTTAGGGAGGACCCAGGAGAGAGGTGGTAGGAAGTACCCACTGCCTGGGAGGAGCCTGGGGAAACAGACTGAAGAAGGAAGCAGCACCAGGGGCTTTGAGGTTGAGGCTGTTTAATATGGGGTCTCTGGGCTAAAGCCCACCTTCAAAACCCGAGGAAGAGTGTACAACCCCAACGTAAGACTACTGAGCCCAGGATGAGGCAGAGGACTGAGCCTAAAGGCTGGGATGAGGAGTAGCCCAAATGAGGGAAGCAGGATCTCTGATGCTGGGACATTTTTGGACTTTAGTTATACTTTTGTCATCCTGGAAGGGGTCTGGACTAGAAAGGACCTAGTCGGAGAGCTGACTCACAGACAGAATCAGGCCACTGCAGGGCCAAAGAGGCAACTGATGGGGGCACTAGAGGTGAAGACCCCACAGGGCCTTGGCCTGATGCCAGAAGTGCTATGGTGGTGAGTTCAACTGCTTACAGGGACCCTTAGTATTTCCTCTTTCCACCTGTAGCTAACTCTCAGGGCTCTGTGGGTGGATGGTGATAAGAGTATGGAACCCACTGTCTTTCCCATTGTCAGCAAGTTCACAGCATGGACTAATTTTCCAAAATAGCTGCTTTGGAAACTATTAATAGGTTCCATCCCTGAACTTGGTATTTACCAGTGCTTCCTTCCCTGGTTACAGCCTCACAAACCTGCCTGCAGCCAGGGCTTTGTGGAGAGTGGGGACATGGCAAAATGTGGAGTCTGGGCCCCCAGTGGCAGAGCAGGGCACAGCCCAGAAAGTGTGCAAGGAAAGGTACTATGCAGCTGAGTCTACTGTATTCAGCTCATATTTCATCCAATGATATCCGATAACTCCCATGGATTACAACTCCCATAGTATGAATTCCTGCCTTTTCCCAATCTGGTCTCACATATCAGCCACTGTAAAGTTCTTACTGCACAGAAGTGTAGGGTTAGATTGTGGACCACACATCTGGGTCAATTTCCAGAACCTACCAAGGACACGGATTGAGGTTTGGGAAGTTTCTTGGCTGTGACCTAGAGAATCAAATGTTGATTGATTTAATTTTGGAGCTTCACAAAAACACTCCCTTTCCATCACCAGCTCTGCTACCATGATCACTTCCAGACTGAAAGCCCATTCTACCAAGTATTTTACTCATAAAGCACCACCTCCTCTCCATTAAGGCACTGGAGGAGAATACCATCCACATAAATAAAAGCTTTCCTGCAATCCAAATCGTCAACAAGTCAGTTCTGTCCCAGCTGGAGAGAAGCATATTGTTCCGTCTGTCCATATGCTCTGTATTCAATTAATGTAACTTCACTAGAAAAGGAGCCACATTCACTCCCAGGGATTTCTGTAACGTCCTGTGTGTGACACCTTCAGATTCTTTACTGGGGTTTGAAACAATCAAAAAAGAGATTGCCCTTGGATAATCCTTACCAGGCTTTGCACTGCGCCTGGAGCATATTGGAAAAGAGTTTGGGGAGTTTAATCAGTATTGTATGAATACTTATGAGGTGCAGATCTGATCAATAGAGCTCACAGATATGTATCATGCTAATGTATCTCAGTGCTTTGATATTAAAAGAACTTCCAGTCACCTGGAACACAATACCAGGGATTTTCTTCACCATCTTAAAACATATTTTGCTAGTCAACTCTACTGCCATTGTTTCCCAAAAGCTAGTCCCTCTGGTTTTACTGCATTCAGGGATTCCCAGGTCAGAAGAGACCTCTGTGGACATCTAGGTATAACACAGGCCGTAGACTTTCCCAAAATAATTTCTAGAACGTATCTTTTAGAAAAACATCCAGTCTTGAGTTTAAAATTGTCAGTAATACAGAATCCACCATGACCCTTGGTAAATTGTTCCAATGGTTAATTACTCTCATAATTAAAAACATACACCTTATTTTCAGTCTGAATTTGTCTAGCTTCAGCTTCCAGCCATTGGATCATGTTGTACTTTTCTCTGCTAGATTGAAAAGCTCATTATTAAATATTTGTTCCTCATGTAGGTACTGAATCAAGTCACCGCTTAACCTTCTCTTTATTAAGCTAAATAGCTTGCGTTCCTTAAGTCTATCACTATAAGGTAGGTTTTCTAAGCCTTTAATGATTCTTTTGGCTCTTTTCTGAACCCTCTCCAATTTATCTACATCCTTCAGAACTGGACACGGCATTCCAATGGTGGTTGGACCTGTGACATACACAGAAGTACACTTTAGCTGTATTAAAACACATATTGTTTGTTAGCACCGTTTTCCAAGCGATCCAGATCACTGTGAATCAGTGACCTGTACTCTTCATTATTTACCACTCTTCCAATTTTTGTTTCATTTGCAAAATTTATCAGTGATGATTTTATGTTTTCTTCCAGGTTATTGATAAAAAAGTTAAATACCATAGGGACAAGAACTGATGCCTCTGAGACCCCCACAGGAAACACACCTGCTTGATGACAATTCCCCATTTACAGTTACATTCTAAGACCTATCAGTTATCCAGTTTAATCCATTTAATGTGTGCCATGTTAATCTTATATGGTTCTGTTTTTTTCATAAAAATATAATGCAGTACCAAGTCAAACATCTTAGAGAAGTTTATGAGGTGTGACAGACCCAGACCAGTGGGACACAGGAGTCTGGTAGAGGGCAAATATACGGGTCACTGGATGAGTAGTTTTCTGTTCCCTGAGTGACCAGAGCAGGGGCTGCACTAGAGTAATCAGGAACCTGCTAGAACCAATTAAGGCATACAGGCTAAATAGAACATCTGCAGCCAATCAAGGCAGGCTAATCAGGGCACCTGGGTTTAAAAAGCAGCTCACGCCAGTCGGGGAGGGGGGGAGCCAGAGGAGAGGAAGTGCGTGTGAGGAGCTGGGAGCAAGAGGCACAAGGAGCTGAGACTGAGAGGCTGTGCTGCTGGAGGACTAAGAATTACAAGTGTTATCAGACACCAGGAGGAAGGTCCTGTGGTGAGGATAAAGAAGGTGTTTCGAGGAGGCCATGGGGAAGTAGCCCAGGGAGGTGTAGCTGTCATGCAGCTGTTAGAGGAGGCACTATAGACAGCTGCAATCCATAGGGCCATGGTCTGGAACCTGGAGTAGAGGGCAGGCCCAGGTTCCTCCCTTGACCTCCCAACTCCTGATCAGACACAGGAGAAGTTGACCCAGACTGTGGGGAAGATCACTGAGGTGAGAAATCTACCAATAAGTGCAGGACCCACCAAGGTAGAGGAGGAACTTTGTCACAGACGTTAACACTATTACCTTTATCAAACAAATTTATATTCCCATAAAAAATCAAGCTAGTTTGACAGGATCTATTTTTCTATAAAACCGTGTTGATTGGCACAATTACATTACTTGCATTTTTTATTAAGTCCGATGTCAGCTGCTCCATTATCTTCCCTGGGATTGATGTCAGGCTACCAAGCCTATAATTACCTGGATCATCTCGTTTACCCTTTTTAAAAATTGGCACAACATTAGCTTTCCTTTAGTCTTCTGGAACTTCCTCATTGATCCAAGACTTACTGAGAACCAGTATGAATGGTTCAGTGAGCTTATCAGCCAGCTCTTTTGAACTTCTTGGAAGCAAGTTGTCTGGACCTACTGATTTTAAAATGTTTAGCTTTAGTAGCTTCTATTTAACATCCTCCAGAGAAACAAGTAGACTAATTCCTGGATTATTGGTAAAAGTCTGGGACATTCTCAGTCAAATGACAATGTTTCTTACTTGCTGTATCTATCCTGTCGCAAGCTGCATGGGACAGCAGATTCTCTACTTGCAGCATCTCTGTATGGGGAAAAATGCACCACAGTTAACAATATCAAGAAAAGCACTACCATGAGGATTGGCAGATACAGCCATTTTCTGAGGAATAATTAGTTCTGGAAAATTCTCCAGTCCTCATGTCAACTCACATGGGGAACACAGTATCACACAGAAGAAAGAAAACAGAAGGCAAATCTTTCCAAAGATTCACTGGCCCTTTTGCTAGACATTGAAAACATTTCTTGAACTCACGGCTGAATTAGCAGCACAGAAAACAATCATAAAGATATAATACAGACAATCATTATAATCCAGACATTGGCAATTCAGCACCGTTGATTGCCCTGTGTTCTGAAACATTCTTCTCTTGTTATGACTAGGGCCCTACCAAATTTATGGCCATGAAAAACTCATCACAGACCATGAAATCTGGTCTCCCCTTGTGAAATCTCATCTTCTGTGTGATTTTACCCTATACTATACAGATTTCAGGGGGGTTCTCAAATTGCGGGTTTTGACCCAAAAGGGAGTTGCTGGGGGGTTGCTGTATTGTCATCCTTTCTTCTATGCTGCCTTCAAAGTTGGGTGGCCAGAGAGCGGCAGCTGTTGGCTGGGTGACCAGCTATGAAGGCAGCGCCCTGCCATCAGCAGCGCAGAAGTAAGAGTGGCAATACCATCCATGCCATCCTTACTGCTGCGCTGGTGCTGGTGGTGACTCTGCCTTCAAACCTGGGCTCCTGGCTGCCCTCCAGCTGCCCAGCTCTGAAAGCAGCACAGTGGCCAGCAGCAGTAGCAGTGCAGAAATAAGGGTGGCAATACCATACCATGCCATCTTTACGTCTGTGCTGGTGGTGATTCTGCCTTCAGAACTGGGCTTCTGGACAGCAGCTGCCACTGTCCAGCTGCCCAGCTCTGAAAGCAGCACTGTCGCCAGCAGCAGCACAGAAGGAAGTGTAGCAGAATTGCAACCCCCCTACAATAACCTTGCGACCCCCCTGCCAACTCCTTTTTGGGTCAAGACCTCTACAATTACAACACTGTGAAATTTCAGATTTAAATAGCTGCAATAATGAAATTTACAATTTTTAAAATCCTATAACTGTGAAATTGACCAAAATGGATCACGCATTTGGTAGGGCCCTCGTTATGACTGTTGAGACTCTCAAAGGGTTTGATGCTGATGACACTGATTTCTATTCAACCAAAACAGTAAAAAGCATGAGAATGGGGTGTTTGGTATATGAGACTGATCGGACAAAGCCCCAATTTTACATACAATGGGAGATAAATAATTCTTGAAATAAGGGATATATTCTAATGCAAAGTCATGAATGATGTTAATCTTTACAAACTCTCTATTTCTGGATCCAGAGCATCAGGCTTTTACAAGTGATGCTGGTTTTGATATTTTGTTTAACATGATCTATGGAGTCATTGTAGTGTGCTAAGAGAAACCATTTGCCTGTCTCCCACATAGGATGACCAGACAGCAAATGTAAAAAATGGGGTTGGGGTGGGGAGTATTAGGAGCCTATATAAGAAAAAGGCCAAAAATCGGGACCATACCTATAAAATCGGGACATCTGGTCACCCTACTCCCACATGACAGGATACTTCCATAATACAGAAGAAGGGGGTTCACAAATGATCATAAAATCTGAAATGCTTAGATGGAAAGTAAATAAACAAGACATCACCGGGGTGCAAATGATGCAATAATTTTCTAGTTCCACTGCCATCATAGCCATATATCAACCTCATCCTGTGATATGGATCTATTAGACCATGGCGCAGATACCTTGCCTATCTTTTTAACTTGGGCCACCATTCTCCTTCTGCACTCTTATAAGCAACCACTACACCTCTCCCAGAAAGCAGCTTATCAATAAGGGCTGTTGCATGAGCAATATGGCTAATCTCTCTGGATACCTTGAGTCCACTCCTAAATCCAGGTTTCCTGTACAACAGTATCCTGCACTGTCCCAAAAGCACTTGAGTGGCCAGATTTTAGTTTCAGAAGGCTATATACATCCAGATTAATTTACACTTTTCTTACATTGTGTTTCTCAAGGTGGTTAAAGGTAACTCTCTCCGGCCATCACTGTCACTCTTACTGAGAACCACGGAGGGCATCTCGTCAATAGTACTTCTTAATTCCTGGAGAAGCCGCTTTAAATCTCGCAGTGGATCCTCCTTCACAATGCCTGGCTTGGGTGGCATCTGAATTAAATATTCATTTATAAAAGAAATGTTTAAAATGGCATTTTGCTTTCCAGAACCTATATATACCCAGCTAAAGACAGACATTTCTCTTTTGTTCTTAGTTATTAGATTTTTTTAACTCTATTTTAGTGGAAGCTATCTAGAGGTTTGACCATGAAAATTTGATCATTATCAAAATATTTTATAAGAGGTGAATATACTATGCAAGTTAATAAGCTCTCTCTCTTTCAGAATATTGTAAAGAAAATCATAACATGATCATACACAGTACTGGATATAGATGTACATTTTTATATACATACACAAATACTATGTTCAAAAAACATTATTAAGGTTGCAAAGTTAAGCACTCAAAAGTTAGGAAATGCAACCTTAATTCAGCCTCCTGGTGCATATGCTTCGTAAAGCAGTCTTTAATTACATGATCACATACTATATTTTCCACGCAACCTCCATCTCATTCAGCGTACATGATGCGCAGTCCTCACTCAATGAAAATTAAGTTATATTCAGTATTTAAAATATTGAATTTAATAAAATTTAATATTTTGTTTTCTCCTGATTATTCAATGGGTGGCCCTAGGCCTTATTTAGTGAACCCTATTCAACCCCAGCTCTGAACAGATAATTATTAATTTCCTCATCAGCTTTTTTCTGGAGCTCCGCACTACAGTATCTGATTATTCACAAACACGCATGTGCTAATGAACTCAACACCTCCTGTGAAATGAGGGGCTGGTATTACTCCCATTTTACAGATAGGGAACAGAGGCACGGGATTTTAAGGTCAAGAGTGTCCACTAATTTTGAGTGCCCAATCTGGGACCCCTAGGCCCTGATTTTTCAGATTACTTAGCATTATATAACACTTTATATGTTTGAAGCACAACTTGGATTGACTTCAGTTGCAGCTGTGAATGCTCAGCAATTCTGCAAATCAAGACCCGTGGGCTCAAGTCAGGCACCCAGAAAATGAGGACCACACTATTAGAGTGCTTCAGCTGCTCAAAGAAAAGATTGCCAGATTTCTTTTTAACCTGGGCAAAACAATGCACTTTTCTCTAACCTCATTCTTAGAAATGGGTTAAACCGTTCTGGCTGAAATGGGTTTTTCTTTCTTAAAGTCATCTTGAAACAGACACCCGATATAAAAAAATTTCAGCCCAAATGCTTAAAGGTTGGCAAAGTTATAAGCATCTAATAATAGGATATTATAATGGGAAGTGTCAGGCAATCTTGATAGGTGGGGCTTACAATGGGTATGTCTACACCACAATTAGACACACATGTCTGGCTTGTGCCAACTGGCTTGGGCTCATGGGGCTTGGGCTTGTGAGGCTGTTTAATTGCAGTGTAGACATTTGGGCTTGGGCTGGAGCCCGAGCTCTGGGACCCCATGAGGGGGGAAGGTATCAGAGCTTGGGCTCCAAATTGAGCCTGGATAGCTACACTGCAATTAAACAGCCCCTTAGCCAGAGTCAGCTGGCACTGGCCCACAGTGGGTTTTAAATTGCAGTGTAGACATATCCAGAAAGGCTAAGTGCATCCTTGCTGTGACTCCACTGATTTCATTGGAGTCACACAATTGATAAATTTTGCTCACATGCTGTATATGCAGAAAAAGGGACACATTAGAAAGTGAAGTTAGTTGGTAACTGAAACTTTTTAAGTGCATGTCTCCAAGTGATATAAGGCAAAACTTTGGTCAAAGCTTTTTTATAATTTCCTAGCTGCTTTGTCTGTTCTCAGAAAACTCAGAGATAGGTAACAGTTTATGCAGACATTCAATTGACAGAGCAAATAGACAATTCATAAGTTAAGGTACACAAACATGCTTTAGCCGCAAAATTATGGCCATCATTTAGTGACATTTTCTCTGCTGTTTGAAAGAGAAACTAGCAATGATGTAGAGTGATCAAACCATTTCTTTTCTGAGAAAGCAATAAAAACCTTTTGCACTGGAGTTACTAAAGTTCTCTCAATGGTGCATTAGTATGCTCAAGTTAAAAGTCAGCATTTGGTTTACACTGGACCCGGCAAAGATAAAGCTGAACATACTGTACATATACAAGGTCCAATTCTGTCCTCACGTGGCCACACCCTCTAGGAAGGTTAGTCTCACACAAGGGAAGGGAAAGGCTGGGCACGAGGCCCTTTCCTCAGCACTGCTGCCTGCTACCCACTCCCATAAATCTGTGGGCACTAGTATAGCTCCTGCAGGAGCTATGATATTTGGGATCCCCCTGAGCAACAGCTGTCCCTGGAGGAAATGTGAATTCCCAAAACACAAAGAGCAAAGCAGAAAAAAAAGACTGTAGATTTTATGTGCAGTATCTTATATTTCCCCATGGGATTAGTGAGGACAGTCTGCAACTTTTGGCCCTGCACCCCTCCCTACATGTGGAGTCTGTAGGGGCATGGAGGGGGCATGCCACGAGCACACGCAGAGGGCTGATGAGGCCTTTATCAGGTGCAATTCCTACTGAGATCAATGGATCTGTGTGAGGACAGAATTGGTCCCACAGTACATATTTACTGATACAAAATAAGTGTGCGCATAGTGACTGACAAACCCACACTCTGTTGTGTGTTAATGATCATGGGCTTGATCCAATTGCTACCAAAGGTGATTGAGATTCCCATTTACTTTGGTGGGATCCGGGGCATGTCCTATATGGAGAATCATATAAAAACTATAGAGAAAATTATGGAGAATTATTTTCTGCATAAGACTAAATCCATAATTTAGGTGTATTTAAAAAGAATGGAGGAAGGTTACATAATCTAATATTAATACAAAAGCTGTCATAAACTAAAAGGAAAAAAAATCAGAGAAAGTCAGTATGGGAAGGAACTTTTAAAACATTCTCCTGCAGCATTTGCAACCCAAACATTGCAGGATTGTACTGGTGCAATGAGAACCAGAAAAGGAAATTGGCTGGAAACTGGAAATCTGAGTAGGCTTTTCTCACTGTTTGTGCTGAGTGAGTTACAGAAAACACACACCATAAATGGTGAAAAGTCAAATGCATTTCAATGTAGCCTTTGTTTCAATATTTTTAAGTGTTATTAGTGACACAGGTAAGGAAATTAGTTTTAAAAAGCTCATTTTTATTCTCCAACTGCTAAGATAGTCTTAGCTAAATAAAAAGAAAAGGAGTAAGCCCATAATATGAGACATTAAAGGAAATGAGTTAAGCCTGATAGGTAAGAATCTCTTTGAAAACCCCCCACTGGAAATTACATCTGTTTTTGAACTTCAGAACGGCTCTGTGTCATGCTGACTTCACAATCTAGAGCAGATACTCACGTGAGGAATGAAGCCTTGAAAGGCTTGGGAAGGTGGCACGTTAGCGTGGGGATGAGTAAGTGGCAATGATATGTGGCGTGGCTTTCCAGAAGTAGAACCTGACGTATATCCTGGGCCCTGCAGTTCCTGCCAAAGAACAGTAGTCAGGTGTAAGCAGACAAAATGGTGTACAGACTAAATCCTTTGGGACAGGGGCCATCTTTGTTACGTGTTTTTTATAGCGTGTAGCACAATAGGGCCTTGATCCAAGATTCTCAAAAGTGACTAGTGACTCTGAGGGCCTCAAATCAGACCCTTTAGGGTTGTCTCAGGTTGGGAACACAAAAATGGAGGCACCCAAAGTCAATAGTCACCTTTGAAAATCTTGGCTGGTCCATGACTGGTGTTCCTCCTATGCAGAATAAAAAACCATAGGATCACACTGAGTGCAAGGAGTCCTGAAGGGCAGCAGGCAGTGTGATGCTATAAAATATTGCCCCCAGTGTAGTCCTATAATCTACTTTACAAGGCACACACAAGTTAACCCCTTTAAACCTATTAGTCACACACACTTCCATCAGTTTGCTTTGTGCTCAGAACTCCATATATTGCTGTGGTGGTTACAAATGTTTTCTATCTGGGAACCACTCAGGGGCAATGATTCTTAGGAGCTGCCACAGGGTGGTTCACCCCTTAAAGGTTGTGGTGAGCCAGGTTTGATTATAGAAGGAGTCACACAGGAGAGAGATTGCCCTATAAAGAGCAGCAGGAGGCTGCAGTGGGGGGAGTACAGAATAGCAAAGAGAAACTGCAGGGTGTGTGAAGACCACATGTGGAGAAGGCCCTGAGGCCAAGGGAGCTGTGACAGAGAGAAGCCCAGGGACCAGGCAGCTTCTGTGGAGAAACCTGAATGGAGTCTGCGCTTAAAAGCAAGAGATGGAAAGCTAAGCTCGAGCTAGGAAGAACTGGGAGGACAAGCTGGGACAGAATAAGAGCTCTGCCTATGAGCAAAGACACCAGAGCTTAGTATGGACTCTTGTGTAGTGATGGGCTTTATTTTGGGACCCTGTGATGGTTAAGAACTATTTCTGTTATTGAAGCGGCCCGAGGCATGGGTGATGTTATCCTAGAAAAGAATCACCCTATTACGAAGCCAGCCACAGGCAAAGGGTGGGACAGCTGTGTGAAAGTTGTGTGTGGTTCTTACAGGTCCTGCAAAAGGGATCAGTGTGCCTCTACGGTGCCCCAGAACGGAGTGCTTAGTGGATGTCCATCCTGCTACAGAAACCACTACAAAACAAAATTGTCCCATATTTTAATGTCCAGTTAAATAACTTATTACTGTTCTGAGTGCATTATTCATTTTCATATATAATTCAGTAAAACTCTCAAATTCTAATTCACCTGAAACTGCTAGAAAATCTCAGGAGTATCACAGAAGTCTTAGTACATGTCACAGAAGCATGGTGCCAAAGCATTCCCATTACAACTTTAATTCATTTTAAGTCAGATCCTGATACCCTTACTCACATGGAATAGTATTTTAAAAGTAAGTGATATCAAAGGCACCACTTGTGAAGGGGTGATGTTAAACCTGAGTTAAGGATATCAGATAAGTACCCTTGGGCATATGCTGAAGTAAAAGGAGGGTAATATTAAAACTAGAACCAAGAGTAAATGCCTAAATTTTTCAGTCCGCATATTAGCTATAAAGAACTTACTTTTATATCCAAAGTGTGTTGTAGTTTGAAGCGCATGGCTTCTTGCTCCTGACACTGGATTATGCACTGACATTCTGCAAATTGCATAGATGCCTGCAAGAGAGAATATGAGGTTTAATTAACCTTTTCTTTGTTTTCTATTAAATGTTTTTAATCTTCTCTCTCTAATAAGAACAAGGGGCCCTACAAAGAGACCTTTCATTTGTATAGTGCCAGCAGAGCTTCCAAAAGGCAGCTGAATTGCCATATGACCCTAGTAGCAAGGATACCCACACAACAACCTTAGTGAAAGGAGATATTCCTATTGGAAAGAATCCTGAACACCTATGGGATTGGTAATCCAAGTGTATTAACTGGGCAAAGCCCTGTTCAAGGCTTTAAAATGGACGAGGGGGTGAAATCTGGAATCTATACTCTGTTAAAGATTGTTTATAGTGGAAAAATGTGATATATATGCAGATATGATAATACATATTCTGGTTCTTTAGATTTGTAGCAGGAAACTAAGCAACAGGAGCTGGGGAAGTTTCTGAGCCCGAGCGCTACTGTGAGGCAGAGAGGGACAGGGACACTTTAGGGAGGGTGTTTTCATAATTCTAATAAAGTTCCTTGTTCAGTGTTAGAAGAAACTGAGTTTCTTTCTGTCATTCTTTGCCATTGTCACATGACAAAAAGGCAGCTGACTCTCTATGCTCACTGAAGCATGGTGAATAGAGTGTTCATACACATAATTAGCTGCTTCTTGTTTGCACTGTAGTTTCTATTTCAACGTTCAACTCAGAAATAATTTATGAGCAGCAGGTTGATCAATTACATTTAATGATGTCTACACAGTGGAGGCTCTTCAGGGTAGGTAAGATAGGCACTATCTGTCCTGTCTGACCATCCGTTATGATCTTTACCCACTGCTTTAAATGGGCTCTGATTGTACTTTTACAGTTAGTTTTCACCCACTCACTTTCCGATAGCACCAGCCTTCATTGTGCCTATGCCTTTGTTAGTTGGCTATATTATTACTGTATGTTCTGTTACATACAACAAAGCTGTGCTAACAACATTATTAATAGTGCCAAGTCAAGCACTCAAATTTAGGAAACGGCCAGAATTAAGCATGCCTGTGGTGCTGGCTGTGCATCTGATCTGTCTTCCCCACTCTCTCAGGCTAAGTCTCCATTCTTAGGATCTTCATCCCAGTCACCCCAATAGCCACCTTGTCTCAGTCTCCTTGCCCAACCAGTCTCTGTCCACCCCCACAGGCTCCTTTTTCTAATCTACTCCTCCACACCACACTAGGACTATTTCTCTTCCCCTCTGTATATGTGTCAAGCACGTTCCTCTTGTATGCTGCCTGTATGCTTGGAGGGAGGAGGACTTTGTGGCACATGAAGGAGAGTCCACCTGCTCTCAGTTCCTGTGCCCAGTGCCTCCTGGTGGCCCATGCAGTCCTGAGATGGAGTTTTATGGGGATGGCACATGCACAGTCTGGTTGGCACATAGGCGCTGTGAGGGGCTGAGCGTGGCCAGTGCAGATGGAATTTAGCTGCCAAATTCTAACAAGTCTATATTGAAGATATGCAAATGGAGATTTTTTTCAACGGTTTATAGGTTGGTGCAGCTTGGGTGTTTTTCACAGGAATAAGAAAAGGCACATCTGGGGCCCTAAGGCAACCCCCTGCTGAATTCCAAGTCCTTGCTCCACAGAATGGAGGTACTTGAGCTCCTCCATGAAATGGTTGTAAAAAAAATTAACATGGGAAAAGCACATTATTTTTCCACAATATCTTTTTCAGAAAGGGATGAACAGTTCTAACTGAAACTCTCCTGAAAACTACAGCCTGAGGCAGAACCCAGCATGGAAACTTTCATCCTGAATGGTTAAAGAATGGCAAAGTTGTAAAGCAACAGAAAAACCATGTTATAATGGGAAGTGTTAGGCAATTCTAAGTATAAGTGTCACTACCAGCTCCACCTCTAACAACAGTTTGTTTTACATGACTGTTTAGGTCCTCACCTGGAGGCTGGAGTGCTGTCTAGACCCAGGAGGCAGGATCTGTTGTGATAAGCTCAGCCAGACAGCAACTGCAACAGCACAAGGAGCTTACAATCCTCCCTGAACTGGGAAGCCTGCAGCCTCCATAAATGGGCAATACTGGCCAGGGTGATCACCAGGAACATACTGATTCAGTGTCTCTCTGGCAGGGCTCCTATAGAGTCCCGACTACAGAAACATTCAGTGGAAGGTAGCAGTGCAAACCACACCAGCCCTTCCCTAGGGATTAATTCTTCCCTTGTAGGTGCAACTTGTATCTCCCGAGCCAGCTGGGGCTAAATTAAGGCTTCAGTTAAAGAAACCAGAAGTGTATTAATGTGAGGTCCAGGTCAAGGTTTTACCAGATGTCATCTCTTAAGGCAACTTCTCTTCACAGGAAATAGTACAGAAAAGTTTAGGGAATGAAAAGTCTGACTGAATCAAGAGCTACCTTATCAAGAGCTGCCTCCATGTTAGCAATCTTTTCTTTCAAACGTCGATCTTGTGACCTTAGGATCTCCAGCTCTCCAGTCATCTTGTTGTTTTCTGTTGCAATACAACTCAGTTCTTGGCTTAGTTTATTTTTCTCTTCTTTCAGATAATGCTTCTCCTGCATTTGTAAAGATCAAGACCAAAGTGAATGAGATAACAGTTTAGGATTGCTAACAATATACACATCTGTTATCTATGAGCTTTATGAATTGAAGTCATTTATATTCCTTTAAAATTGTTCAGTGAACCTTTCCAGACACTCAGCTATCATACTAAGCAGAAACAGGAGTTTTACAATAGGAAGGTGACCTTTTATAGCATTAGACTGTCACCTCACAGAGCCTTGAACCATTTCAAATCTGAAATTTGAAGCTTTGACAGTGTATGAGCATACTACTATGCTCCAAGCTTTGATAAGCTCTTCTATTGCCCAATACCAAAGAAACAACTGTCATAATCCATGCAAGTGACTAGATCCAAAGCTAGCAGAGGACGATGAATTGCTGTAAACACATGTAGGTGATAATCCAGTCAACTCTGCAGGTAACTAAACCACTTATCTGTCTGGGAATCTACTAGACAGACCTTCATTGGTAAGAAACTGACAAGCAGTATCCACCAAAATGTGAAGTGCTCAGAATCTGAATTAAGACAAATTCTGCTAAACTGTCTTCCAAAGCAAGCATCCACTGTGGCATTATCGTATGAACAATAATGTTTACAGAAAATATGAAAATAAGTTATTGTAGCTGCCTGACAGTTGTTGTCAATCAGGATATGTTAGCTAATAAATGTAATAGTTGCCTGCTATTGAGCAGAATGAACCAAAATCACCTCTGGATGGATTTTTCAGTTAGGAAATAGTATCTCAAATCCAGCAGCAAACAAAACTGAGAGGTAAAACTGAGGGTAAGCACTGAGGGCCAGATTCAGAAGGATGTGCAAGAAAGGGCGTTGAGTCTAAATGAGATTGTAAGTAATTAAGGGCCTGATTCTCATTTACACTAAGGTCATTTTCATCTGATCTGGCAGGAAATTATATTTACATCCCAGTTTAGGACTCCTTTACATCACTAGAGCAGTGTAAAGTGATTTAGTGTATATGAAAATTAGGCCCTAAGTCTGAAGGAATTTCAGTCTGGAGAGAGACTAATTGATGTAACATTCAACTGGAGGAAGCCAGATGAAGGTATAAGTTATGCTAACTAATACTCCCTTTGGTCTCTCTTGGACTAACCCTGAATTTGGCCCTGAATCTCTACTTGGAACTATTTATCTAAATATAGTTAAATACTTTTACTTGGAGCTCTTGTGACCTTAGTTGCATTTGTCATTGCCTCCTCCAAGAATTTAATCTTGCACTGCAATGCATCTATCTGTCCTCTCTTGGCTGTGATTTGCTTCTGCATTCCCATTGCAACTTTCATAGCTGTAAAAGACAAGGTTCCCAACTGATTAGTCCTTCATGAACAAAATGGATCAGGCATGATGCTTTCTGTGTTCTTATTTGGAAATCAATTGTCAATAATACACTAAAAACCAACTGTGGTTTGGGATCCTGCAGTCCTTATGTGATCAAACTTCCCATTAGAGTCAATGGGAGTTTTGCCTAGGTGGTGACTGTGATATAAACAGAAGAGCCTATACTGGAAAATTTAATATAGACCACCTCATACTCTGATGAAATTCAGCTCCAAATTTCCTGGCTTAATTTGATTCCTAGTAAACCATAAAACAACAAGGTGTCTGCATATGCCACTGTTTTTTATTCCTTTTATAAAATATTTGAATTACCATTAATAACATCTACTGAAGGAATAAAGATATTTAAAAATTCCACTTGTTAAAAAGACAAACAAATATGATGTAAGAAAAAAAACCTTCCAAAGTTACCATGGCCGTCGGAACCTTCCATAGTCTTTAAAGTGGTTCTGGTTTGTTCCAGTTCAGCCTGGGCAGATTTCAACTGCATTCTGAGTTTGCTTGTGATACCTTCCATCTCTTCACTTTTGTCTCGATAATTCCTCTTTAAATTTTCATATTCCTCTGTTCAATGTAAGCACATTGAATTGAACGAAAGTGTAAAGTGATTCATAAAATCATCCACCTGTTACTATTTAATTTATTTATGTGCTGATTAATCCCTTAAAAGGAATACAATATTTATGCAATTAACAGAGAAAAAAATTGCTAACAAATTAAAACACGTTATATTCCATTGCATTGCTATGATGTCATCGAAAGGCTGTGCTTCACTGGAACAAAATGAGATGCATTTCCTAACTGTTCTCTAAGTCGATTCTACAACGTGACAATAAAGCTACATTTCTTGACTGTGTGCTGCTCAGGGATCAGACTGCCCATTGCTACCTGGTGTGGCATAGCTACTTGTGAGATAAAATATTTGACCTGTGCCCCCAACTCCAACCTGCTCTTTGTCCTGACCCTCCTGAAATCGCTTTGGCACAGCTCCAACTCAAATGCATTCCTCAAACAGCTCTGACCCCCTCAAATTCCCCCAGTCATCCTCCACAAATCTATGTTCCCTACACAGCTCCCTCTCACTACCTGCACAGCTCTGGCTCCCACACAGTGTGGCCCCTCCAGCTCTGGACCCTCCATTTCAGACCTCGCCACACCCTCACACACTTGCTCTGTTATTATTACTTTTCACAAAATCTGAGGACAGACTTTCCAAGTAAAAGTATGTATATGGTTACCATCTACTAATCTTGCTGATGTCAGAGTTAAGGTTGTGCACTGGAGCATGACTGTGGGGAGCTGGGCTTCTGTATTATGCTGAAAATGAATGAGGGAATCTGTGAATGTATGTGGCTGGTATAACGTCTGCATGGTACAGCATGTGAATTGTGGTTGGTCTGGATGTTAATGCTGCCTTAACAGGTGACTTCCTTGAGTTCTGGTGACTGTGGTGAAAGGAAATACACATGTACAACCTCACCTTGCAGTTATGAGTTTTTGAGTAGGCTATTATTGGCAGTGATAGGGTTCAGACACTTTCTGCCAATATCACATACTGTATGTCCCTGGCATCTTGATCTCCTTTCAAGTATAGCATTTGCTAATGTCCTCTTTCTGATGAGTTAAGATACAAGATTTTCAATACATTTTGATAGTAAACAGTTAATAGGATGTGCCAGATCAGTTTATTTAAATTATGGAACATTGCAATATCTAGCTTCCCTGTATAATACCTGGGGAAGAAGGAGGGCTCGTGATGAAGTTTATATTCTGTATCCTACTAGGGTTTTTATTCTGGGCCCTATTAAAGGTCAGGCTTTGCTAAGTATTTTTGCACAAGGCACTGGGAGTTATGCCTCTAAATTACATCATCTTCATTCTATACTAGAAATCCAAACCATGAATTAGCTCTCTGAAGCAGCCTGACCATCAGTGTACTCTATCTGGGAACCTTTTCCTTGACTTTACTGGTACCCATATTTGGATTGAGCAGGCAGCTCTTCTATTTTTAACATCAGCCTGATTTAGCAGATATCTGATCTGAGGCTCCCTACCTGCGAGGCTAGCTAGCTCAGTGCGACTGGCTTTCAGCTCATTCATGAGTTGGTCTCTTTCCAGTTTCATGTCCTTTACTGCACGGAGCCTCTCAGTGCAGGTATTTATCAGTTTAACTTTTTCCAGCTCCAGCTCACTCAATCTGGCCTCCGTTTCACAGATTCTGTCTTCTTTCTTGTCCATCGCAATCTACTTATGTAAATAAATAAATTATAATAAAGCTATTAACTAACAATTAAGACATATACGCATCGGAATTATTTGAAATCTGATTTTTATCATGGAATAACTTGGTGCAAAGATGAAAACTAGAATGGAGAAGACACAAAAATGGGGGGGGATAAATATATAAACAGATTATTTCAGCATATATCACTGTCTCTGCTAACCCAACTGATTACTGTTTTTAACAAAATGTGCTCTGGTCTTAAGCACTATCAGAGTTCAGCTAGTGGCTAAATCAGTTGATAAAATCCCTAACTCACATATGTTTTGTGTTTTGATTCCTATAGTTACTCACAAGATTTTTAAAAAGACTGATTTGCATCTTTTCACCTGTGAATGAAGTGGGATTTGAAATGATTTCTTATCAAGTTGATGGAAACTAGTTGAGCCTTGGGAAGGTGCTCAGTATACCATCTACGTGAGGTGACCATGAGAAGATGCAGGGTAAAGTGGCACTTGAAACCAGAAAGTCACATGCTCCAAAGTTTGTTGGGGCCATAGCCCAGCTGTGGCACCTCATACACAACACAACAGCAAAAGTAAAAGGAGGCAAGGATGGCTTCATACTAAGCCAGCACTGAGAGAAGACAGAGCTGATGAAGAGGTAGATCAGAATATTGTAGTGATAATGTCCTTCGGCTTTGAAGGCTGCTGCAGATGAGGTGGGAGACTTCTGTGTATGAGTCTCTAAAGTGAGAGCCCTGCTAAGTACAGGGCCAGATACATCACTTGCAAAGCCTCTAGTGGGTTCAGCCCAAGAGACTTAGAACCATGCTTGTAATAGAACCAGGGGGTCAGCTCTGGATCTGATGATGCACTGCAGAACTCCTTAGCCCTCACCCAAAACTCTGGATGCTGAACTGACATCAGACTAGAACCAATGGAGATCAAAGGAGAAGGCCCAAATGTTCCTCCAGTGCTGAACTGATCAGATTGTTTCTATATGAACCAACAAATCTGAGCCCCTTGGAACTGAGTAAGCTCCAAGAACCAACCTTTCCTTTTCTAAGGAGTCTTGTCAGCACCTGAATATGGTGAGCTTAGAGTGCCTCTTCTTTAAAGAAGATGTCAGGTCTATAGGGCATACTCTAGATGAGGAATGTTTAGTCAGTCTCAATGAAGAGTGCCACAAAGGTTGAGAGTGCTTCTCCTTCTGTAACTAAACACCCATAATTACCACTCTCAGTAACAATATGATTTTTTCTATTTTGTTGAAGGTGCGGCCTGACACCTTCAGATCTGACATCTCCAAGGCCTTCAAGATTGAGTGCTGAGTGGACAAAATTTTTTCCTAAACTTTTGTCTACTTCTCCTGCTTGCCTCTTGCCTGAGGTGGTGAAGCATATATGGTAAAGGGTGACTCATAGGTTGGTCCATCATGCACTTCTCATTGTCATCAACCTTTAAAGCCTAAACACTTCTCTGGATCTGCCTATGAAAGAACAAACTAGTTCTGGATCTAACACTACTGTTATAGTAACAATTAGCATCAATTATAATGGCTAATTATTATACTAACATCCATTGTTATTCTAAAACTAATTCACTGTGTAATCGTGAACAATGAAGCAATGGTTCTATGACCTCTATCATCAGTAGAAAAGAAGCTGAAAATGATAGGGTGGCCTTTTATAACCACAAGTCAAAATGTGTAGATCTGCAGATCAACTGCCTTGGAGTGGGACACACAATGTCTGGAGCACTATTCTACAGTGCGAATCCACCATGGTAATTTTGTGATGAAGAACACTCTTTCGCCTCCTTCTTGTCCATGTTTGTTCTTTGGTGAAATGGTGGAGCAGATCAATTGGCCTATAGATTATAAAAATAAGAGGCTAAGCTATTCACACAGACACACATTTGGTTGTGCATAATTGGTTAATTGTACACATTGTTAAATTTGCAGTTGTGCATGCAATTATCCCTTTGGTCTATGCAAAAGTATGCTTTTACATGTGCAACTCAGATGCACATTTTTGAATATTGAGTCCAGTTTAGTTACTACTCTGACTCATGGACATAGAGTGAAATCCTGGCCCTGCAGGACTGCACATGATTTCACCCATAATCTGTTAACTTCAGACCTAGAAATATTTATCTTATTTTTCATACAAACTGATCAAAATAATAATGACAATACAATGATGATGTTCCCAGTCATGCTAGGTCTTCTAAATGTATATAGATTTCTAGGCCCATTTTCTGATCTACTTGAAACACAGACAGTGTAACATATCGATATGTGGATTTTAAAACAGACTGAAGGTACTGTCCTGCAGAGACGTAAACACGATGAGATGTACAGACCTTAAGTTCTTGTACTTCCAGTTTCCTGTCACTGATTTCTTTCACAAGCTGAGATTTCTCCACCTCCATTGCACCAGCAGTTCGTCCATGCTGGCCCACAATCTGGGTCATGTTATCAATTTGCTTTTGGAAGATCTCAATAACTCTTTCCTTTTCCATCACCTGCAGTTTCAGTGTCTCACACTCCGACTGCACATTCTGTAAGTAGTCCCCTTCGTTCTTTAAGTGCTGGAGCTCCTGCAACTTACTATCTACCCGTGACCGGAGCTTCCTGACTTCCTCATTGGTAATTTCAATGGCTCTCTCCTTCTCTTGCAGGCAGGCTGTCAAGTCAGACACTGTTCTCTCAGACGCCTCCAGATTGATCTTCTTGGCTGTCAGATCTTCAACCACTTTACGGAGCATCTCTTTGGTTGATTCTAGCTGGGCAGTCAAGGAGGAGACTCTTTCAATGCTTTCATTCTTTTCCTTAATTGCAGCCATCTGAAGGGTAACAATAAAATGGTCAACTTTGACAACTGTATTTTCTATCTACCTTCCTACCTACAGGGTTTTCTAGCTACCTATCTATGGATTTTCTATAGCATCCATTATTATAGTATCTGAGAGCTTCACTGGTAAATTAAGTTTGCATGACAAGGACCCTAGTGGATTTCATGATTCTTCTGCTTTTCCTCCTTCCTTGATAAAGGAAACACAGTGTGAAATATAGAAAAAAAATAAGTAGGACTGATATGAAAAATAGAATAAACAAATTAACTGTCTCTAAACTATTTAGAGGAGACAGGTCTAAATCATTCAATATATTAAAGCCTGACCAATTGAACTTTACAGCAAATATATCCTGGAAAAGGTATGTGTGCATCAATAGTATATAACTAGTTTTATTGCTGTAGTCAGCAAAGTGCATAGACTTTTATGGGACAACCTCCAACAGGAAGCATCGTGACTCAAGAACCGCTAATAGTGCAGTACAGACGCAGAAGACAAGAATGGACCCAGAAATATCAGGAATTGAAGGTAGAAGTTCATGGGGTGGGTGGTTGCAGGAAGTAGTTGTAGGGAAAGTCTGGCTAGTTGGTGGCAAATAAAGGAATCAAATTATAGACAAATTAATTTGACCTAAAGTGGAGAGTAGCAGCTTACAGGATTGGCACTGGGTTACGTATTTGGACTTGGAAGATTTTTTTGAGAGGATGCAGCAGGAGTTGACCCTAGGGCTTGATGTTCAGAGTCTACTCGGTTGAAAGCAACGGAACAGTCCTTTTGGACACAGGGCTCAACTCAGCCCAGTAATTAGGCTGTGGACATAAGCACCGCCATGTCCCGATGAAATACTGTATAGAGTGGATCAATTATGAAGGCCTTTAGTTCACTAGCTCTTCTTGCAGAAGCGATTGCCACCAGAAAGACCATCTTGAAAGAGAAGTGAACTAGAGAACAGTCCACAAGAGGTTCATAGGTGCTGCCATCAGTCCTGGGCACATTACATTTACTGTACATGCACAAAATGCGATTTCTGGAGGCTTATAACTTGGCCAAAGCCAAACCAAGTTTCCCCAGACACTCGAAGTCACTTCTTCATGAAGTATGTTAATGTGCCAAATTTCAAATTCTGGCTGTTTTGGTATAAAATCACCTTAGGCCAGAGATTAGGACTGAAAATTTCTGACTGGCAGGTGAAAGTTCCAGAAAGTTATGAGTGATCAAAACTAGGGCATTAGAATGAAAACCTCTGGCAGCTTACGTATAGATGCTGCTCATGTTCCAACTAGGATAACAAAAACAGTGCTATTTTTATGATATATCAGGGGTTGGCAACCTTTCAGAAGTGGTGTGCCAAGTCTTCATTTATTCACTCTAATTTAAGGTTTCGCATGCCAGTAATACATTTAAACATTTTTAGAAGATCTCTTTCTATAAGTCTATCATATATAACTAAGCTATTGTTGTATGTCAAGTAAATAAGGTTTTTAAAAAGTTTAAGAAGCTTCATTTAAAATTAAATTAAAATGCAGAGCCTCTCGGACTGGTGGCCGTGTGAGTGCCACTGAAAATCAGCTTGCGTGCTGCCTTCAGCATCTGTGCCATAGGTTGCCTACCCCTGGTATATATCTAGGTGTATGGGAATGGGAAACTTCTCAATGGTAATAATACCACTCAGCAGTTCCTTCCTGACCTGACGTTCCATTTGTCCCTGACACTCGGTCTTCATTGTTTTCACTATGTTCTCCATGCGCTGCAATTCCATATTCTTGTTGTCCAGTTCTCTCCGTAGGTGGTCGATGGTGATGCTGTTGCCAGTGTCCCGATCCCAAAGCCGCTTGTTCTGCTCCTTTTCCAGACTCAGTTCCATCTCTTTTTTATGTAGATCAGCCTACAAGAAATTAAAGCAGCCATTGTCCTCTTTAAATCATAAAGCCATCCTGTCTTTTGTTTTCTTTAATATTAGCAACAATCAGTAATATAGTTAAATCATTATTACTATATCTTTACACTAATAAAAGCCAGAATTTCTGGTGAACAGCTAGTTTGATGCTTCTGAGGCACCATCATTCAACATAGCAATAGCTTTAAACTGATCCTCTTCTAAGTACTACTGCTATCAATATCTTATTTAACATTTCAAGACTTGAAGCCTTTGATGCCATTTCTATGCCAATGTACCCTAGCCAAAAAAATCAGCAAAATGCAAAAAAATGCATTGTATAAAAATTAAAAGTGAAAATACAAATACTACAGTACATGCCAAGGAAGGAAATCATCCACCTTTAACAATAGTGAGAACTGTAATTTCATGGCTTGATTGACTCTGTTTGCAGACAGCAATTTGTTGTATGTTTTATCAATCATTTTTAGCTCAGAAACAAATGTAAAGTTTCAAAAACTGATGCCACAATCCAAAATTATCAGGCAATTTGGAAGATGTTAATTAAAAAAGGGGTTAGCAGAATTCTTAGTAGAACGTGAAGAGGCTGACATTTTGGAAGTGGAGGCAGCACGCAGAACACTAAAAGCCAAAGAAAAGGGGAATGAAATGAGAGGCTCAGAGAGTGAAAGAATGAACATACACAGTAAAGGCATTGAAACAAATTTAGCTTTTCCTCCAGTGCCTTGAAGAATATTAGAAACTGAGACTACCTTATTCATCTATTACAGTTACATTTAATCAGTGACCATAAACCTAGAATGCGTTACTCTTAACTGTATAGTGACTGTCCTGACTCCAGCCTTCTCTACGCTATAAAGTGTTCACAGGAAAAGATATACTTTACACATTCCTGATTAGATAAGAACATAAGAATGGCCATACTGGGTCAGACCAAAGGTCCATTTAGCCCAGTATCCTGTCTTCCAACAGTAGCCAATGCCAGGCGCCCCAGAGGGAATGAACAGAACAGATAATCATCAAATGATCCATCCCCTGTCTTCTATCCCCAGCCTCTGGCAAACAGGCTAGGGACACCATCACTGCCCATCCTGGCTAACAGCCATTGATGGACCTATCCTCCATGAATTTATCTAGTTCTTTTTTGAACCCTGTTATAGTCTTGGCCTTCACAGCATCCTCTGGCAAAGAGTTCCCCAGACTGACTGTGTGTTGTGTGAAAAAACACCTTTTATTTGTTTTCAACAGCATACAGAATGCAATCATTCAAAAGCCTTCTTCAGATTCCATGTGTCACCTATTGTACAAGTGACACTAGACAGAAAGTTGGTACACTAACCTCCCAAAACCCGATCATGAAATTACAGAACTCATACACAGAGCAAAAGATGAGTGTGATGATGAAGTATTACACTTAGCATTGGAAATAGGGTGTATGTATGAAACCAATGATCTGTGATGCACAATTTTGCTACTATCTGTGCAAGCTGTACAGGTACAGTGTGTTTTTGTTTTGTTTTTTCCCATTTAAGATGTCTTCAGTCTATGACCAGGGACTATATAGAGCAATTAGGAAAGTCCTGGATCAAAAAAAATCTTACAAAGTAGATATGAAAGGAAAAAAGGTGGGATGCTAACCTAGCTTAGCTAAGTGGTCAGAGTTAAGGATGGGAATCGGCGATGGGATGGATCACTCAATGATCATCTGTTCTGCTCACTCCTTCTGAAGCACCTGGCATTGGCCACTGTCAGAAAACAGGATACCTGACCTTTGATCTGACCTAGTATGCCAGCTGTTCTTATATTTGGGAGCCTTAACTGTGATTTTCATAGTTTCAAATGTTTGCGTTTCTTTTAATGTTAACCTTAGCTCTGAATTTCCTGGGTTTCTAATGGAAATGAACTTGTGATGAGATATGTGCTCCATATAAGTAATGAAACAATTAAGTGGAGTAGAGAGCCCAATTAGGGCACCTGGCTGCACCTGAAGGGTGGGCCAGGCCCAATGAAAGAAGAATCCCATCTGGGTTGTTAGTATAAAGAGAGGAAGCCCAGCCTAGAGGATGGTTGTGGGGAGAAAGAGTCCTGCAGTGCCTCCCTTGGTAATAAGGGAGAGAGACTGGCGGGGTCAAGGAGAAAGCTCCCCAGGATCCTTTCCTGAATAGAGGATGCTGGTAAGAGTCTAGGAGAGACACGGAGCAAGTACTGAGGTGGAGTCAGCTCATTAAAAAGGCAGAATTGGGACTTCCAGAGCGAGCAAGCGAGAGAGAGAGCGAACCCTGATAGATGCTCAAGTGAGAAACAGAGCAGGGGAACCTGAGAGATTAAATGAGAGCCTGAGGAGGGCAGAAGTTTGTTTAAGTTTGTACTTCTAGTTTGGGATTTTACTGGGGGACCCAGAGAAGCGCCCTGAGAGTCCTGGTAACTAAAACAAAGATGAAACTAGAGAGAAGTCTGGAAAAAGGCCATGGAAGGAGGATGTCCAGGGAAGCAGCAGCAAAGAGTCTGATGGAACAGATGTTGGCTGCTGACTGTAGGGGCCCAGTGTAAAAGAGGGGTCTGGGTTCCCCTATCTTTCACTGTGGCACATAGTGTGAAACTTCTGGGCAGGGGTTATGGTTGAATCCCTGAATGAAGGCTGGTAGGGACCGTGGGGACCAGAGTTGAGGGCCAAAGTAAGGATTGGAACGATTATTTGCAAGACTTCTTGTTAACCTAGAAAGGGTGGGACTAAATGTGGCCTGACCAGGGGGCTGAGGTCATAAGAACAGGCAGACCACTTCCAGGCCAGAGCTGCTGTTGGCAGAAAATGAAGGAGAGTCTGCTATGCCACGCCCAACTACCAGGGATATGCCTGCATTGAATGTGCTCTTATCAGATCTTTCTGAGGATTTCTGGGGCAGGAAGATTAAATTTATAGTAAGTCTCAGTCTTAATTATAAAGAGGCTGCCAGCTTTCCATAATAGGCAATGTGCCCATACAACCGCAACAATAAAAACTAAAGCTATTAGAAGGTAAGATTTAATCCGTGTATTCAACTGATTAAGAGACAAACTGATTACTAAAATGGAACTCCCCTATGAATTGTTCTTCAATGGTTTATTAATATCCCAAATTCCTACCAGCAGCTGCTGAAGCTGATCATCCAGATTTCCAGATTCTTGACTGTATTGATCCCGTTCAGTTTGTGCCTCTGCCATCTCAGAATGAGCCAAGTGCAGTTGCTTTTCCAAATCTTCTATCTAAAGTATGCATGCAAATAAAAAGAATGAAACAGCTGGGGATAATTATCTTATGGGACAGTTCTACTCTGAAAAGTGACTGTCCAAAAGGTGCTGCTGTACTCAGCAGATCTGTTCCCTGTGTGTATTCAGAGATGTATCTCCTTGCTTTAGTGATTAAAATGAGTTTTTACTATTATTGTTAGTCCTGGAGAGCCAACACAGTTAGGGGAGAGTGAGCTGGATTCTATTCCCACTCAAACCTCATCAAGAGAATTGTTAACTATAGTCTAAATGCGGAATCTTTATGTTGGTAATGTCTGAGCTAGGAAAAAACCCAGTTTGACTTGCAGATTCTAAGTTGACATTGCATGGTTGGCAGTCAGATAAATCAACATTTTTACTTGAAAATTGAGCACATTTGATAAGGAGTCACTGTGTGATAATAAACATAGTACCACTTACAATGCTATTGAAACACTTCTCAAAGAACTACACTTTAAAATCTAAAATCTTTCTTGGCTCGACTAAGATCTTGAAATTACCTTTTTGCCTTCTTTAAAAAACAATCAACCAACCTTTCATTGGCATAGGACAGAAGCACTAAACTGTTCTCTCTATAATGCAATTATAATTACAGGGGAATAGCACATGTTCTGATTATTAATGCAGTTGCATAACCAGTTTATTCAGGAGTGACCTCAAAACTCCTGCCTTTCAGACCAGTGGAGAGGGGGACCATCATGCCAATGATGCTGTCATTATACAACAGGAGAGTACAGGACAGCTCCATAAGGACCACCTCAACGAGTCTTATCCCAAAGCCTGGTAGAGGCAGGATTTGCCCTCCCTGTTACTGAGCTGCAATTCTGATTCTAAGACCTACAATGCTCTCTGGATAGAGAGAAGGTCAGGACTGGCTGTGGGGTCCCTGATAACTCCTCTGCTTGCTAGAAGTGTAACATTAAAGGACCACTCCCAGGGCCTTTTCTGTCTGCAGTTGCCCTTAGAGCCATTCCTATAGTCCCCGTATGGTGGGGCTCCATGGGAAAGGACATATTACTTATTGTACATAATATCTGGGAGGGTCGGGGAGAATGATGGTCCATACAATCTTACCCACTCCCTGAGCTGACCCCTCCCCTCCTCCCGTGAGAGCCCAACCCAGTGGAGAGCCCTCTGTAGGCTCCAGAGGTGTGGGAAGGTATTACCAAGGGGGCTGACCCCCTCACTTCCATCTTGGACAGATCTGCTAATGGAGAAAGCCCTTCATGCATGGATCTCCTGAGGACAATCTGAGCCAGGATTTGGCAGCGTATGCAGAGTCTCTTGCCAAACACAGCGTGGGAATGATGTCCAGATGAAGCGGTACAAAAATAATAGCTTACCCTATACTACCCAATTTCCTCTAAAAATGGTTGTATGTCTGGTCATATTCACTTTGTTCTTAAAGATGATGTGAAATCCTTCAGATATGCCATGGCCTGAGTGTAAGGTTCTGCGTGTCTGTAGCAATAGCTGATGAAGCTAATAATATCTACAACACTGCAGGGAGCTGCATTCCTTCATCATAGATACATTATCAAATCTATGGGCAAACAAACAGGTTATCTCCACCTGGAAGTGGTAAACTTTCTCTAATGCAGCAATCCCCAAACTCTTGGGGGTCATGCACCCCCTAACTCCTGTCCATACACCCCACCGGAATGATGCTGCATCTCGGGGGAGGGGGAGGGACGCAGATGGGGTTAAAGGGGCCAAGGCTAGGGTTGCAGTTGGAGGTGGGGCTGGGAGCAGGGCTGCTCCCAGGGGCCAAGGCTGGGGGTGGAGCCAGAGCTGGGCTGCAATCGGAGCCAGCAGCTGGGCCCGCGAGCAGCTCTGGCTCCGTTCCCAGCTCTGCCCCCAGGAACAGAGCCGGGAATGGAGCCACAACCAGCAGCCAAGGCTAGAGGCTGGTACGGAGCCAGGACTGGATCCGTGCCAAGACTGTGGAGAAGGCCAGGTGCAGGTATCTGAAAATGATGTTTGCTGTAGTTAGTAACATTTGGAGAAGTATTGCACATAAAATTCTGGTTTTCTGTTTTTGTTAAGAATTTCAAAAGGGAAAAATGCCTAAAGATTGTGTTCTGCAGTCAGAGATATAGGGATGGCATCTTCCAGACAAACACCTGCCAGGGATGGTCTAGAACTGAAGTTGTGTTGGTCCCAGGCTGTTAGAGAGACAAGGTGGATGAGGTAATATCTCTTATTGGACCAAATTCTGTTGGTTCGGGAGACAAGCTTTGGAGCTTACACAGAGCTCTTTTTCAGGTCTGGGAAATGTACTCAGTGTCACAGCTAAATGCAAGGTGGAACAGATTGTTTAGCATGTCAGTAACACATATTTCAAGGGACCATTCAAGTGGAAATGGCCCAAAAACACCTCTCCAGTCGTCGGTGGGTAGGTGGGAAATATGATTGCACACCCCTAGTTGTTGCTTAGTGCCTAACATTGGAACCCACATGGGATATCATAAAACAATTACAACCTATATTTGATGGGGACCACATCCTGACAGAAATCTTTCCTAAATCCCTTTTTCTGGCCTTCAAACAACTCCTCAGCCTCTCTAAGCTCATCATCAGAAGCAAACTCCCCACAGACCAGGACTCACAAACTCAAAGTGGCACCAGACCTGCCAGAACAACAGAGGCAAAACCTGTAGACATACCTCTACAGATACAATGATCAACTCCCCCGGCCCCTCCCTACTTTTCAGGATCCATGGGTCCTACCTATGCCTGTCAAAACTTGTGGCGTACCTCATCCAGTGGACTAAATGCCGTGATCACAACTATCTGGGTGAAGAGAGACAATTACTATGCTCTCAAATGAACTCAGGCAGAAAAATTATAAAAGACAAAAACACCATCCATTTCACCTGTGGATGAACACATTTCACAAAGCGATCACTCCATATCTGACCTCTCAGTTCTCATCCTCAAAGGAAACCTGCACAACAAGTTCAAAGGATGAGTCTGGGAGCTTAAATTCATATCTTTGCTAGACGCTAAAAACCAAGGACTGAATGGCGACACTGGATTTTTGGCTTATCACAACAATCTATAACCCACTAAATCCCACTCCCAGTTTTTTCCCCCTCCTTTTCCCCCATATGACGGGAAAGGTGTTAACGGCCACTTCACCTTGAAATCTGTTAACCACTTACGCTAAACAATCTGCTCCACCTTGTATTTAGCTGTGACACTCTGAGTACATTTCCCAGACCTCAAGAAGAGTTCTGGAAAAGCTTGAAAGCTCGTCTCTCTCAACAGCAGAAATTGGTCCAATAAAAGATATTACCTCACCCACATTGTCTCTCTCGGATGGTGTAGATTTACTTGGTCCTACCTCAGTGCAGGGGGCTGAACTTGATGACCTCTTGAGGTCCCTTCCAGCCCGACATTACTATGATTCTAGTATAGTGTGCTGCTCTGTTTATGCCAAACAGAATTTGTTAAAGTCATCTACATGAAAAAGTACATGGTAAACTGCACTTCTGCCACAGATGGAACATAACAGATTAATTTACAAGCCCAATAAAAAATTTATTTGGTTTGAGATCTGCGGTGCTTGTTTTGAAACAGTATGGAATGAATTTTGATGCACGTGAAACAGAGCAGTAAGTGGAGCCAGACAAAGGTTGGCCTGCTTTCAAATGCACAACATATCTCTGCCATGGTACCTCAAGCTTGACCTACCATATCGCTGCTATTTCCTTTCTGGGCCTTTCTTGAACAGTGAATAACAACCATGTCAAATCATACAACAGCTCTACAGTGGGAGCAGCTTTCCACTAATAAGCAGGAAAAGGCTGCCAAAGTTAACATGATGTGTAACATAAGCAGGATTTGACTCCAGAAGTCAAACGTTACTGCATGAGTTGTCAGCTCTAATTTTACAGAGAGTGGAGAGCAAACATTTTCAGGTCAGCCTCTGAGGAAAACGTGAAATTATCCTCAGATAATAATTATGAGATGTCAGAATCACAGCAGTATTATCTATGAAACCAAAAGACCTAAGTCCAGGGAAGGGAATAAGGAAATGGAAATTCTAAAGAAAGGGGCACACAAAATGTTGTGGTTAGTGAATCAGAGTAATTTACTGCTGTGCAGGGAAAATCTCTTTGTGGATTTCCTCTGAGTGTTCCTCGTCCAGTGAGCCATGGTCCCATCACCAGAGACCAGTGGATGCTGGGGGATGCACAAGAGACAAGAATCATCTGCACAGAGGCCCACTACTTACTCTGGGATTCCGGGCTCCCTAACAATGGAGCTCCAATGGAGCTGTGTTATCAGGACTTCCCTGGGTCCATTAATACCCCTTCAGTCATGAGGGGGAGGGAAATGATTACACAGCTCTAGTTGTCACCTACCACCTCACACTGGAACCCATATGGGGTATCATCAAACAATTACAACCCATATTTGATGGGGAACATATTCTGAAAGAAATCTGTCATTCTGGGTAGCGGCCTTCACTTGTGCAGAGCCTCAAGTATTTTTGAAGAGAGAGCTAGATATTATATTGAAATAGGTATTCTTTAGGGGTACAGTCTCAAACCAACCTTGTGAACTCAGAGAAAGAATTATACTGTAGAGGCTACCATCATCACCACACAGAAACGGAACTTTTTGATGTATGTGTTCAGTTTCCGTAACTCTCATGTATTTGGGAATGAGGAAATAATGGCAATACAACCCCACTCTCAATTACTGCTGAAGTAACTCTTCTGTTTCCGTCTGGGGAAGAGCGCTGAGTTCAGTCTTTGTATTTTCTTGTAAGAGGGATCCCAGAAAGGGATGTGGAATTGAGGTGGGGAGGTGACATGAAATAAATTCTCAGAAAAGTGAATGGATGGAGTGAACTTTGGGAGTGGAATTGCCTGGAGTGAACTTCTCTCCATTTGTCTAAGGTAATGGATCACCAAAAGGTAGAGGTGTAAGAAAAAGATTTGCTGTCCATATTTTGAGTCAGGGATTTTCAGTGTGCTATCAAACTTGCTGCTATGAAGAAGAAAAGCAGCTTGAACCTGCAGGTGCTGACAAATGCTGTCTTTCCACCTGGGTCACTTCAAAATACTTAAATACTAACACTGTTTTCCTACACAAGCAATTGCTGTAGTAGCCACAGGGGTTTTATGTGATTCCCAATGGTTCGTGACTGGGAAGCTGCAAGGGTAGGTGGCTGAGATCACACTCTCTCTATTGAGGTATGATCTACCCTACGAAAACCTTTGAGAGAAACCCTGAGAGAAGGCATGTTCATGAGACAGCCAAATGAACTGTCTCATTTGGGACTGTGGCTAGGTAGATGGGAGAGGAGATTGGTAAATAGAATAAAGGATTTGTGAGGAAGCTTGTTGACTGGGTCAAATGAAGCTGCTGTAATTGGTGATTCAAGACCAAAGTGCCTCAGCCTGTACTTGTGGTGTGGCTAAGATTCTCCCTCTTTCTCTGGCCAAAGCATTTAGGTCTGAATTGCCAATTACAGCAGCTTTATTTGACCTAATCAACAAGTTTCCTTTAACTAATGAGTAAAAAATTAATATTCCAGATGCTGATTAGGGCTCTTGATCTGTTTACAGCAGGTTAGCTTCCTCTTTGATTTCCCAAGACAGAAAGTTACTGGAGAACACTTCTGGGGCTATGGCTCATGCAAGAAGCTCTTTTTAATTGCCTAATTGTGTCTTCTTGTTACATTCTCTACCTTTTTAGGAGACATAATGCCTTTGATCCACATATACAACTGCTATTTAAAGTCTATGATCCTCTGCATTGATTCCCAGATGGAATCATTTGCCACTAATTTTGATCTGTGTGCTCCTCTAATCTGTTTGTTAGCGAACAATGTTATTTGTTCTTAAACTCAGGGGCGCTGGAACAATTTTTACAGCAGAGGTGCTGAGAGACATTGAACCAAACTGCAAACCCTCAGGGCCGGTGCTACCATTTAGGCAGCCTAGGCAATCGCCTAGGGAGCCAGAATAATTGGTGGGCAGCATTTTGCCGGAGGGGGCGGCAGGTAGCTCTGGTGGAGCTGCCGCAGCGGTGCCTGCGGAGGGTCTGTTGGTCTGCGGCTCCGGTGGAGCTGCCGCAGTCATGCCTGCGGATGGTTGGCTCCTTGCGGGGCTCCAGTGGACCTCCCGCAGGCACGACTGCGGCAGCTCCACCGGAGCCGTGGGACCAGCGTGCAGGGTGCCAAAATTGCTGTTTGCCTAGGGCGCTCAAACCCCTAGCGCCGGTCCTGCAAACCCTGTATATAATGGAAACCACTTCAAGCCTGCTCCTATGCTTAAACATGGTATATAATACAATACAATAGTTTGGAAAGAAAAACAGTGCCATGGATAAAAGAATAGTGATCTATCTGATCAGCCATTGAATTTCTCTGAAACAACACCTTTTCAAATGAGGGTGGGATTGTCTTTTTCTGACCTATACAGTGCATTTCAGGAGAAAACCCAGGTACCAAGTTCAGCTGGCGCTATTACGAACACTACAGTTCACACACACCTTGTCTTCATACATCCTTTTAGCTTCTCGTAATTCAGAACGCAGCTGAGAAACAGTGGATTCCAGCTGACTGACCTGACGCATGTACATTGAATTCTGGTTTCGTGCTTGTTCTCTAAGAAAAATTTTGAAAGGAAGGAAAAAAAAAATTGTGAGTGCTGCCAAAGCATGACACATACACAGCTATGCTAAGGATGTGATCCCTAGACTTCACTGTATTAAGTGTAGTTGCAGTCTGAAATGTGAAAATATAAAAATGGCACCTTCTTGCTTAACAGATCTGCTCCCTCTGTATTCAGTCATATTTGGTTAATTTAATGATAAAAATAAGGCGTTACTGCTTTTATCTCTGTTTACAATTCTGGGTCATGTATCATCAACACACACGTTAACTAAGTTTTAACTGGGGAGCTAGAGTCTGTCTTTAGTTGCACCAGAGGACTGCACAAGTGGAACTCTGGGCAGAATACAGCTCAGCGAATCTTTATAATGGGCGATTATGTGCAAGTCACACGTGGCCCAATTTGACTTCCAAACCCCAGCTTGAGTTTGCAGGGTTGGCAGATAGAAAACTCATCTTTTAACATGTAAACTGAGCACATCTGACCTACAAGTCATCAAGGGACCATCAACAGGGAATCACCCGGCCATTTTCCAGTCACTCAGTTATTAGCAATGCCAACACTGGCCATATATGTGGCTTTTCCACAGTATCTTTTGTAAGTTTCATCACTATTTATTTCTGCCAGTAAACATCAAAAGAATTCATCCATTTTTGTTTATGATACAGATGACAAGAAATATATTGTCGGGAATTAATTTTGGACCAGAATCCTACCAACTCTTGATGGTTAAGGACTCCAGTCATTTCTGCACAGCCCCACTTCTGCTTAATTTATATAAATCTGGTGCAGAATGCTCCCCGCAGCAATCTTTTCCTGCTCTGTGGGTAGGTATAGAGAGGGAGCAGGGCTGTGGTCCCACATTTTCCTAGTTCTGCTTCCCAAAGAGGGGAGGAAGAGAAGCACTCCCTGTGATAGAGATTGCAGAGAATGCTATTGTGAGCATTCCCCATGCAGATGTGCAAGTGAAGAAGGTTCTTGTTCACTCCTTCACTTCGCTACTGTGCAGTGTTGCAGGAGTTGCTCATAACTCAGGACTCAGAGATTTGCTCGACGTCACAAAAAGAAATTTACGTCAGTCAGGAAAAGAGCCCAGGACTGATTCTCCTCTCACCTGAACCAGAGTAACTCCAATGACTCACTTGACTTATCCTGCTTCTGACTGAGAGTCAGTTTCCATGTCTCCTGATTCTCAGAGCTTTGCCTTAAGCACAAGACTATGTTCCCCTGTATCTATTCTGTGCCCTTTCTAGATTTCGCCTCCCATGATTTCTGCAGTAGTTGATTAACTCTAAAGCAAAGTTACTAGGAAATCTGATCATGCCAGCAGAGAGTGTATGCTAGCAGAGGGAGACCTCTCTAGAAGCAAGGTTATTTTAATGTGTTCTACAGTATAACTGAGAAACATACTGAATGATCTCCATCTGGCTTTGGATACTATTTGCATGGCTGCGTGCGCTGTTGCTTTTGTCAGTCAGTGCTGCCATCTCCTGTTCATGTTCATTTATTAGTTGCTCAATCCTATTTTTTTAAAAAAAATACTGGTTACAGTTGTAGACAAGGTATTTCCCACTGCATAAACTGTACAAAAAAGAATATTTCCCCAGTAGTCACAAGTTTAAAGATTTGGGGGATTTGTCATGAATGTAATCAATTGTATAAAATTAATTCACAGTTTATTTTGATGACATAACTAGATAATTCAATTAGAAAGTTGGAGAAGTTGCAATTTATTGAACCAAGGAAGGCCAAAGTTTTGAACAAAAACAAAAACAAGAAAGAGATAAGGGGAAAAACAAGGAAAATAAAAGACAACAATTAAAAGTCATGTCATCCACACATTGTTATTTACGTTAAAGCACTACCATGTACTAGACAAGGTGTACTACAATCTGCACTAGCTACATAAAAAGCAAGCTCAGTTGCTTATTTTAATCAGAGAGAGGGGAAGAGCCTTGATTTGAAAAAAACAAATAGCACTGTGAGCATTTTTTGCTGTGTTACTTAAAATACCTCCGGTCATTTCTATTTTCCATCGTACTTTATAAAGTTATTGATTTTATCCTAACCAGCTTTAACAATAATGCTGCTCTCCACACAAGAATGATTTAAATGGTTTAGTTCTAATCATTAACAAACATGTCTATATTAGGAAAATATTAACATGACACAGTAAAGAACACAAAAGTCAGAAAATCCTCCTACTACAAGCCAATGGAAATGGTTTTGCTCAGACGCTTCCAAAATATTGACCTTTCAGCAGAGATCATGTCTGGAAATTGTTAAATGTGTCAGGAATTTATGAGCATTTAAAAACACAAAGCTAGAATAGAAACAGATAAACCCTCAATAATACTGACTGCTACTGCACCCTACACTTACTATAGTACCAGCATCTGGTACAAAAAATAATTAATCCTGGAAAAGTGAGGAAGTGATGGTGCCTGAACTATACTAGTGATTAAACAGGGAAAAGGTACCTATCTTGATGTTGTTGAAGCAGAAGTTCTGTTTTGGCCTGTGATTCTTTTTTCAGTGATTCAAGTTGTTCCTCCAACTGTTGTAAGTAAATTACAGTGTTGTTTATAGTGAGCAATCACTCTTACCCACTAGTAAATGAAAACACAATCTAAATCAATAGTTACTACAGTTTAAGAAACCAAGGTTCAGTTTGCACAACTCACACAAGCAAGGTTAAATTCTGGCTGTAAACTACAGAGCTGAGTTGGAGACAGTACAGAAACACATCATCCAAGTGGGAGTTCAGGTAGTGCGCTCCTCCTAAAAGATGTTACAGAATTTGCTCCTCTGTGCCTGGCCCGCTGCCAGTGGGGAATATGGTCACAGTTGGACTCCTCCTGCCCTTTTTCCATGGGCTAATGTAGAAAGCACTACAGACTCAAAGCTGAGCTTTGAGCTGACCTGAGCTCAAAGACTCCTGTGTAGCTGGCCACTGAATGGGATGTGTAGAGGGTGTGAGGCTCTTTGCGCCCTCTCAGTCTGTTTTCATTAGGAAAAAACGGTGTTCTTACCTTGAGTTATCTGTCTTCACTAGGAGTGATCTGAAGTAAAGCCATTTATAGTTTTTACACAAGTTAGCAGGTTGAGTTAAAAACTATAGGGGACCTTGGGGTTTACCTTGAGCTGCTAATTATTATTATTAATTATTTGTATTATCATAGTGTCTGGCAGCCCGTTATGGACCAGGGCTCCACTGTGCTAGTGCTGTACAGGTAGAATAAAGGAAGTTCCTGCCTCAAAGAGCTTACTTGTGTGAAACTACACAATTCCTTGTCCTCGTCACTAGGATTTTACCTTGAGTTAGCAGGTGAGTTAAGAACACACCTTTTTTGTCCTAATGAAGACAAGGTCTTCACTTGCTTGTCCACCAGCATGGTGGCAAAGGTGCAATCTGGCCCTAAGCCAATGACATAGCATCAGACAAAGGAGTCTTTGACAGCCAGCACTGATTTCTGTAGGGCTTCATCTCACAAAAGGCTGAGAGCTCATAACTTCCACCTAAATCAATAGAAGTTGAGAGCCCTTGACATATCACAAGATGTGCTCAGCACTGTACAGATTCAGGCCATTATTGATTAATATTGTTGCCCTTTGGCCAATATTTGGGGCATCGCTGCATTGTTTCCATTAGGAGGCAAAACTGATGATGGAGTCAGGTATTTCTTTGATACCATTAACAAAGAACGTATACAAAGACCTGTTTCCCTGAACACAGTAGGAACACACAACAGCAGCCAGTTTCCTTGTTCACAATTTCCAAGCTTATTTTTAAGCAAGCCCTTTCCACTCAAGGAGCTACCTTTGATCCCTCTCAGGGCCATACTCATGACTTACTTCTCTCACTGTCTGCTGGCTTTCTCTTGACTTTTTACATCTTTCTTCCTCTGACAGCCACAGACACCCACCCCACCAACCAGTGTCAATATCCCAGCACCTGTGTCTGCAATCAGTCCCCAGGGAAATCCCCTTGCCCGCATGGCTTAGTTTCTCCTCAGGCCTTGCCATGCTGGCTAGAGCCTTGGACAGTGGTATCTATTATTTCACCTATTGCTACACAAAGGGCCTTTGTCTGCTTCTTCATAAGTGCTTAGTGCACCCACTGATTTTACCCAGGTCTAGGATTGAGGACAGGTATTAACACTATCTTCCCGCATAACAATCCAAAGGCTAACTTTTCATACTGAAGCTACTACGGAACTGGTGCAACAGCTGTAAAATTTTGTCTTTCAAGTATGTTCAGAAGATAACCAAAAGAGACTCAGCTTAGGAGCCAGGGAACTGCTGAAATCACAAGCCCTTGCAGCTTTATAGGAAGGCAAATTGATATATTGAGCTAAAATAGCTTTCCCAGGGCTTCCAAGAGTGGGGATTGGACAGGGCCAGGGGATCCACCACTACCTGGTTTCTCTGGAGCTCTCTTGTGCAGGAGGTGGGAGTGGTATGCACGGGGATCATGCAGCACCCCGAAGCAGCCTTTGTGAATTGGCTCCACAGCTGCTCTGAGGCAAAGGAAGGATTCAGTTACTTGAGTCAGGCACTGCTTTGTGGATTTGGCTCTCAGAGTGTTTTTACATAACACATAGTCACCTGGAAGCTTACACCACTAACTGTCAGGAAAAGTAGTGTTCTCCCCACTCACCGGGAAAATCCTCCCTTTGAGATACGACACCTCTGAGTCTAAATCTCGCAGAACTTTACTAAAAGCTGTGCCCAGGTTGCGGATATGCAGACCGCTGATGTTCTCGTGCTCATACACCCTCTTGCCTGTGCTGTCTTCGTAGTCCACTAGGACGCCCCGCAGTTCGTGGAGCACTTCCTCATGGCCATGTACCATCTTTTTCAGATGCTCAGTTTGGCTGTTGGCCTCCCTCAGCATCTCCTCCTGAAGGTGGTTAGCTGTTTGCAGTTCATGAACTGTAGCCTGTAGCTGTATTTTGATGTCCTCCTGGGTCTGCGATTCTCTTCGTCTGTATTTCAGAAAGGAAGACATCCAAGAAATATTGAAAGTGACAATGGTGTACAATGTTTGTTTTTATCCTGTCTGATATTGCGGGGGGGGAGGGTTTATAATCACTATTTCTGCAAATTATGGACTCTGATATGTTTTCTGAAACTACGGGCCAGACCTTGCACTCTGCCATGACTACTGCTGCCCAAGGCTCCTTCCAGGAGAACCCTCCTTGCACTTGGGGACCAGTTCAATCACCTGCTGCAGTCCTTCTCTTCCTCCCAAGCCCACATGGGAGCTGTGTATCATTTACCAGATACACTACAATGGGCTAGTCTCTGATGTAAGCATGCACACACCTGATATCCACAAGAGCATCTCTCTCCATTTGCACCTCCTGAAGTTTGGTCTGCAAATCAACAATTGTCTGTCTTAAACTGAACTTCTGTTGTTCATGCAGTTCAGTGTTCTGGACAAACAAAACAAGCAAATTATTGAATATTTGACCAAAAATAAATGTAGCTAAGGCTAATATGGTAATTTACAATAAGATACATTTTTTTAGTGTTCTCAGATATCCAGTTGTTGCTCAATGCTGTAGTGCAGGTGTACTGGGGGCACTACCGGAGGGGGCATGACAAGACTGCTGCTGTTCTGAGGCACTGGGAGCTATGGTAGCTGAGAGCAGGTAAGAGGCTGCTCTAAATGTGCTGATGACCAAACTCTCCCCTGGCCAGTCCAGGAATCCAGTATGTAAGAAAGCCATGGCAGTCACATCCATGAATTTGGCCCAAAATCTTCAACTCACATCATTTAGCCTCTTCTGCAGATCTCTGACTTGCTGTGAGTACTCTTCCAAGATGCTCTCAATGTGCTCTTTTCCAGGATAAGTAGTGCTTCTCTTCTGGGTATCAATGTCCACTTCATATTTAGAATACAAGACAGTTTTGGGTGGACTACTGCCAGTACTAGCAGAGGTAGAGGTTTCCATCACTGTGCTGCGAATGGAAGATGCTAATACATTCTGATTGCTGAAAAGTGGGCTAGCAGCACCTGAAATGAGAGAATATTATATATTGAAAATGGAATCCTTATGTGAAAATAAAATAATTCTTTACACCTGTGAAAACCAAGAGCCAAATGAGTGTTCTGCCCATTCTCTTCAAGACAGTGGAGAATCAAGCCCATATACTTTAGAAATCAGCTTTTTCTAAGGATTGTATAGGCCCTATCCATTCTTGCAGTGCATCTTGTCATGTACACCAGTGCAAAGTGAGTGCAGAGTGGGTGTGAGACACTGCAAGGTCAGATTGGTAACATTTTAAACCCACTGCACTCTCACTTGGCACTGCTGAAAATGCCGCCACAATGTACATGGCAATGGTAAGTCAGGCCCTTTGGCCTCAGTCCTTAGACTACAGGATGATCATACCCAGGCAGGGGGTACAGCTCGGGGTAGCTCCTATGCCACCCACCCTTACAGCTGGTGAAAGAGGCATGGACAGGGCATCCTTGCACCCCAGTGATCCCTGGCTGGCTTAACTGCATGTTGGGACCACTGGCAATCTGGGAGCCACCCTGATTTACATTGGAGGGGATCCAGTATATAGCAATCTAGGGATCAGGAGAGGGCAAAATGAGATTAAAGCCACCTTTGCACACATGTCCAACCACCATCCACTATCATAGCACATCTGCATCACTTTGTTAATTAACTAAAATCAGATTAGGAAAGGGATAGATAATAAAAGAGAAAATATCATAATGCCACTGTATAAATCCCTGGTATGCCCACACTTTGAATATCACATAAGGTTCTGGTCACCCCATCTCCAAAAAGATATATTAGAACTGGAAAAAGTACAGAGAAGGGCAACAAAAATTATTAGTGGTATGGAACAGCTTTCATATGAGGAGAGATGAAAAAGGCTGGGACTGTTCACTTAGAAAAGAGACGACTAAGGGGATGGATAGGACAGAGGTCTATAAAAATTATGAATGGTATGGAGAAAGTGAATAAGGAAGTGTTATTTGCCCCTTCGTATAACACAAGAACCAGAGGTCACCCAATGAAATCAATAGGCAGTAGGCTTAAAACAAATATAAGGAAGTACTTCTTCATATAATGCACAGTTAACCTATAGAACTCATTGCCAAGGGACGCTGTGAAGACCAAAACTATAACTGGGTTCAAAAAAGAATTAGATAAGTTCACAGAGGATAGGTCCACCAATGGCTATTAGCCAAGATGGGCAGGGATGTAACCCTATTCTCTGAATGTCCATAAACTGCTGACTGCCAGAAGCTACAACTGGATAACAGGGGATGGACTAATCAATAATTGCTCTGTTCTGTTCTTTCCCTCTTAAACATCTGGCACGGGTCACTGTTAGAAGACAGGATACTGGGCTAAATGGACCATTGGTCTGATTCTTATGGTCTGATGGCCATTCTTATGTAGATATTTTTGTACGTTGTTCAGAATTCAAGACACCAGTTTTAAAACAGCAGTTTTGAAACAACAGTTTTACTAAAAGATGCTTCAACCTTAAGTGTAAAATTTCAACCCTTATGCACCCTTTTTAACAATAACTCTTGAGTGGGACAGTTTGCACAACTGAGAAAGCTTGATGTTAAATGAATTCTCAATATTGTTAAACTGTATTTAGTACTTACCCCCACTGGGAATGTTGCCAGTTGATAAAGTCTCTTCATGACTCAGAGAATGTGTGATTGATTCCATTGTAAATTTGGTTGCTTCTTCTTGGAGTTTCAGAGTCTCTTTTGTTTGTCTTTCCAGTGCTTCCCTGCAAAATTATATGTGTGAGTATTTGTTGAGAGTACAATGTATGAATAGAGGAAGGTATCCAACCGCATTGTGTCACCACAAATAGTATCTGAAATGAATAACTAAAAATAATGTCATTTTATAGGCTCCATTTAGTGACATTATACACACATTTAGCAAGAAAGTGCCAGATCGTCAACTCTTGTAAATTTGTGTAGCTCCACTGAAATCAATTGAACTATGCTGATATACACCAGCCAAGATTTGTCCTGAAGGGGCTGAACACAAAATGCAACAAAACAAAACACTCCATCAAACAAATAAAAACAATCTGTTTGGATCATATCAAAACAAGATTCCTCTCCTTACCCCTTACTTTTTCTCCTTATTGGCTGGTGAAATACCATCTACTGACACAGAAATTCTGCTTTACCGTGTAAAGTTTGCATGGCTGATTGACTGATTGATTGACAAAAGCATTAACAACACAATCAATCAAATGGTTAAAGAGAAATTTCATACTGAATTCTGAAAAGTGCTATGGAACTGTATTTTTCAGATGTTATGTGGAGACACTTCAGGGTTGTAAAGAGAAGAAACCCTCTATAATAACAGAAAACATTTTTCAGTTAAACACACTGATCTCCAGCACAGAAACAAGAACTCTCCTAGCTCACAGCATGACATCGCCCATAGAATGCAGAGTTTCAAAATCTTATTTGTTTGAAGTTGCATAGGCAGCACAACATTTCTTAAAAACATGTATCTAGCCTTTTGAAGAAGGAAGGATGAGAAAGTTAAGGAGAAAATGGGAAGGGCACAGGAAGGGAGATATTTCTAAATGTGGATCTATATCCTATTTTTGAAGTCTAGACAGCTCATGAAAATGGACAAAATGTAGATTTTTTAAGAGATGTTAAAGACATCAAGAGGGAAAACCTGCAATCAAACTCACCTTCTCATGGGTGCAAATCCAATTAAGTGTGCAGTAATGGCCAGATTGTTACTGGCACAGTGGGTGTGCAGGGGATGGAAGTAAGGAGTCCCTCCTTTGTGAGTTTCAAACAAGACTCTGTCTTAGACAAGACCCCACAGACTACTCCCTCTGTGAGCCTTAAGGGCACATGTTGCCTCGGTGTGAGAGGTTGGGGTAAGAAGGATGCAAGCCTGTCCACTCTGCATTGCCCCATGGAGCTGAATGGGTGCTGCACTGGAAGTTTATAACTTGATCTGAGCTCACTGAATCTCTATTGTAATTAGAGAGTGCTTCATTCACCATACGGATAGTGCTACACAACACCTCAGCTTCACCTCAATAGTCTGATATATGAAGTGCTCAGATGAGCCCTCCTACTGAAATAAAACAAAAAACAAGATTTGAGAGGCATTTATAAACTCAGGCCAGATTCACTGATATACTCCATGTGCTTTGCATCATCAAATGGGTGCAAAGCAGCCAGAACCTACTAGTAAATCCAACCCGAAGAGTGTTAAAACTGCCCCATGAATCTCAGTTGTTAATGCAGAAGAGCCCAGTGGAGATACTTTTCAGGCAAGATTTTCAATTATTTGATGCGCAAATGTGTGCCTAAATATTTGCATCTAATTGGCATAATTGTGTGTGTAAATTTGTTAACTGCAAACATCAAAAGGCAAATAAACTAAAGGCAGAACAATTCCTAAAAGGGTTTCACATCATTTTTACCCCATGGACTGATACACAATGTAACAGTATGAAAATGTAAGTAAAAGAGAATCAGGCCATAAAAGTTTAATTATTACCCCAGGGCCATATTTTATTCTTCATCTTTGTGCAAAAGTCCCATTGTCATCAGTAAGAATGCCACTGTGGACTGAGGAAGTACCTGGCCCTAACTATTACCCTGGCATCAACAATGCAATTCATTCCTTTCCACAGAATGGCTTTGACATTGGTGCACTTTGTAACACATTTCTTCCTCATCTCTGCTGTCACAGTATTGCTAAGAAGACTATCTTTTACTATTGTGGTCATGTCAAAGTTCAATAATCAAGGTGTACACTATAAGAGTAAGCAGCAGGGTATTTTAAAAATAACTTCGCTAATAAACAAATAAAAAAGACAGACACTACCTTAATTCCTGGATATTCTTGCTCATTGTAACAGTGTCTGCAAAGAATAACAACAATCTTTATTTCTTTTTTCACATTTTAAAAATCAACTTTCTCTCTTAAATGAATTTTGAACTAATGCAATTTAATATTATAGAAATAAGTTCACAGATGTTAAACAATTAGCTGTTTACATTTGCTTTGGAAAGTTTTTCTGTTTCCTGAGTAATATTGTGAGGTGGACTTCGTTGCATAAACACAACTCTATGTTTTATAACAGGGGCCTGCTGTGATGGGGTGACTGGCCCCTTTAAGAGGTAATTGGTTCTGCCCACTTGTGACTCATTCAACCCTCCTCCCCAGGTTGGGGAAATGAGCTAGGACCCCATGACAGTAGTTCATGTGGTTAAAATCAGTGCAGGCCTGGTGTTAAAAGTGAAGCCTCCAGAGAGCAATGAAAAAGAGAGCAAGAAGGGAGCTTGAAAAAGGCCTGCTGGATTAGGGTGATTTGGAACTAGAGAAACCAGCTTGGGAGTATTGCTGCCTGCTGAGTTCTCCAATCCCAACCCAGGGAGAAATGCAATAAGGTAAAATTAAACAAATTAATTAACAATTTAAATTAACAAACTCAGCCCAGCAAGCAGGACTGTGGGTCTCTAGTGCTAAGGAGAGAGAAGCCTGATAGGAAATCCTCCCAGTCCCCTGAATTTAGAGAAGCTTTTCTGTGGGGAAGCTGATTAAACTCAATAAATTATTTTCCCAGGAGATGGTGAATATTATTTAAAAGCTCCGGATTTAAGTCATTTACCTGAATCCCTAAGGAGCTGAAGGCAGGGTGTCTCAGGAGTACACTGTGCTACTAGTAGCCGTGATCTGGAATGGGATCCTCTTATATAGCCCTGGTATCTCCTATGAAATACCTCTTCCAGTCAAAAAAAGAGGTATGCAAAATTTACCATTCTCACAACTGATTTCAGGCATCAAACTTTATGCTGCAAATTAACATTAAAGGCTAGAGTTTCAACTCTGCCTAGACTACAGTTGCAAAACTGGTAATGGATTTTGAGCACACAAAAGTCCTGTGGACATTTGCACATACAAACTTTATGCACACAGAGGCACCAGGCACACATTGACCTGTTTTGTGCTTCAAGTGCCTACTGGATGGCTCAAATTGAGGTTTTATGCACAGATTCTTTTGGCATAAATTAGACAGCCAGTTTTAAAACCTTGTCCCTGATAAATCTGAGCTTTATTCAGCTTTGCAAAATTCTTCTCATCCACTCACCTGTGGCAAGTAATTCTTTCTGAGAGGTGCGTAAAGTGTTTTCACTATGGAGGGCAAGTAGTTTTTGTATTTGCTCTGGTAAATTTTCAAGACAGTTTTGCAAGGCTGGATTAATTGCAGAAAGACAGAGGTCCAGATCAGCTCTTGCATAATCCACCTGCAGCAGAGCTGCATTTAGTTCAGAGTCTGTTCTAAGGAATATAGAAGAATAAATAATTTATAATTCTTTCAGCCAAATTATCCAAGTGCTTTGCTATACAAGTGGGTAAGTATTATTGTCCCAATTTCACTGATACAGAAAACTTACCGAAAGTCTCTTGCACAATAAAGCAACAGAAGAGTCAGATATAGAATCGGGGAGTCCTGGCTCCCAGACTCCACTCTAACCACTAGAGAAGGTTGACACTTTCAAAATTATGTGTTGTAGTAGTAGTGCCTAGTCATAGACCTGGCCCACTGTGCTCGTTGTTGTACAAGAGGGCCAAAAAGTTTTCAGGCTTGGGTGCCTCAATACAAAATGACATGTCACCTGATTTTTAGAGGTGATGAGTACTTGCAGCTCCCTTTGAGTTTTCTGCCCTGCAAACTAGGCAGACGGAGTCCACAATGCTGACTTGCAACTTCACCTCTTAGTTGCTGAACTTGCAGGAGTGAATATCATCTCCTTTGGGTTTTTCAAACATGGGAGTGTAGAGCGAGGCCTGTGCTCCCAGAAGGCACATTGGTGCAGAAGACTGCCCGTCTACAGGCAGCTGAATTTCTAGGGTAAACTTATTGTCCAGTGAGATTAAGATTCTGGCAGCACCTGGAGCCTGCTGGCTCTTCACGAAGTAAAAAGGATTCTAGACCTGCTTAAGTTAGGCCATCAAAAAGCCTGAGCTCAGGCTTGTTTAAAATGAGCGTACACTGATTTGCATACATGGATGTGGTCATAGCCTGTTGGAAAATAAAGTCTCTCAATTTTCACCTCAGCAGGAGCTGATTTTTTTCCCCCTTGAGGCAACTTTAGAGGCTGCCCCTCTCTTTCCCTGGGGAGCTGAGTCTCCTATAGCGTTCCCTCTCTGTGTGTCTTTCCCCATTGTCCCTCCCATTAGGTGTCTGGGCCCAGTTCACCACTCTTGTGGTTTCAGTGGTGTTACTCAGGCATCACAGAGTGGCTCAGTGTTGAATCAGGCCGTTGGGTCCCCTTCAGGCAGAGTTGCCAATTTTGGGACTGCTCTGCTGAATGGTGTTTCTCACAGGTGAGAGAAAGTCACTGATGCCTGCCTCCACCCTGGGGCTGTGGGCTGTCAGAGCAGCCATGGGCAGGAGGCAGGACCTATCCCTATGCTCTCTAGAAACAGCTGCTAGGGGCCTTCTCTAAGATTAGCCCTCCACAAGGACCCTGATCCACCTGGACCTGGTGGTGCCTATAGGGGGCCAGGTGAGGTGTTGGGTCAGTGCCTGGTGGAGAGCTGGGGCAGCTGGGTTAGTGTCAGACTGGGTGGGTGCCTGGCATTGTGCAGCTGCTTGGGTCAGTGCCTCATGTGGGAGCTGGCGGGATGTGGGGCAAGGGAGTGGGTGGGTGGCTGGCTGAGGTGCTGGGTGGGTGCCAGGGCAGGGTGGGTGCCTGGTGGTGTGAGGGGGGCCAGGTAGCTGCCTGATAGGGAACTGGGGCTGCTGGGTGTCTGTCAGGCTGGGTACCTGGTGGTGGTTGGGGAGGGACTGGCTCAGTGCCTGGCACTGGGAAAGGGGCTGGGTGGGTGTCAAGTGGGTGCCAGGCTGGCTCAGTGCCTGGTGCTGGGCAGGAGGGCAGGTAGGTGCCTGGTGCGGGCAGGGGCTGGGTGGATGTTGGGTGGCTGCCAGGCTGGCTCGATGCCTGGTGCTGGGCGGGTGCCTGGTGGGTATGAGGCTGGGTGAGTCCCTGGTGCCGGGTGGGAGGCTGGGTGGGTGTCTGGTGAGGATGGGGGCAGGGGCTGGGAGGGGGGCCGGGTGGGTGTGAGGCCTGGTGGGGCCAGGACCTGGGTGTGTGTCGGGTGGGTTTCAGGCTGGCTCGGTGCCTGGCGCTGGGTCAGGTGGGTGCCAGACTGGCTCGGTGCTTGGCATCTGGCAGGAGCTGGGTGGGGCACCAGGTGGGTGCCAGGCTGACTGGGTGCTGGGTGGGGGGCCAGGTGGGTGCCAGGCTGGCTGGGTGCTGGCCGGGGGTAAGGCGGCTGCCAGGCTGGCTGAGTGCCCGGCGATGGGCGGGGGCCCGGGCGGGTGCCAGGCTGGCTGGGGGCTGGGCTGGGGGCCCGGGTGGGTGCCAGCTGGCTGGGGGCCAGGGCGGGGGCCTGGGCAGGTGCCAGGCTGGCTGGGGGCCAGGGTGGGGGCTGGCTGGGTGTTGGGCAGGGGATCAGGTGGGTGCCAGGCTGCCTGGGTGTTGGGCAGGGGGTCAGGCGGGTGCCAGGCTGGCTGGGGGCCGAACAGGGGGCTGGGCTGGTGCCAGGCTGGCTGGGTGCTGGGCAGGGGCTGGCTGCGGGTTGGGCAGGGGGCCGGGCAAGTGCCAGACTGGCTGGGTGTGTGTCAGGTGGGTGCCAGGCTGGCTGGGTGCTGGGCAGGGGGTCAGGTGGGTGCAAGGCTAGCTGGGTGCCGGGCGGGGGCTGGCTGGGAGCCAGGCAGGTGCCAGGCTGGCTGGGTGTTGGGCAGGGGGGTCAGGTGGGTGCCAGACTGGGTCAATGTCTGGTGCTGGGCGGGTGCCAGGCTATCTGGGTGCCCAGTGCTGGGTGGGGGCCGGGTGGGGGCAGGGGCTGGGTGCTGGGTATGTGTCAGGTGGGTGCCAGGCTGGCTGGGTGTTGGGCAGGGGGCTCAGGTGGGTGTCAGGCTAGCTGGGTGTTGGGCAGGGGGCTCAGGTGGGTGCCAGGCTGGCTGGGTGCCGGGCAGGGGCTGATGGGTGCCAAGTTGACTGGGTACTGGGCAGGGGCTGTCTGGGGGCTGGGCAGGGGGCCAGGCGGGTGCCAGGCTCGCTGGGTGTGTGTCAGGCAGGTGCCAGGCTGGCTGGGTACTGGGCAGAGGCTGTCTGGGGGCCGGGCAGGGGGCCAGGCGAGTGCCATGCTGGCTGGGTGTGTGTCAGGCAGGTGCCAGGCTGGGCGGGCGCTGGCTGGGTGCTGGCTGGGTGCTGGGCGGGTGCCAGGCTGGCTGGGTGCTGGTCCGGGGATGGATGGGTGCCAGGCTAGCTGGGTGCTGGGCGAGGGCTGGCTGGGGGCCGGGCAGGGACTGCATGGGTGCCAGGCTGGCTGGGTGCTGGGCGAGGGCTGGCTGAGGGCCGTGCAGGGACTGGATGGGTGCCAGGCTGGCTGGGTGCTGGGTGGGGGGTCAGGTGGGTGCCAGGCTGGCTGGGTGCCGGGCAGGGGCTGGATGGGTGCCAGGCTGGCTGGGTGCTGGGTGTGTGTCAGGCGGGTGCCAGGCTGGCTGGGGGCCAGGCAGGGACTGGATGGGTGCCAGGCTGGCTGGGTGCTGGGCGAGGGCTGGCTGGGTGCTGGGCAGGGGGCCGGGCGGGTGCCAGGCTGGCTGGGTGCTGGGCAGGGGGTCAGGTGGGTGCCAGGCTGGCTGGGTGCTGGACAGGGGGCCGGGTGGGTGGCAGGCTGGCTGGGTGCTGGGCAGGGGGACGGGTGGGTGCCAGGCTGGCTGGGTGCTGGGCAGGAGGTCAGGTGGGTGCCAGGCTGGCTGGGTGCTGGGTGGGGGCTGGCTGGGTGCTGGGCAGGGGGTCAGGTGGGTGCCAGGCTGGCTGGGTGCTGGGCAGGGGGTCAGGTGGGTGCCAGGCTGGCCCGGCGCTGGGCAGGGGGTCAGGTGGTTGCCAGGCTGGCTGGGTGCTGGGCAAGGGGTCAGGTGGGTGCCAGGCTGGCTGGGTGCTGGGCAGGGGGTCAGGTGGGTGCCAGCTGGCTGGGTGCTGGGCAGGGGGCTGGTTGGGTGCTGGGCAGGGGGTCAGGTGGTTTCCAGGCTGGCTGGGTGCTGGGCAGGGGGTCGGGTGGGTGCCAGGCTGGCTGGGTGCTGGGCAGGGGTCAGGTGGGTGCCAGGCTGGCTGGGTGCTGGGCAGGAGGTCGAGTGGGTGCCAGGCTGGCTGGGTGCTGGGTAGGGGGTCAGGTGGGTGCCAGGCTGGCTGGGTGCTGGGCGGGGGCTGGCTGGGTGCTGGGCAAGGGGTCAGCTGGGTGCCAGGCTGGCTGGGTGTTGGGCGGGGGCTGGCCGGGTGCTGGGCAGGGGGTCAGGCGGGTGCCAGGCTGGCTGGGTGCTGGGCAGGAGGTCAGGTGGGTGCCAGGCTGGCTGAGTGCTGGGCGGGGGTTGGCTGGGTGCTGGACAGGAGGTCAGGTGGGTGCCAGGCTGGCTGGGTGCTGGGCAGGGGGTCAGGCGGGTGCCAGGCTGGCTGGGTGCTGGGCGGGGGCTGGCCGGGTGCTGGGAAGGGGGTCAGGCGGGTGCCAGGCTGGCTGGGTGCTGGGCAGGGGGTCAGGCGGGTGCCAGGCTGGCTGGGTGCTGGGCGGGGGGTTTGGTGGGTGCCAGGCTGGCTGGGTGCTGGGCAGGGGGTCAGGTGGGTGCCAAGCTGGCTGGGTGCTGGGCAGGGGGTCAGGCGGGTGCCAGGCTGGCTGGGTGCTGGGCAGGGGGCCAGGTGGGTGCCAGGCTGGCTGGGTGCTGGGCAGGGGGCCGGGTGGGTGCCAGGCTGGCTGGGTGCTGGGCAGGGGGTCGAGTGGGTGCCAGGCTGGCTGGGTGCTGGGCGGGGGCTGGCTGGGTGCTGGGTGGGGGGTCAGGCGGGTGCCAGGCTGGCTGGGTGCCAGGCTGGCTGGGTGCTGGGCAGGGGGCCGGGTGGGTGCCAGGCTGGCTGGGTGCTGGGCGGGGGGTCAGGCGGGTGCCAGGCTGGCTGGGTGCTGGGCAGGAGGTCAGGTGGGTGCCAGGCTGGCCGGGTGCTGGGCAGGGGGTCAGGTGGGTGCCAGGCTGGCTGGGTGCTGGGCAGGGGGTCAGGTGGGTGCCAGGCTGGCTGGGTGCTGGCCGGGGGCTGGCTGGGTGCCAGGCTGGCTGGGTGCTGGGTGGGGGGTCAGGCGGGTGCCAGGCTGGCTGGGTGCTGGGCGGGGGCTGGCTGGGTGCCAGGCTGGCTGGGTGCTGGGCAGGGGGTCAGGCGGGTGCCAGGCTGGCTGGGTGCTGGGCGGGGGGTCAGGTGGGTGCCAGGCTGGCTGGGTGCCAGGCTGGCTGGGTGCTGGGCAGGGGGTCAGGCGGGTGCCAGGCTGGCCCGGCGCTGGGTGGGGGCAGGGGCTGGTTGTTGGGCCGGGGACTCTCTCCCCACCTTGCCCAGCACCTCGTCCCGCTGCCGTCGCCTCCCCGCGCTCCTGGCTGGGGTCCCCGAGGGGGAGCAGGGAGTGGGGCGGCAGAGAGGCTGCCTGGCAGCCCTGAGGCAGGCGCCCCTGGTGGCTGGGAGGAGGTACTGCAGCGTTCCCTGCTGTGCTGCGGGGCGCCTCATCTCCCCACTAGGCTGTGGGGAGGCCTTAGGGGGCTGCCCCACGTGCGTTTCCCCCGAGGTGTCAGACGCTGGCCAGCCCTGCTTCATGCTTCCCCCAGTGCTTCTGTGTCTGCCCCACTGCTCCCTGTGGGACCCCTTCCAGCGCCCTGCAGCCCCCGTCTTGCACCCTCTGTCCCCCTGTCTCTATGCACCTCGCTCAGACTCCAGCCTCCCCTCGCTCCCGGAGACTCCAGCGCGCTGCCGGTGGCCCAGGCCGGCTGAAACGCATCAGACCCTCAACCCTCAGGGCTGGGAAATCCTTCAGCCCACGGCATCCCCAGCCGGGGTAAACCCCCCCAGGTCCTTCTGTCTGGCTGCCAGGAAAGCTGCTGACTCAGCGAGGAGGTCGAGGGGCTGGGGGCAAGAGTTGAGAGCTGGAAGCCCTGGCCCAAAGCCAGAACTGAGTCTGGTGTGTATTTAAGTACAGCCCCATTGCCAGGGTCACTGTAGGGGCCATGATGCCTGTATTCGTGGGCCTCGCTGCCTAGTCCCACAGCCTCTGGATGCCTATCTCCGGGAATCCCCATTCTCTATAGTGCCTCTGCTGTTGTTACTCACTATGGGGGAGTATACAGGGAGCCTTTGAGAGCAGCAGTAAATCGGGGGGGGTAGGGAAGAAAGAAGGGGGGGGCTAGAAGAATAAGGAAGGAGGCAGGATAGTGATATGGAGGGAGATGGAAAGGGAAAGAATGGCATGTCCCCCTCCCCATTTGGAGTGGGCGACTGGAATCTCCCTGGGAGCAGACAGGGGGAAGGTTTGCATTTTTGTATGTATTTAAGGTTATACACAAAGCAATCACACACAAATTGGGGGAAAGCAGCTTCCCTCAAAGGGTCAAAAATCAAAAGCAGCCTGAGAATATCCAACTAATGATTTTTTTTTTCAAAAAAAAATCCTCATGATTTTTATGCCAGTTCCATCCTTTTAGAGGTGTCTGAGGTTTTTTTGAATGCCTAAGGTTGGCAGTATGATAACATGATTTGGATTATGTATTCTCTATTGCAAAGCAATTCTGACAGCCCTTTTAGTTCAGCGGTTGAAAATACGGTGACCAGCTATTCCATCGCATGCCTAGAGTTCAGTCACAAAAATGTACTGATTGCCAAATCACAATTGTATATATCAGCTGACTGCTCCAATACCAAAGCAAATCAAACCAAATAACAGCAACCAGAGTGCTCAAGAAATATATTCATTGACAAGACTTAAATATTAGAGTCCTGAAAACTCCTATCACAAAAACCCGCGAAATAGGTTTCTAAAGAAACTCTACAATTCAGCAGCAGCTAACATCAGCATTGCCACAAAAGACTTATATGGAATCCTCAACTAAGCAAGCACCCGAATAACCAGAATGAAAGGACTGCACCTCAGAATGAAAGAAAAATGCAAGCTGCCATCAATTCAGTGAGAAAGTGAGGGAATTCTGTAGCTGAAAACAGAGACCTCCACAACACCAGCAAGCACGCTGCTTACTGTACCACATTGTGGTAGTACATATCAGTACCTCATCAGGAAAAACAGACACACACAAAGGCAAAATTTGTCTGTCTAGGCAGAGACACACCTTCTACTCCAGTGGTTGAGACATGAGGCAGCGCGAAGCTGTTACCTCACGATATAAGGAATGATAAAGGGCTCTTCATCACAAAGTGTTGAGGAAAAATTGTGCATCACTCTGAGACAAAGGAGAGAAAAAACATCAACCTATATAACAGCCTGCCGCTGGGTCAGGCCTGGACACTAACGACAATATGATCTCAGGTGATATCAATCCTGGCACAGCATGAAGCCTCATCATGGACAAGTTGTACCTACCTCTGACAGGCACCTGAGGGGTCTGTCTCTTTTACTCTTGTATAGCTCGTCATGCCAATAAAGAACTATTGAACTGTCTCCTCCTGCAGTGGAGCCGCTGTCCCTGGTAATGGGACCTCTCTGCTTTGAGCATATGTGTTGTGATTTTGCTTCTCCTTATGGGGAAGCTGGGGGGGGCAGCTCATACTCCGCTCTTTCGTTTCACATGGCACTGATAATTAAAAGCTGGTCTGGGCCTCTTAAATTCCAGGAACCGTTGAAAGCCACCTGCCCCCCCAGCCCTCTACACCCCCAGCCTTTGGCTGGCTCGGTAGCCTAGGAAACAAACTCCACCTCTCGGACTTGTCCTGTGTTTGGGAACCAATGAAAGCCATATGTGGTGTTTGGTTTCTCTGTAAAGTTTCATTGAAAGGATCCCTGCTGCTGCTGCGGGAAGAAATTCAATACCTGCTCCCCATTAGAGCAGCAGCCCAGTGCCTCATATGGTGTGCCCATGCCCCCCTCTTCCCAATATCAGTGCAGGTACCCTAATGCCCATGGGGGGGACTTTTCAACAACCCCCTGGCATTTTCTGGAATCCCTATCTCTGGGTACCCCACTTCCTGACTTTTCTGGTACCCCTAGCCCTCCCGGCTTGCAATGCACAAAACTCTCATTGATCATTCACGCATTGAGGACTGTATAGCACTTTCAATATGCTCTTACTGAAAACTTTGCCTCCTATTCTTGGAGCGTATCTGGCAAGGAAGGACCTGGGAGTCTCTGCACCTTGGATGGAAATATTAAATGCTTGTCTATCAACATACTTGTCTTTTCCCTCAGGGCCAGATCCTCAGCTGGATGTAAACTGGCATAGCTTCATGAAGGGCAATGGAGCTATGCTGATTACACCAGCTGAGGATCTGGCCCATGATATGTTTCCATATGGATTTCCAGCTGGGATCCAATCCTGGTCCCTTGAAGTACATGATAAAACTTCACTCACTTCACAGGAGCAGAATTAGACCATGTCGCTGGATGCAACACAGCAGCACATGGCTCAACAACAATATGTGGGCATATCTAGATTTTGCTGATGGCATAGCTCTCTTAAGCAACAGCTCAAACAAAGTGCAAGCAAAGACCAAAAAACGGCCCAGCATCGCAGAAAAGATGGTAAATAATCAGTTATGAGAAAACAAATCCAAAGAGTGCCCCAGCAACCTCTAATTCACACGTTATATCAGAAGGCAAAGGAATACAAGAAATGAGTCAGCTTACATACCTGAGCAATAACGTGCAAGCCAATGGGGATACGCAAAAGGAAATAGCATCACAAATTGGCAGTGAGGCAGCTGCCTTCACTAGCTTAAATAAGAGTGGGTCGTCAAAAATCTACAACTTAAAGGCCAAGTGATGAAGCTACAACTCAAATGTTATTTACCCTTTAACATATGGATGTGCAAGCTGGAAATCAGACAGATGTCCCAGTATTTTTTGAAAGCCAAAACCTTAGGGAAGTACTAGGTATTCAATGGAATTAATATATAACAAATGCTGAGATTCATCATGAGAGTTCAAAACTCCTTATCTCTAAATTATCCAGAGAGGAAGATGTAAATATTTGTTAAGAACAAAGCCAGAGTATCTGCTGTGGCAGGCGTGTCCTTGGGCAGCCGGAGGAACATGCAAAAAGGGCCAATTGAAAGAATCCCTCCTTTTGAACAGTAGAAAGGGAACTCTTCTGGGACTTAACCACAGAGAGGACATGCAAAGAGCAGCCCTGGATAGACAGGAATGTGGGGGCCTCATTTATGCCCTAAGTAACATTTAACCGTGCAGAAAAGATTCAGATTCAGAGGGAGGTGTCATTGTCCTAATGAGTCAGTGGGTTTGTTGCATATCTTCTGACACTGAACAGCTGCAGACAAGACCAAAGATTATCTTTTTGTTCTGTGTTTGTACAGCGCCTAGCACAATATCCATGCCTGGGACTCCTAGGTGCTACTGCAATTCAAATAATAATAATAATAATAATAATTAATAATAATAATAAATAAAAAAGATTAATTTCTTGCAAATTTGGGCTTATTTTTTGCATTCTGAAACTGTAGCATGGTTTAGCATATAGGATTTCAGACTAGGGGGCATGACCCTTTGGAGAGTGCAAAGAGGTGATCAAAGGAGTGCCAGAACCTGTTGTGAAGCAGAACACTCCTGCATCCTTGCTACTTTCTGTGGAGAAGGAGCCGGCAGAGGCAACACCTCTGCAGGCTGTAGCTGTTGCACAAAGGAAGGCTGCAGCCCCAGCCAACCCTTTTCTCCCCACAGCTGGGCCATTCTCCCTACCAGGCTGCAGACTCCACTCGCTGGCTTCAGACACTTCCTCCACTCTGCCTCTGCTGCCCAGATCCTGCTCCTGTGCCATTGCCTGATGCCACTAGCCTAGCAAGTGCAGGGCAGGACAGTAACGGGCATCTCAGGAGCAGGCTGGCTCTCCAACCCCTTTCCCTGGAGTTTATCAACAGAGGATGTTGTGAGATATCTCCCCTGAACTTGAAGTAGTAACGTGACAATTTTCAGAGGACCTAAAATTATTTAGGTTAGTCAAGACCAGAAAAGATTGTCAACAGCTTCAGAGGGACCTAACCAAGCTAAGTGAATGGAAGAAGAAATTCATTGTTAACACAAGCAAATTCAAGAGATCAGTCTGTAACTTTAAGGTGCTCACTGGCTTGATCTCAGCATATCTAAAAGATTGCCTAAAAAAGCACCAAGATAAAGACCATGGCTGATCTCTTTACTCTTCAGACATAGTGGAACTTTCTACCCTCAGGGTAAAGTCTTGTCTGCAGCAGACAATTTCCTGGAGGTTGGTCTTAGATTGTGGAATGAACTCAACAGGAACTCAGGACCCTCACAAGCCTCACCACCTTCTCCTCCAAGTGCAAAGTGCAGTTCTTCAGCATTGCCTTCTCTAATATAAACACAGAGTAGTATGTACATCTAGAAAACAAAAACCAACCTCGCAAAATAAAACAGCACGCGGCTCACACAATTCTCCCTTGAGGGAGAGGATGAAGGCCAGAACAAGCAGCAGATGACAGGTATGGCGAGAAGGGTGGTATAAGAACCTAAATAAGGCAGAATTCTTCTAAAACAGCTGGTATTGCTGGTATTGTTCACAGTTGCAGGAAATATGGTGGGAGTCAGTCCACAATCATTTAATGACCATAGATGTTGAGATTCAAAACATTAAAGCTTTATAACCATTAAACCACAAATTATCAATATCACGTGTTGAAATATACAAAGTATATATCCTTAAATCAAACTCTAAGTTCTCAAGAAGCATTTTTCTTACTTTGCCTCTTGTAAATTTTGATTATGGATGAAAATAGTTTTTCACTGGTTTGTGTGTGGATGGTGAAATCGATGTTTACTGACATTTACCGATGATTCTGGGTGAGATTCTGTGGCCTGCATTGTGCAGGAGGTCAGACTAGATGATCATAACGGTCCCTTCTGACCTTTAAAGTCTATGACTCTGTGTCTATGATTAAAATCTAATCTTTCCAAGCTTACTTATGTCCATTTCCAGAACATGACAGCTGGTCTGCAGCAGCTTCCATTAACCACCAGAGCTTGACCAGCAGTAGGTGCATCATTTGCTATGGGACAAGGAGGTCAGTTGCCCCCTTGGTTTGTCCCTATAACAAGGGTAATCAGTTAAGGTGGGCTATTATCAGCAGGAGGTCAGACTAGATGATCATAACGGTCCCTTCTGACCTCTAAAGTCTATGACTCTGTGTCTATGATTAAAATCTAATCTTTCCAAGCTTACTTATGTCCATTTCCAGAACATGACAGCTGGTCTGCAGCAGCTTCCATTAACCACCAGAGCTTGACCAGCAGCAGGTGCATCATTTGCTATGGGACAAGGAGGTCAGTTGCCCCCTTGGTTTGTCCCTGTCTCTCAACGCCCCCCTCCTTCATAGGTTTATATACTCAACTTCCATCTCTGTCACCCGTCCCCCCAAAGTTGCAGGATATAATAAAATAACATATAATGTTCTCTATGATGACACAACTCTCCCCCCACCACATTTTTTCTGAAATGACACCTCTTACTGGCAGCACCTCTCTCTCACAAGGTCCTCCTGATTTTATCAAAAGTTGAAAACACTAAATTCTCCATCTCAACTGCCTCCATCTGGTTTACTACATTTCCTTACTGCTGCAGAGTTTTGGTCATGGGGCAAATCCTAAAATCAGCCAGAATTTCACATAGCCCTCAGGGAGTTAATTATATCATAATGGTGCACCTCCCGTTGATTTCCACAATGAGGATCTAATATTTTATGCTATTTTCTCTTCCAGTCTGTATGTCCTTTTATATTTATAGATGTGATATTGCTTTTAGGCTCAATAAGATTGTTCTAGAGTCTTTGTTTCTTTTTGAAATAAAAATAAATAAAATATAAGGTAAATAAACCTTGTGCTATGTAAGCCAGTTATGACAATTGTGAATTGATAAGATCTGGAATGAGCCGTGATGGAGCTGTCAAATCACTGCATTAGCTATAGACTACCTGTAGGTGGCGCCACGGCTTTGGTGAAACAAACGCATCTAGTCAAATCAATACAGAGAATATTAGGATGTTAGTTAGACTGATTGTTTGGAGAAGATACTTGGGATGTTAGTCATGGATTTAGACAGTGAGTTAAAGCAACCAGCAGCAATTCATATATAGGAGTCAGTGGTCTGACTGATTAGAGATCTGGGGGCTGATCATTCAGTCCGAACGCTGAAATCAGTAAAAACAATGAGGACTCCTTGTGGCACCTTAGCCCACGTCCAGACTAACCCGCGGCATCGGCGGGTTAAAATCGATTTCTCGGGGATCGATATATCGCGTCTAGTTTGGACGCGATGTATCGATCCCCGAGCGCGCTTACATCGATTCCGGAACTCCATCAACCCGAACGGAGTTCCGGAATCGACACGGAGAGCCGCGGACATCGATGCCGCGCCGTCTGGACGGGTGAGTACCTCGATTTTAGAAATTCGACTTCAGCTACGTTATTCACGTAGCTGAAGTTGCGTATCTAAAATCAATTTTAATACCCTAGTCTGGACGTGGCCTTAGAGACTAACAAATTTATTTGAGCATAAGCTTTTGTAGGCTAAAATCCACTTAATTGGATGCGTGCAGTGGAAAATACAGTAGGAAGATATATATACACAGAGGACATGAAGAAATGGGTGTTGCCATACTAACTATAACAAGGGTAATCAGTTAAGGTGGGCTATTATCAGCTGGAGAAAAAAGACTTTTGAAGTGATCAATAGTTGACAAAAAGGTGTAACAGTAGGGGGAAAATTTAGCATGAGGAAATAGGTTTTACTTTGTATAATGACCCATACACTCCTAGTCTTTATTCAAGCCTAATTTAATGGTGTCCAGTTTGCAATTTAATTCCAGTTCTGCAGTTTCTCATTGGAATCTGTTCCATTGCATTAAGGCTTGTGAAACTGAACTTTGACACTACTGTACTCAAAACTATGTTCTACACCTCTCAAACCCTGCAGAAAATTAAATCAAGTTCATTATTTTATCAGCACAATTACTGGAGCTAGGACTTTTGTTTTACAGCCTGACCAAGAACACCCTGGCTCCATTTTGGCAGGTGATTTGGCTATTGGATCCTCTTTCTGCTTGGAGTGACAGGTAGTGCCAAGGTACTTCAACTATTTGAGGATACAGCCATAGGTAAGCTAACAAAAATGGTTACTATTTGAGACTTTGGATTCTCTTTCTGTAACTGAATTGAAAATATTGTTTTAATTGTAATTAGGAGTGAATGTTCCTTTTTTAGAAGGATTTGTACTAGACTATAGACTAGACTAGACTAGACTATAGTCTAGTGATTAGCATAAACATTTTCTGCCATCCTGAATCAAGCAACAGAATTCAGATTGACATGGTCATAGAGCATGGACCTGATGTGGTTCCCTGGCATTGTGGTTTTGCAAACTTTAAAAAGACAAAGTCATGTGGAAATTGTGGGCCAGATCCCCAGCGGGTGTAAATCCTTCTCACTCCACTGACTTCAATACAGCTATTCCAGATTTACACCCGCTGAAAATCTGGCCCATTCATTTTAACTGAAATGATCATTTTCAATGTGTAAAGTAACATTTTATCTTTTTTTGACCATGATTATTTAAAAAGTGGAGATAACTCGCTGTTTATAGCATGTTTGCCTACACCTACACATTGTTGTGGAAATCAGATCTCTGGGTTGCTAGGTATTTCTGAAAATCCCAAGAATTGTATGCAGTGTTGTTGTAGCCGTGTTGATCCCTGGATATTAGAGAGACAAAGTGGGTGAGGTAATACTTTCCGAAGGTGAGAGAGAACAGCTTTCGAGCTTACACAGAACTCTTCTTCCTGAGCGTCTCTCTCTCACCAACAGAAGCTGGTCCAGTAAAAGATATTACCTCACCCACCTTGTCTCTCTAATATCCCAAGAATTGTCATTCTTTTAGAGTGAAATTTTACAGCTTAAATTATACACAGCTGCATTAACAAGGGAGCAAGATCCAAACGTTGATGTGATTCTGACTGCTCCAAAGGCAACAAACCAACTGCAGGTAACTATTTTATCTTATCTCACTTTTCTACCTGTTTAATGGTAGCTCTTGCCATGACTTCAGTGAGTTTACACAGGGTTTGCAGCTGGTGGAACTAAGTGAGAATTTGGTCCTGATTGTCCAGAACCATTTTCAGGTTGGTGGGCTGTGCATTTTGATGATGTAATATCCAATCACTAGCTCCCAGTGAATTCACAGGTGAGGTCTTTTCACAGAGAAGCTACTAATATGTATATACATCAGAAATCACTCTGGGTCAGACTGTCCCCCTCCTGCATGACAAGCCATAGGGAGACTGTAAATGCTTACTGTTTCCAGTCCATTTTTACATTATTTTAAAAAATATATATTGGCTTACAAAGCCGGGGGGCAGGGGACCCATTCTGGGCACCACCAAAAATTATATAAACTTGTTGCCAATGGAAATTGGAACACCAGGTCCTGCACCCTGCATTCCATAGCTCCATGCTTGCTGTGCAGAAATCCTTAATCCAGCTTACTCTCACTTCCCCGTTCTCCCTCTGAGCAGCAGTAGCTGCAGCAACTCTGGCAGATCATCTGGGAAAGCCTGGAAAGTGAAAAGAACTCAGCTATCATCTTAACATTTTTTCAAGGGATTAATTTCACCTGCCTTTCCTGTTTGCCCTGTAGATGCTAGTTCTTTTTAATTCAAGACGTGGGAAGTTATTTCAAGTTTAAAACCACATGGAAATGCTTTTTTTAGTCTGGGCTTTCTCTCCCCCTCCGTTTTTTTTCTTTTTGACAAGTCAGAAAGATGTGAAGTGAGCAGGAGAGAGGGAGCGAGAGGGAGAAGACGCTTTCATTCTTTAAGTGCAATGGACTGAGGCAAAAAGGCCATTATAATGGTAAATCACACACAGAAAGGAAGAAAAGACTGATAATCAATCACAAATGAAGCATTCGTTCGGATTTTGGCAATTTACTGGCCAGTGGTTATAAACCTACATAGTTTTTTTCTTTTGTCCAATTTACGTAAAACACACAGGTTTGAAATAGGGCAGGAAGAATAATTTTCAGAAAGGTATCCTGCCAAGGAATACTTGGGATGGCAAAGACCCAGTTCTGAAATGCCGGCAAGGACTCAGTGAGTTCTGAAGGAAAAGCAACATGCTGAAATGCTGGCATGAAGACTTTTCAACACAGGACCCTGGACTTCAACTCAGAAGAGAAACTTGCTGTGTCAGAAGCCTCTCCCCAAACAGCCCAGGGTTTCACATGCTTAAGGATGACTCGTAGTGGACTTGGGGGCAGTTCAACTTGTCCTTCCGTGATTGCTTCAGTGGGATTTGTTGATGAATGAGTATGTGATGATAAAGATGAGGATGCTAGACAATACTGCCACTGGCTTAGCCTCTTCAGAATCCAGCATAACCTATAAAGAAAGATACATTTATCTGGAGGTGTTGCTTCAAGGAGGAGCTCCATGGGGATTCACTCTGAAAGGCGGACTGGAGCATGGGGAACCATTAATCATCTCCAAGGTACTTTTGTTTGTTTTAAATCAGGATGCAAATAAGTTAGCAGAAATGCCTGGTTTCCAGGGCAATAGTTGTAAAATATTGCCTCCTACATGGTGGAATTGTTCCTGAGTTTGGACTCATCCTGGCAAGTGCTGAGCACCTCTGGCTTCTATTGAAATCCCTAAGTGTCCAGGACATCCTTTTGTTAATTGTAATGCCTGAAGTCTAAGGGTATTGTTAAGCTATCAAAGTAACTTTCCTGTCCAAAAGACAGAAACTATTGCTTTCAGAAAGAGGTTCTATTCATTTCATCATAGTTTCTTTTTAAATGCAAGTGGGTGAATCTTCCTTTTGTGTGCTGCACCAGCCATCTTGTACCATGAAATCATGGTGCATCTGAGCATGTTCAGTGAGCCCTTACCTGCTTTGGTCAATTGACTAGGGAGAAAACATTTTAGGTCACATGATATTGTTTCAGCTAATCAGAACTGAAGGGGAAAAAATAGAAAAGTGTAGTAAATAGTTCTGGGTATGTATGTGTATATAAATATAGATATGCATACACATGTCTGACTATCAACACACACACACAGAAAGTATACATATACATAGCAATTTTAAAAAATCCACCCCAGCATTCTCCTATTTACTAAATACCTATGAAATTTGGTACTTCTGGAATTAAATTACTATTGTTCAGGAATGCAATATTAACCTACAGGTAACTGATAGCATAGATGGCAAATATATTTAGGGTAACATTTTCAGAAGCAATCAGGTTCCATTTTCAAAAGGGACTTGAGCACTTAGGAGCCTAAATCCAATTGAAAGTCAATACAGTTTGGCTCATAAGAGCCAGATTTTTAAAGTATTTAGGCACCTAAAGATTTAGATGGGTGTCTCATGAGATATTCAAAAGTAAAAATCCCCTTAGGAACCTATCTGAATCTTTATGTGCCTAATTACCTTTAAAAATCTGTCCCTGAGGGCCTAAGTCCTATTCACTCTCAATGAGAGAGACTCACAAGTGCCTAAGTCACTTTTGAAAATGGGACTTAAATGCTTTAGAAAAATGTACCTTTTGTGGTTCTCAAATCTCTGCTAAGCTATTGGCAATAGCATGTATATGTGTATATACATAATGTAAAAAATGGACCTTTTGGGTGTGTGAGTTTGTATGCATCTGTATAATTACTTAATCTAATTTCTTTATATAGGATGGGACTTGTGGGCTCTAGAAACTCAGAGGATCAAAACCAATGGCAGCTAAAAGAAAACTCTGGTACTCTGGATCTATTCCATTTAGGCCTGATCCTGCAGCCTTCACTCACATGAGTGATCCTTACTCAGATGAGTCACTCCATTGAAATCAATGAGTTCCCATCAATTCATTTCCCCTCTAGTCACATGAGCAAGGATTGTGGGATTGGGACTTTCACATAAACGTTCCCAACTTGAACTGGTTCTTAGCTTTAAATGAACATTTCCCCCCTTTCCTGTAGAGCAATCATTAAATAGAGACAACTTGGGACAGACACATAAAGCAAAACATCACATCACTGAGTCAATACGTTATATTTCACTTTTTGCACATTAGGGACTAATATTGCAGTGTCATATTTTCAGCTTTGTGCATGAGAATGTTTTTATTGTTGTGGTGAAAGCAGGTTTTGCTTTTAATCCTGAAATATCTTCCCACAACATACAAAGTTCAATAACGTTTCTTAAATGAGACAGAGATGGCTCTTGCTGTGAAGCATTAATGAGTCTGTGGGATTTGGTTTCCTCAGCAACCGGCCCCCTGAATGTCAAACATGCCTGGAGTGTGCATGAGGCCACTGGCAGCTGTATGACTTGTGCCTTCCTTCCCTAAAACAACACTCCAAAAATTTGTATTTTGTTTTTTTAACTTGTAGGTACAGCCTCGCTTGCGCTGTCACTAATTTTTGTGCATCTGTTCATGCACAGTGGCATAAATGCTAGTTTGCCAGCTTCCATATGAGTTTTACTCTCTGGAAATTGTGCCAAGCATGGGTTTGGTTTTGTTTGCTTCCAGTTTCAGCTGAAAACTAATCTGGTTATATAGATGAATACATTATAGCTATGTAACATATCTATGTTCATAATTCACTCTGAACAGCAGATAGTGAATTCATGTTAGTTACCTAGAAAGCTTTTTGATTGAGATAATACATAATTCTTTATTCTTTGACCGATCAAGATTATACTGTAGAGCTATTGGGAACTGTTGGGAATAATAAATGAAAACATTGTCTAGGTCAAATCTTGACTACCTGACTTACTCACTGAAGTCCCATTTGGAATGAATGGGACCACTCATGTAAGTATGGTGACAAGATGAGCAGAACTTAGTCTAACAGCAGTATTGCTGATCTGTAAAAACTAGAGAAAAGTGGAGCCTGGATGCAGGTTAAGAATTTAAATGAGTGGTAATTCATAGTTAAGGCCTGATTCTCATTTACACTGTGTGGCCTGTTTACACTGCTCTGGCAAGTAAGGTACATTTACACCCACATTGAAGTCCCTTAACATTGCCAGAGTGGTGCAAAGTGTAAATGAGAACCAATGACCATGTAACCTGAAGTCTCTGAAAGTTTGCAGCATGATTTTACCATCTATTATTATATGTCCTGTTATCTCCATGTGTCTCCACAATTAAAAAAAGGTCATGGAATATTTGATAGTTGGCAAGTCCGCTCACATGTGATACTTGTCTCTATTTCTCATGTCTCTCTATTCCATGCAGTCTATTTTTTGCCAGTCTCCTGCTGCAGGTTTTAGCAGGTCATTCTGATAGCTTTCTATGCTGCTTCTGTTGTGCTTTTCCATGTTATCCTTGATCTACCTTGTTGCCTGTTGCTCGGGAGGGGTTTCAGTCCAATGCCTGTCTTGTTATGGTATTGGATCTTTCCTCTATGTGTGTCCTAGCCATCTCCAATTTTGTTCTATAATTTCCTGTCCTATTGGTTTCTCTTTTGTCCTCCTGCAGAGTTCTTTATTTGTGATTTTTTTCTGGCCATCTAATATTGTGGATTTGTCCAAGGCAGCTGTTTATGAAAACTTGAAGTTTAGAAAGCAAGATCTTAATGAGTCTCCAGGTGTCAGCACCATATAGTAAGACTGGCTTTGCAATGGTGTTAAATATTCAAAGTTTAGTTTAGAGGGCAAGATTTCTGTTTCTCCCAATTTGGCTTTAGAGTCACAACGACTCACTCTCAGTTTATGTCTTGTGTTCCTAAAGGTTCATGGTTCAGGACTTCCCCATCCCCGGTGTATTCTGTTTTTCTTTTATTAACATCTCCTTTTCCTGACACATCAGGGATGGCCATGGCTGGAGATGGGACATTGGATGGGGAGGGCCAGGACTCTGAGGTAGCACCAAGCATTATTTCTCTCAGGTGCTTGGCTGGCTGGTTCTTGCTCACATATTGAGGGTCCTAACTGATTGCCATAGGTGAGGTGGTCAGGAAGGAATTTTTCCTCCAGATCAGATTGGCAGTGACCTTGGGGGCTTTTCACCTTCCTCTGCAGGATGTGGGTGTGGGTCACTTGCCAGGATTATCTGATTATGTCTCAGTTAATCATTTCCTGCCATTTTGGAGGCCTCGGGCACTAGTACACCTTGATCTTTCCTATTCTCTGCCTGTGGCACATAGTAGTCTTGTCTCCTGTGGGCTGTAATACCTTGGTCTTATTTTGCTTGCTGGGTTTAGTGTGGGGTGTTGGTGGCCTGTGATATACAAGAAGACAGACTAGATGATCTGATGGTCCCTTGTGCCCTTAAACTCTGTGACTCTATAACTGGTTTTCAGGTCTTTGTTCTATCTGTTGTACTTACAGAGCTGCCAAAAGAAGTGAAACATTGGAACCCTTCCGTGTCAGTCCCAGAAAGTGTTATTGGTGTTTCTGTTGTGTGTTGATTCTCCTGGTTTGTGTTTTCTTGGTGTTGATATTCAACCCTACTAATTATGTATTGGCCTGGAAATCATTTGTTTTGGTTTGCGTATCTATGTGGGTATAGGATAGTAAGTTGATATCTGCAAAGTCAAAGTCCTCTAACTTCTGTGTGAAAGCCTATTGTACGCCCCTTTGTTATTCTATAGTCTCTCTCATTACTCAATCTACTACCAGTTAAACAATCATGGATGACATAAGACATGTTCTATTTGTAGTCATCAGTAACTCATAATTGTTTTGGTCCTGTAAGTATCACTCAGTTGGTGATCTCACCTAAGAGAGCCTTTGAAACTGTGACTGAGGGGAAGGTAGATTGGTGAGTTTAAGAAAGGTCCAGAAGTATAAGTACAAACTCTCTGCCTCTCAGTACTGCACACAATGGAAAGGCAGTTCTTTACACTGGCATGGTGTGTGCCAAGCATTGGCCCAAAGGCAATGGGAATTTTCAATGTGCAAGGAATTTAGGATCAGGTCCAAATCTTTTAAGAGAAAACATTGAGACTAAGACCCCATCCCCCAAACCCCTCCACATGTCCTACAGACACAGGAAAATACTTTAACTAAACACCTAGGCCTAGATCCTCAAAGCTGTTTAGGCTCTAACTTCCACTGAGATCAATATCTTTGAAGAGCTGGGCCTTTGAAACTAACTCAGTCAGTTAGTGGGCATCCATCTGCAACCCAGTAATTTGTAGACAGGTGTTGGGTATCTTTTAATTAGGGCTGTTGATTAATCGCAGTTAACTAAAAAAAATTAATTGCAAATAAAAAATGAATTGTGATTAATCGCCCGTCATTGGCTTGGACGCATGTCCTCTGGAGCATGAAGGGACATTTTAGCGTATCTGGCACATAAATATCATGTGACACTGGCTACAACAGTGCTATGCAAACACCTGTTCTCGCTTTCAGGTGACATCGCAAACAAAAAGTCAGCATCCTTATCTCCTGCAAATGTAAACAAACTTATTTGTCTGCGTGATTGGCTGAACAAGTAGGACTGAGTGGACTTGTAGGCTCTAAAGTTTTACATTGTTTTATTTTTGAATGCAGTTATTTTTTGTACATATTTCTACATTTGTAAGTTCAGCTTTCATGATAAAGAGACTGCATTACAGTATTTGTAATTGGGGAATTGAAAAATACTATTCCTTTTGGTTTTTTACAGTGAAAATATTTATAATAAAAAATAAATTTTAAGTGAGTACCATACATTTTGTATTCTGTGTTGTAATTAAAATAATATATTTTAAAATGTAGAAAACATCGAAAATATTACAATAAATTGTATTCTATTATTGTTTATCAGAGCAATTAATTGCATGATTAATCACAATTACTTTTAATTGCGCGATTAATTGTGATTTTTTTAATCACTTGACAGCCCAAATAAATATTGAATTATTGTTCTCCACTTGATGCCCTTACTGTTCTATCTTTCTGCTTCCTCACACAAGACTCCATTTCTGTAGACTTGCTGTGTTACACACGGCACCAAAATATATTACTGTGTAACCATCACGGCCTATGCTATGCAGGACGTCAAACTAGATGATCATGACAGTCCCTTCACTGGCGTAAAGTCTATTAATCTAGGACTCAATGTCTCACTCACTGGTGCGTACTGAAAGATAGGGAAAAAATTTAAAAGATCTATCTCCAATAACATGGAGGAAAGTTATTCTGTGGTTGGGCATAAAAATGAAATAAACCCAAACAAATGGTAGAAGAAAGAGAAAACACAAACGTTTACAGAGTAAAAGTATAATCAATGTCCTGGTATCTCTAGCTCTCATGCCAAGGACAATATGTCCATCTTAGAATCATAGAACCATAGGGTTAAAAGGGACCAGAAGGGTCATCTCGTCTAACCCTCTGCCAAGATGAAGGATTCTTGAATGTGCCAACTTCAGCCCCTTTAATAGGAGAAGTGAATCCTTCTCTTTAGCAAATCAAGACCTACAGAAAGGTTAACAAACAGTTTTAAAATAATGTTTTGCAGAGAGTCACGAGAGTTTAAAAATAAAATGCCAGGCTTAGCAAAGAATCTTTGCCTCTCGGTGCCTGAGACCATTTAATTTTGCCTAGAAGCCATCTGGATGTCAGAGTGGGAAAGACTGATAGACTCCTGGAACTGACCTAATGAGAGAATGCTGACTCTGTGAGTCCTTTGATCAAAATGTTACAGAATTTGGAGCCGGATCAAAGGCGAAGACTTGGAAGAGTCTGTCAGCTGGCCAGCTGAGGTCCAGAATGTCCTTTCGGGTTTGGGTCTGTCGAGGCTGATAGAACGATTCTCATTATGTGCCGCTAAATGCACTATGAGTTCACTCAAGTGCAGACAGAGAGGCTTCTTAAATGAAAGTGTTAGAAGCAGCATAGGCACAGGATCCTCATGGCTAAGGGCCCAATCTAGTTTCCATTAAAGTCCATGGAGACATCTATCAGCTTCAACAGGAGTTGGATCAGGCCCTTAATATGGACTACAGCTCTTGCTAGTATTCAAGATTGTTTCCCATGCTCTCTTCCAGGCTATCCCTATTATTATTAAACTTTTATTGCTTCCTACAACCCTGCTGGGAGGTAAACCTCGGGGTTTGTCTCGTGTTTCTGGCACAAAGACCCTGTCGGTGACCTTTGCTTTTGAGCTAAGGGAATGGATGAGCTACCGCACAGCATGTGAAAAATGTTCCCATATAACTACTAGCCAAGAAAGAACGTCTCAGATGCCTTAATCCCTAGCAAGAGAACCAGCCCTCTTGTTAATTACATGAACGCTGAGTTTAAAACAAATGGGCATTTCAGAGGCCTACATCACCGTACGTTTCTAAAGGTCTGTGTGTACCAAGGAGATGGCAGAAAGAGATCACGTATGGCTCTAGGATGCACCAAACGACGTTATTAAATTACATTCCGTTAAAAATTCCTGCAGCAAGCCAAGGGGAAATGAATAAGGCTGTTCCCCATGCCCAGCTTGACTGTCTTTGCCACATAGAAATATTCAGGTGCTTTTACTCTTGCAATATTGATCTCACAGCCAGAGTGGGACTAAGAAAGTAGTGTGGATCTGGATTGGGTTTAATGTATTGGTTTGGTCTGGAGACCAAGTCAGGGCAAATCAAGTTCACATTCAACACAGTGAGATCTTCTTTGCTCTTCTCGTGAGATTTTTTAGCCCCAAATGGCAGAATCAAGAACCACCGATTGAGTGAGATTTCCACCACGAGCAAGTCTCATGCGACTTTCAGTCCTCTTGCAACTGCTTTATTAACAGGATTTGAAATATGACCCAGAAAATAGGAACAGGCACCAAAGCAGTATTTGGAAGCTGGGGTCATAATGGAGGATTTGAATTCAAACCACCCTCATGCCCTAATACAGCAAGGTTTGTACTGGAGGTACTGATTTTGGCTGCTTTTTATTTATAATCCTTTTACACTATAGCAAATATTTTTAAACTCTATTTAAACAGACAGGGTCCTAATAATAATCTTTTGTGATGTAATTTTATGCCAGAAAACAGATTTGAGTAATGAACAAGGATAAGTAGCAAGGAATCCTTGCCAGTGGTGAATAGTATACATTTTCCTTGAGATTTACATTGGATTATGAGGCTTGAGACCTTGCAAAGTTCACTCCGTTTAGAAAGTTCAGCATGAAGTTTGGCTTGCTGTAGAGAGACTTTTTTCTCTCCCCACCAAGCTCTTTTGCCCCTTCACCTCAAGAGAGTTTTAATGTCTTTGAATAGCTGGGAAGAAACGGTGAATAGATTCAAATACGGAGGTTGATTGACAGAATCATTCTCAAAACCCACACAAACAAGAAATATTAACTGCTTCGGGGGGCATGTCAAGACCACTCTTCTACTTCAAAACCCTTCACATACAGTTTTGATTTACAAAGCTGCTCTTTATCTCAAAAACAACACAAAAGGGAGACTAAGTCTCATTGGTTTCTCAACCTTACTCCAAAGCTTTGGCTGTTGTCCCAATGCTAGCCAAGAAGAATATTATGCCTTGTTTAGAGGACTAGTCTTTGGAAAGAAGCTGCATTGAAATTATCCATCTTTCAAATGAATTAACGCACATATAGATTTTCCCATCTTTCTGTATATTAACTTTTAACAGGGGAAAACATGTTAGTGTATGTCTAGATCTGCAGATGCTTGAAACCTTTACCAATGCAGAAAACTTTAACCACTTAGTCAGCAAATTGATTCTCTCATCAGCTGATTTAGATTAAATATATGGCAGAATGAGCGTAAAACAGAGTAGGAGACATACAATTCTCCCCCCAAGGAGTTTAGTCACAAATTTAATTAATGCTTTATTTTTTCAATGAGCATCATCAGCATGGAAGCATGTTCTCTGGAATGGTGGCCAACGCATGAAGGGGCATATGAATGTTTAGCATATCTAGCACATGAAGACCTTGCAATGCTGGCTACAAAAGTGTAATGCAAACACCTGGTCTCCTTTTCTGGTGCCATTGTAAACAAAAAGCAGGCAGCATTATCTCCTGTAAATGTAAACAAACTTGTTTGCCTTAGCGAGTGGCTGAACAAGACGTAGGACTGAGTGGACTTGTAGGCTCTAAAGTTTTACATTGTTTTGTTTTTAAGTTCAGTTATGTAACAAAAAGAAATCTATATTTGTAAGCTGCACTTACATGACAAAGAAAATGCACTACAGTGCTTGTATGACGGGGTGGGCAAACTTTTGGGCCCGAAAGCCACATCTGGGTATGGAAATTGTATGGCTTGCCATGAATGCTCACAAAATTGGGAGTTGGGGTGCAGGAGGGAATGATGGCTCTGGCTGGGAGGTCAGATATTAGAAGTTCATGGTGCGGGAGGGGGCTCCAGGCTGGGGCATGGGGATGGGGTGCGGGCAGGGGAGTGAGGGCTCTGGGATGCAGGAGGGTGGGACAGAGGGGTTCGGAGGGCTGAGGCGGGGGGGTTGGGGCATGGGAGAGGGTCAAGGGTACAGGCTCTGGGGGACATTTACCTCAAGCAGCTCCCGGAAGCAGCAATATGTCTCCCCTCTGGTTCCTATGTGGAGGTGCAGCCAGGTGGCTCTGCTCAGTGCCCCATCTGCAGGCACTGCCCCTGCAGCTCCCATTGGCCACATTTGCTGGCCAATGGGAGCTGCAGGGACAGCGCTTGTGGCGGGGACAGCGTGCAGAGCCCCCAGGCTGTCCCTACACATAGGAGCTGGAGGGGGGACGTGCTGCTGTTTCCAGGAGCTGTGTGGAGCAAGCCCCCAACCCTTCTCTCCAGGAGGAGCTTGAGGGCCAGATTAAAATATCTGAAGGGCCAGATGCGGCCGCCCTGGGCCGTAGTTTGCCCACCCCTGTTGTATGAGGTGAATTGAAAAATACTATTTCTTTTGTTTGCATTTTTAACATACATGTGCGTAACTTCATGTTTTTTAGTAACCCTAGAGTTTTCAGTGAGACTATTCATGTGTAATTGTGTCATGTGAGTGTACCAGTGTTGCAGGGCTGGGCCCACATTTGTCTGGTTTTTAAAGTGGATAATATGTACCTTGCTTTTGTGTCATTTTTTTTAATATAGTCATAATATGACAGCAATATAAAGCTTCAGTCGTGCAAAGGCCTGTGCAAATGCTTAGCTTTATGCGTTGTGGGTAGCCTCATTTGTCATGACTGGGGTTTGGGTGGTCAGACTTAGTAGTCGGAGTCAGGGGCGTGCACAAGGAGGTGCAAGCAGGCACAGGCCACCCCAATAATCAGCAGGGGCACAGAATTCCTCTGGTCCTGGGCTTGCGGCAGGGAGGGAGAGCGAGCTTCTCTGGCCCCAGAGCTAGAGGAGTTCTGTGCCCATGCCACAGCCACAGGGCCGAAGAAGCTCTCTGAGGTCCAGAAACCAGAGGAGCTCTGTGACCCCACCGCAGCCAAATACTTGTGGATGAAATTCCTGTGCACGCCCGGTCGGAGTAGGAGCTAAGTTAAGTCAAAAGGCAGAGGCAGAGACCAAGGGCAGGGATTAAGAACAAGGCAGGACGGCCAGAACCAGAGCAGGTCAGGAAGGCAGGAACCGGGGATGAGTCAGGAAGGCAGAAGTCAGACAAGAAGGCAGGCTGCAATGTAGCAGCCTGCCAGGAATACACTCATTTGCATGGACAACTTCCTGTGTCTCTTTCTGGCTTAAGTAGTGTACCAGGTTCCTCCAGCTAGGTCCAATGCTCCGTACCTTTAGCAGAGCGTAAGGCCCTAGGGCTCCCAGTTCTCCAGTCACTAGTACAGTGGTTCCCAAACTAGGGGCACTGCTTCTTCAGGGAAAACCCCTGGCGGTCTTGGACGGTTTGTTTACCTGCCGCGTCCACAGGTTCGGCCAATCACAGCTCTCAGTGGCCGCGGTTTGCCGCTTTTGGCCAATGGGAGCTGCAGGAAGCGGCGTGGGCTGAGGGACGTGCTGGCCGCCACTTCCCGCAGCCCTCATTGGCCTGGAGCGGCGAACTGCAACCAGTGGGAGCTGCGATCAACCCAACCTGTGGATGTGGAAGATAAACAAACCGGCCCGGCTTGCCAGGGGCTTACTTTGAACAAGCCGCGCCCCTAGTTTGGGAGCCACTGCACTAGTATACCTGTTGATGGTGATATGGAGGCAGCAGCGGCCCGCAGGCCTGGGTTCAGGACCCGCAGATCCTCACTTCATTGACTTCAATGGGACTAGTCACAGTGTGTAAAGTTAATCATAGGTATAAAACTTTGCAGGACTGAAGTATTGTAAGTAAACATCCAGGGACCTGCTTTGGACTGGCCCGTGGTATAAGGAAGGCAACAGAGAATATACAATATTGCCTGGCTGGAGAGTTTCTATTGTTCCTTCATATAGTCTTCATTTTACTCATTGGAAAAGGGAGTAATCCTATTGATTGTGTAGCTAGGCTCTTAAATGTGTTGTATTTCATGCAGTGATTTCAGTCCAGATTCAAGTGGATGGGTGTCCCCATAAATTAAAAAATGTGGCTAATTGGTACTCTTCCTTGCACTCTCAGCAAAGAGGCCAAGAACAGATTGGGCACAGAGAAGGAATCACCCTTCTTCCCCCAGAGGGGTTTTCTTCAGGTCTGTGCTGAAGCATATAGGCGAGACACAGAGGGAAAATGTGCTTCTTCTGTTGATGAGCAGAGGACCACATTTTGCAGGGTGATCCACCTGGCACCTTTCACCAGCACTAAATCCACACACAGCTTAAAAATAGAATAAAATATGCTAGTAGGCTTCACAACATTCCTGTATGACAGGGCATGCCCTAGCCCTAAGGACCAGAAATTCCCCAGATCACTAGAAAATGAGAATGAGATAGACATTTACTTACAGGACAGAGGGAAAATAATTTTGGTGCAGCACAGAGAGAGTCCCCACTGCGCTTTTCCCTCATTCTGAGGGATCTGAGTGGGGCCTTACTAGCAATTTCTGATGCCAGCTCTGGGAACAGGATTTCCTACCTTCTCTCAAAGGAACAGAACTGCTTAGCCAAAAGGCCTCTATTGTCAGCCACCTCCATTACGCTGCCAATCCCCCCATTCCATAAAAAGACTCTGTTTGCTTCCACTATGCTGAATTAGCACTTGCGGACACAGTGCTTCATAGATTCATAGATTCATAGATTCTAGGGTCAGAAGGGACCAATGTGATCATCTAGTTCGACCCCCTGCACAAAACAGGCCACAGAACCCTACCCATCCAGTTCTATTACAAACCCCTAACCTATGCCTGAGTTATTGAAGTCTTCAGATTGTGGTTTGAAGACCTCAAGCTGCAGAGAATCCACCAGCAAGTGACCCATGCCCCACGCTGCAAGGGAAGGCAAAAAACCTCCAGGGCCTCTGCCAATCTGCCCTGGAGGAAAATTCCCTCCCGACCCCAAATATGGCGATCAGCTAAACCCTGAGCATGTGGGCAAGACTCACCAGCCAGCACTCAGAAAAGAATTCTCTGCAGTAACTCAGATCCCATCCCATCCAACATCCCATCACCAACCACTGGCATACTTATCTGGCGATAATCAAAGATCAATTGCCAAAATTAGGCTCTCCCATCATACCATCCCTTCCATAAACTTATCAAGCTTAATCTTAAAGCCAGATATGTCTTTTGCCCCCACTACTCCCCTTGGAAGGCTGTTCCAGAACTTCACTCCCCTAATGGTTAGAAACCTTCGCCTAATTTCAAGTCTAAACTTCCTAGTGTCCAGTTTATACCCATTCGTTCTTGTATCTACATTGGTACTAAGCTTAAATAATTCCTCTCCCTCCCTAATATTAATCCCTCTAATATATTTATAAAGAGCAAGCATATCCCCTCTCAGCCTTCTTTTGGCTAAACTAAACAAGCCAAGCTCTTTGAGTCTCCTTTCATATGACAGGTTTTCCATTCCTTGCTGACTGACTGATGCGAACGCTAGCTCGCTGGGGGAGCTTTTGATCCTGGAGACAGGTTGCCCGATGGTGCAGATAGGCCATCTGCAATTTGTCATGACAAATGTTTCCCTCTCTGATCCATTAGGAATTTCTCAACTTCCCTTATTAACAAAAAAACAGGTGAATCCAGGGATCCTCTGCTCCAGACACAAATCACAGATGTGCCTTTCCTGAGGGTGAATTTGTTAAGATGAATCGCCAGAAAAATATTTCCTCCAGATTGAGAGATGAGGGACTTCCAGGTGCTTCTCTCCAGCTCAGTAGCCATACTTAGAGGTACCTTGTTATTGAAGACAGCCTCTCGCTACAAAATTAAACTTCCACACAGCTCAGGAGCATTTGGATCTGGGGGGGCTTAGTGTGAGCCCTTTTTTGCTTCCTGTTCAGTCATTTGGCCTCATGTCACCACTGCAGTAGGTCACACACTTAGTGGTGTATCTCAGAGCAAAGAGAAGGCGGGACTCAGCTGTAATGGACGTCAAGGACGTTCTATATTCAGATTACTGGACACAGACAGGAACCCTTTCCAGCTCTAATACTAAACACAGCCTGTGCCGCCTGATGTCACTACAAAGGCTCTGCCTAAGTCCTGGCTTGGACTCGGGAGTCACAGAAGGGTCTACCAGACACACTTGTCTATGCGATGGGGTATTGATTCCATATTGGCTCGGAAAGAGTTCACTGGAACTGGAGAGCTCAATTAATGCACCTGGGCATGGCTGGAGGATGGCATAGACTGGGGAGGAGCTGGGCATCGGTGAGCGATGCTATAAAGAGAGGATGTCTGGAGGAGAAGGGATCTGCAGGGTGAGAGAAGAACCCTGCAGTCGGCCTCTTGGCGGTGGAGAGACCACTGGAGAACAGGAAGGTTGCTGCAGGGTGAGGAGGAAGTCCAGGGAGAGAAGATGCTTGGAAGACTGGAACAAGACTGGAGCAAGTTCCTGTGTTTGACCCTGACACAAAAGTAAGCCTCAGACTTCCAGGGAGAAGCCCTGGGAGGCACTGCTCATTACAGAGCGCCCTGGAACGAGCTGTGGAAAAGTCCTAAAGAAAGGCTAATTGGAAGTAGTCCAGGGAGGCAGCACCAAGGTGCCTGATGGAGCAGACCTTACCTGCTTAGCCTGGCTTGGACTGCAATCCACGGTAGTGGGAGGCCCTGGGTTTCTCTTCCAGCCACTAGGAAGGTGAGGTGAAGGCCCCAGACAAAAGGGGATAAGGATGATTTTAAAACCCTGGATAAGGCCCATGGGGCCAAGAGTTAGGGCCAAGGGCCATATCACCAGGGTGAAATATGTCGATTATAAATAATGGTCCTGGAAAAGATAAGCCTATGTTACGATTTAGAGGAGGTGGGGGTCCGCATCTGGAAATACAGTGGATTAAGTAATTGTACATACATTCCAAATCTGATGAGGTTCAACAAGGACAAGTGCAGAGTTCTGCACTTAGGGTGGAAGAATCCGATGCACTGCTACAGACTAGGTTCCGAATGGGTAGGAAGCAATTCTGCAGAAAAGGACCTGGGGTCACAGTGGATGAGAAGCTGGATACGAGTCAACAGTGTGGCCTTGTTGCCAAGAAGTCTAATGGCTTTTTGGGCTGTATAAGTAGGGGCACTGCCAGCAGATTGAGGGATGTGATCATTCCCCTCTATTTGGCATTGGTGAGGCCTCATCTGGAGTACTGTGCCCAGTTTTGGGCCCCACACTACAAGAAGGATGTGGAAAAATTGGAAAGAGTCCAACGGAGCGCAACAAAAATTATTAGGGGGTTGGAGCACATGACTTATGAGGAGAGGCTGAGGGAACTGGGATTGTTTAGTCTGCAGAAGAGAAGAAAGAGCGGGGATTTGATAGCTGCTTTCAACTACCTGAAAGAGGCTTCCAAAGAGGATGGATCTAGACTGTTCTCAGTGGTACCAGATGACAGAACAAGGAATAATGGTCTTAAGTTGCAGTGGGAGAGGTTTAGGTTGGATATTAGGAAAAACTTTTTCACTAGGAGGGTGGTGAAGCACTGGAATGGGTTATCTAGGGAGGTGGTGGCATCTCCTTCCTTAGAGGTTTTTAAGGTCAGGATTGACAAAGCCCTGGCTGGGATGATTTAGTTGGGTATTGGCCCTGCTTTGAGCAGGGAGTTGGACTAGGTGACCTCCTGAGGTCCCTTCCAACCCTGATATTCTATGATTCTATGTAAGGATATTAGAGTCTTTGTTGGACTTTCTGTTACCCTGGAAGGGGTGAAAATAAAACAGGGGGCCGGATCATGGGAAGAAGCAGACTACTGCAGGAATGGAGTGAATGTTGGCCAGGGACGCTGAGAGGAAAGAGCTGCAACACTATGCCCAGCCATGAGGGGGCACCCTAGTGACTAAACCCTTCTGTAGCATATTGAACATTTACCAGATTTTGGATTTAAACTGATTCTGGAGAGTGAGTTGGAGAATAGGTTTGTATAAAATACACCCCAGTGAGACTCAAAATAAGAGTTTGTGCAGAACTGACAGTTTTTTAAGGAGGACTCTGGCAATCTCTAAAACTCTTCTGCACTTGCAGGGAGCTCATCCAGGGAGCATGAGGTATCGGAGGAGGCCACTAGAAAACAGTGCATTAATAACAAACTAGAGTTGCAGCTGAGATAATCTGAACTCAGATTTTAGTGCTGTTTGTCTTTGGGATTTTGGATCAGGCCTAACGCTGTGGAACATGCATCTGAACTGTCCAAACCTTGTGAAGGGTTCAGCTCTGCTGATTATAAAAGAAGAAAATAATCCTAAAGGATGAGCTAAAACCTGATAATCAGAAAAAATAGCCTGGAATCCTTGGTCTGAATGCGTTAGTGAGAGATAAAGATTTCGCTGCTGCAGCTCTTCAGTTTCATATTCTCCAAAGCTTTGGGTAAATCACCATTTGGTGGCAGCAAAGAGTCCCTGAGTCCAAAGAGTCCCTGAAATCCTTCAGTACAATCACAAAGGCAAATCGCTTACCTTTTATAACTCCATGTCCTCCGAGGAGGGGAGAGGAGAGATTTAGGGCTCGATCCTGCATGATGGAAGCTATTGGGAGATCTGCCACCCTCCCGAAAAATCCCAACGTGCTCTTTCAGACTGTATATAGAAGCATTATTTCCCTCCCCATCTGTACTGTGGAATCTCCTGAGTGGAAGATGGCAGCTGTTTAATAGGGCAGGACCATGCAACGAGCAATGGAACAGCAAGTGACTGATAGCTTTTCTGGGGCGGGAACTGGGGCAGCAGAATGGAATGACCTGAGGTGGAATTTGGTGTTCCTCTCCACCTAAATCTCAGCACCCTCTAGCTGCTCAGTGCCCACTAACACCAGCACAGGGCCCTGGCTTCAGTACTGACTTAGAGAAAAGATTTCCACCTCCTGCAAACCCCACACTGCTTCTGATTCACCTTCCATCCAATTATTGTACAAGCCCAACCCTATCTGGTTTGTATGTATCATAACCTAGTCCCAGATTTGGACCTTAGCGTCCAAAATATGGGGGTTAGCATGAAAACCTCCAAGCTTAGTTACCAGCTTGGACCTGGTAAAGCTGCCACCACCCAAAAATTAGAGTGTTTTGGGGCACTCTGGTCCCCCCAAAAACCTTCCCTGGGGACCCCAAGACCCAAATCCCTTGAGTCTCACAACAAAGGGAAATAAACCTTTTCCCTTCCCCCCTCCAGGTGTTCCTGGAGAGACACACAGAAGCAAGCTCCATGAATCTAAACAGAGGGATTCCACCCTCCCCGTTTCCAGCCTTGGAAAACAGAAGTACCGAGAGCTAATCTCTCTTCCCCTCTCACCCAGAGGGAATGCAAAGTCAGGCTAGTAAATCTATCACACACAGATTTCCCCCTGATTTCTTCCTCCCACCAATTCCCTGGTGAGTACAGACTCAATTCCCTGGAGTTCCCCACTAAAGAAAATCTCCAACAGGTCTTAAAAAGAAAGCTTTATATAAAAAGAAAGAAAAATACATAAAAATGGTCTCTCTGTATCAAGGTGACAAATACAGGGTCAATTGCTTAAAAGAAATATTGAATAAACAGCCTTATTCAAAAAGAATACAATTCAAAGCACTCCAGCAACTATACCATGTAAATACAAAAGAAAAAAAACAATAACCCCTATTGTTTTTATGATCTCTGTACTCACAACTTGGAAACAGAAGATTAGAAAGCAGAAAACAGAAATCCTCCCATAGCCGAGAGAGAGACAGGCAGAAGACAAAGAACTCAGACACAAACTTCTCTCCACCCAGACCTGAAAAAGTCTGGTTTCCTGATTGGTCCTCTGGTCAGGTGTTTCAGGTGAAAGAGACATTAACCCTTAGCTATCTGTTTATGACACGCCCCCCAAATTGCAGACAGTGGTGAAGCTCACTGACGGCGATTTCCTCCTAGAACTTTAAAATAACCAGATTAGTACAACACATGCACCTTTACATATACCACTAAGTATATAACTAACAGACTTCTACATTTTAAGAACACTTTTTAACTACTGGATTCTGGGAAACTCTCACGGGAGAGTGCATCCGCTACTTTGTTAGAAGCTCCTGAGATGTGCTGAATTTCAAAATCAAAATCTTGGAGGGCTAAACTCCAACGAAGAAGTTTCTTGTTGTTCCCCTTGGCAGTATGAAGCCACTTTAGTGCAGCATGGTCAGTTTGTAGCTGGAACCGCCGTCCCCAAACATATGGGCGTAGCTTTTCCAGGGCATACACAATGGCATAGCATTCCTTTTCACTAACTGACCAGTGACTTTCCCTCTCAGACAGTTTCTTGCTGAGAAACACGACAGGATGGAAGTTGTGATCTGTTGCTTCCTGCATGAGAACTGCTCCTATACCACGCTCAGATGCATCCGTGGTTACAAGGAATGGCTTGTCAAAATCCGGGGCCCTGAGTACAGGGTCAGACATGAGCGTCGCCTTAAGCTGGGTAAAGGCCTTTTGACACTCATCAGTCCACTTAACTGCATTTGGCTGGGTCTTTTTGGTCAGGTCGGTCAGTGGGGCAGCGATTTGGCTGTAGTGTGGTACAAATCGCCTGTAGTACCCGGCCAAGCCTAAGAAGGATTGGACCTGTTTCTTTGACCTTGGGACAGGCCACTTTTGGATAGCATCCACCTTGGCCTGTAGGGGGTTTATGGTTCCTCGACCCACCTGGTGCCCCAGGTAAGTCACTCTGTTTTGGCCTATTTGACACTTTTTGGCCTTAACAGTTAGTCCGGCCTGCCTGATGGGCTCAAAGACCTTTTCCAGGTGTAGCAGGTGTTCGGGCCAGGAGTCTGAAAAAATGGCCACATCATCGAGGTAGGCAACTGCATATTCTCCCAGTCCTGCTAGTAGACCATCTACCAGCCTCTGGAAGGTGGTGGGTGCATTTCGAAGCCCGAAAGGAAGGACATTGAATTCATACACCCCCGCATGGGTGACGAATGCTGACCTTTCCTTGGCAGGTTCATCTAGCGGTACTTGCCAGTACCCCTTGGTTAAGTCTATTGTAGAGATGAACTGGGCACGTCCCAACTTCTCCAATAGCTCATCGGTGCGTGGCATTGGATAGTTGTCTGGACGAGTTAGCGCATTTAGCTTACAGTAGTCCATGCAAAAGGGTATTTCCCTATCTGGTTTGGGTAGCAGAACCACTGGAGATGCCCATGCACTGGTAGATGAGCAGATTATACCCATCTGTAGCATGTTCTGGATCTCCCGTTCTATAGCAGCTTGGGCATGAGGAGACACCCGGTAGGGTGGGGTTCTGATTGGGTGAGCATTACCTGTGTCAATGGAGTGGTATGCCCGTTCAGTCTGTCCTGGGGTGGCTGAGAACAATGGGGCAAAGCTAGTGCACAGGTCCTTGATTTGTCGCCGCTGCAGACGTTCCAGGGTGGTTGAGAGGTTCACCTCTTCCACGCGACCGTCTTTTTTCCCGTCGTAGTAGACACCGTCAGGCCACTCAGCATCATCTCCCTGGACTGTAAACTGACAAACCTGTAAGTCTCTGTAATAGAAAGGCTTGAGAGAATTAACATGGTACACTCTGGGCTTTAGTGAGGAATTGGGAAATGCTATGACGTAGTTCACAGTTCCCAGGCGCTCTTGGACCGTGAATGGCCCTTCCCATGATGCTTCCATCTTATGGGCCTGTTGTGCCTTCAAGACCATAACCTGGTCTCCTACTTTGAAGGAACGTTCTCTGGTATGTCTGTCATACCAGGCCTTTTGCTCTTCCTGAGCATCCTTTAGGTTTTCTTTAGCAAGGGCTAAAGAGTGTCGGAGGGTGCTTTGTAGGTTGCTTACAAAGTCAAGAATGTTAGTTCCTGGAGAAGGCGTAAACCCCTCTCATTGCTGCTTCACCAACTGTAATGGCCCCTTAACCTCGTGGCCATACACAAGCTCAAATGGTGAAAACCCTAAACTGGGATGTGGTACAGCCCTGTAGGCAAACAGCAACTGCTGCAACACTAGGTCCCAATTATTGGAGTATTCATTGATGAATTTACGTATCATGGCCCCCAAAGTTCCATTAAACCTTTCCACCAGGCCATTGGTTTGATGGTGGTACGGAGTGGCAACCAAGTGGTTCACCCCATGAGTTTCCCACAGTTTTTGCATGGTCCCTGCCAGGAAATTAGATCCTGAATCAGTAAGGATGTCGGAGGGCCAACCTACCCTGGCAAAAATGTCTGTGAGGGCCAGGCACACAGTGTTAGCCCTGGTGTTGCCTAGAGCTACTGCTTCCGGCCATCGGGTAGCAAAGTCCACGAAAGTCAGTACGTACTGCTTTCCTCTGGGCGTCTTTTTTGGGAAAGGACCCAGAATATCCACAGCTACTCGCTGAAATGGGACCTCAATTATGGGGAGTGGCTGGAGAGGGGCCTTGACCTGGTTTTGGGGTTTTCCCACTCTATGGCATACCTCACAAGACCGGACATACTTGGCAACATCCTTGCCCATCCCCTCCCAGTGGAAGGACTTCCCCAACCGGTCCTTGGTTCTGTTCACCCCAGCATGGCCACTGGGATGATCATGGGCTAAGCTTAAGAGCTTCCCCCGGTACTTAGTTGGAACCACCAACTGTTTTTGCGGCTGCCATTCTTCCCAGTGTCCACCAGAAAGAATCTCCTTGTATAAAAGTCCTTGGTCTATAACAAACCGGGATCGATTAGAAGAGCTGAGAGGCGGTGGGGTGCTTCGTGCTGCCGCCCAAGCTTTCTGAAGGCTGTCATCTGCTTCCTGCTCAGTCTGGAACTGTTCCCTTGAGGCTGGGGTCACCAGTTCTTCCTCAGACTGTGGACTTGGGCTTGGTCCCTCTGGAAGCGATGTAGGTGATGGGGTTGTTTCCGTTGCTGGTGAACCGCTCTCCACTGGTGCACCTGAGGGTATTTCAGGCTCTGGCTGAGCCTTTTGGGTATGGCTGTCTGTTGCTTCTGCCAGTTTTGGCTCGCTGGCGCCCTCTGGTGTTGAGTTTGAAGATGTGGTTGCAATTGCTGGTGCTGGTTGCTGTTGCTGTTCCAGTTCCGGGCCTGGGACTGGTGGTGCTGTGGCTGTTTCAGTGGTTGGCATGGAATCTGGGTCCACTACCTCTGTCTGGGTCTCTGGTAACACAGATGGGGCATCTGTGGACGGCTCAGGAACAGGAATGGGTCTGGAAGCTTGCCTGGTTTGGCTATGTGTAACCATTCCCACTCTCTTGGCCCGCCTCACCTGGTTGGCCAAGTCTTCCCCCAGTAGCATGGGGATAGGATAATTGTCATAGACTGCAAAAGTCCACATTCCTGACCAGCCTTTGTACTGGACAGGCAGTTCAGCTGTAGGCAAGTCTACAGCTTGTGACATGAAGGGGTAAATTGTCACTTTGGCCTTTGGGTTGATGAATGTGGGGTCTACGAAGGATTGGTGGATAGCTGACATTTGTGCCCCCGTGTCTCTCCACGCAGTAACCTTGTTTCCGCCCACTGTCAAATTTTCCCTTCGCTCTAAGGGTATTTGAGAGGCATCTGGGCCTGAGGATCTTTTGGGTGATGGTGGTGTAATGAACTGCACTCGGATGGCGTTCTTGGGACACTTGGCCTTGATATGTCCCAGTTCATTACACTTAAAGCATCTTCCATCTGATGGGTCACTGGGTCGAGGTGAGTTACTGGAGACTGGTGAGGTGGAAGAATAGTGTGTCTGTGGCTTTACTTGGGTTGTAGGTGGGGTTTTTGGCTGCCCTCAGTTGTAGGGTTTATGGTCGGTGTGCCCTCTGGGTTATTCGTTCCCCTTGACAGTAGCTTTCTTGCTTTCTGCCACTTCCATCCATCTGGCTCCAATCTCCCCCACCTCGGTGAGATTTTTGGGTTTTCCATCTTGTATGTACCGTATTATGTCCTCAGGAACACCATCCAAGAACTGCTCCATTTGTATGAGGAGGTGCAGTTCTTCCAAGGATTTAACATTGTGTCCTGATATCCAGGTCTCATAATTTTTCCCAACGTAGTAGGCGTGTTTGGGAAATGACACATCTGGTTTCCACTTTTGGGTTGTGAAACGTCGACGGGCATGATCCAGGGTTATCCCCATTCTGTATCTGGCCTTGGTTTGAAAAGTTTATAGTCGTTCATGTTCTCCTTAGGCATTTCAGCTGCCACCTCTGCTAAAGGTCCACTGAGCTGTGGCCTCAATTCTACCATGTACTGGTTTTCAGGGATGCTGTACCCAAGACAGGCTCTTTCAAAATTTTCCAAGAAGGCCTCGGTGTCATCACCTGCCTTGTAGGTGGGAAATTTCCTGTGCTGTGGAACCATAATTGGCGAAGGTTTGTTAGGATTGGCTGGAGCCTGTTGCTTAGCCTTTTCTAATTCCAGGGTCTGGCGATGTGCCTCCCTCTGGAGTTCTATCTGTCTTTTGTGGGCTGCATCTTCTTCTTCTTGTTTCCTTCTGTGTGCCACCTCTTCTTCTTTGAGTTTTCTTTTGTGGGCTGCCTCTTTGGCTGCTTGTTCTCTTTTGTAGGCTGCCAGTTTGATGCTTTCTTCCTTTTCTTTCAGCTCCACCTCTTTTTGTCTTTTTTCCAGTTGTCGCCTGTGTTCAGCTTCTTTGATTTGTTCTTCTGCCTTCCTTTTTTCCTTGTGTAAGCAGAGTCAGGATAAGCTCTACACTGACATCTGGTGGAAAGAATTTCAGAGAGTGTATTTGCATAGGCACGCCTACCCTATCCCAGACTGCCAAGCTGTGGGACTGCTTGTTGACAAATTGTTCACCCTCAGTTGGGTGGTACTGGCTAGACATGGGATATGGGTTCCAAAACCCAGAGAATTGAGAGAGGCTGGGGACAGGTATTTGTGCTTGGTGGTGCAGTCTCCTTGTGGAGCCAGAAGCACCAGTTGCACCCCCTCCTCTCTCCACTGTGGAATGTCAGAGTTGATTTTTTTATTCCCTTAAGAATTTAAATACAGGTTACTGAGCTGAAATCACTTTGGGCTAATGGTGCACTAGCACTGGGGCTCCCCTACTATGAGCTGGAATCACTAAGAGCTGAAAATCACTAAAAAGCTAAAATCACTGAGCTGAGAGCACTGAGTACGGTGCTAACTAGTGGGGAGCCCAAAGCTATACTGTGGAACAGAGCTGCTGGCGGAGTGGAGCAGTTTGTGGGGACGGCTGGAGTGGATCACGGGACAGCTGGTGGCAGCAGAGCAGCTGACAGAGTGGAGTAGCTGTGGGATGGGTGGAGCGGCCCACAGAGCGAGCGGAGCCGAGCAGTTTGCAGAGAGAACTGGAGCAGCTCATGGAGCAGAGCAGCTGGTGGAGCGGAGCAGTTTCTGAGGACGGCTGGAGGAGCGGCTGGTAAAGTGGAGCAGTTCGTGGAGAAGGCGGAAGCAGAACCCACGGAGAGGCAGGGCAGTTGGCCCTGGACCACGTAAGGTGCCCCTTTCTATCCAGGCTGGGGGGAGGGACCTCTACAGATAAACTCTCGATCTCTGGGGTGGCATTGACCAGAGACTTTTGGGTTGTTGGACTTTGGGGTGATTGGACTTAAAACCCTAAGGGGAAAAAGGACAGTGCCAAACGTACTTGGAGGTGGGTTTTTGTTTATGGTTTGTGTTATAACTCTGTTTGTGGTGTTTCTCCAATGGGATGCCGCATTAATTCCTTCCTTTATTAAAAAGATTTTGCTACACTCAGACTCCATGCTTGCGAGAGGGGAAGTATTGCCTCCTAGAGGCGCCCAGGGGGGTGTGGTATGTGAGTGTCCCAGGTCACTGGGTGGGGGCTCGAGCCGGTTATGCATTGTGTTACTGAAACGGAACCCCTGGATACTGAACCCGGCCCTTGTTGCTGCCAACTCAGAGGGGCAGAAGGGTTACACTTGGAAGTCATGGTTCCTGTTTTCTTGTGTTGGGGTGCCCTCTGCTGTTTATTGTCTGAACTGCAGGCTCTGTTGCCTCCTGGCGTCTGCCTAGCAACAGTGCCTTTTTCCCTTTCTTCCTCTAGCTAATCTTTTCAATGTAAAGTAAACCAGAAAAACCACTTTATTTGCATGTGTATAGTGCTGGTATTTGACTCCTAATGGGAGTGCTATTGTGTGACAAAAGACCCATAATAGTTACTTAATGGTTGCTTGCTTAATATGCAAGCCAGAAACTGCCAGAGAGAGCAGAAAAAAAAATCTCTCTGGTTCCTTTTAAAAGCAAACCGTTCCTCTCTGCTTAAAAGCCCCTAGCAGAGAAAAGAAAAATATAATATTCCTACTGGCTTCTGGATTCTACCTTTCCCACCAACGCTGCCACTCATATCATAACCTAGTCCCAGATTTGGACCTTAGTGTCCAAAATATGGGGGTTAGCATGAAAACCTCCAAGCTTAGTTACCAGCTTGGACCTGGTAAAGCTGCCACCACCCAAAAATTAGAGTGTTTTGGGGCACTCTGGTCCCCCCAAAAACCTTCCCTGGGGACCCCAAGACCCAAATCCCTTGTCTCACCACAAAGGGAAATAAACCTTTTCCCTTCCCCCCTCCAGGTGTTCCTGGAGAGACACACAGAAGCAAGCTCCGTGAATCTAAACAGAGGGATTCCACCCTCCTCGTTTCCAGCCTTGGAAAACAGAAGTACCGAGAGCTAAACTCTCTTCCCCCCTCACCCAGAGGGAATGCAAAGTCAGGCTAGTAAATCTAACACACACAGATTTCCCCCTGATTTCTTCCTCCCACCAATTCCCTGGTGAGTACAGACTCAATTCCCTGGAGTTCCCCACTAAAGAAAAACTCCAACAGGTCTTAAAAAGAAAGCTTTATATAAAAAGAAAGAAAAATACATAAAAATGGTCTCTCTGTATCAAGGTGACAAATACAGGGTCAATTGCTTAAAAGAAATATTGAATAAACAGCCTTATTCAAAAAAAATACAATTCAAAGCACTCCAGCAACTATACCATGTAAATACAAAAAAAAAAAAAACCAATAACCCCTATTGTTTTTATGATCTCTGTACTCACAACTTGGAAACAGAAGATTAGAAAGCAGGAAACAGAAATCCTCCCATAGCCGAGAGAGAGACAGGCAGAAGACAAAGAACTCAGACACAAACTTCCCTCCACCCAGACCTGAAAAAGTCTGGTTTCCTGATTGGTCCTCTGGTCAGGTGTTTCAGGTGAAAGAGACATTAACCCTTAGCTATCTGTTTATGACAGTATGATGGGAGGAGATCACAGCCTCAGGCGGGATGGCTGCTGCCTGGGTGACAGCTATGTGAAATAAGATGTGTGGAGTTCAGCTAAGCTCTGTCCTCCACTGGAACCAGGTCTGCGGTACTACTGCTGGTGATGTGTGTAGTGGTCCTGGCTGAGCTGGGCATAGGTAATATGGGCTTAAGGCTGTCTCTGCCAGTGCTGTATAGGAAGTGCACTGAATATGCTTCACTTTTGCTTTCTAACATCCTCCTATAAACTCACACATCTGGGTTTCCCGCTTCTCCAACCCCCAGGGGGTCCCCTCTGTCCCTGGCCGAGGCTTTAAGACCCTCCACTTTTCCTTATGGTCACCATTCTTCAAGCAGAAGAGGTCTGGACCGAACCCTTTGAGGGAGGCCTGTCAAAACCCTGCTCGTTAATCAGGGGTTGCTAAGTGCTATGAAACATTCATACCCACCCCCAATCAGTGAAGTGGTAGGGCTCTACCACTAGAATTTCTCCCTTAGCCTGTGATAAACCGTGTGGGCCATGGGATGTATGTGGTATAGGTAGAGACTTGGGCATCTCTTCATTTGTGTGCCTATTTCAACACAAGCGGCAAAAGGAGGGAAGTGGCACCGCCTGGCAAACCAACTCCTGTGACATGCCCTTGCTGGGAATGTTTGCACTTTGTTCCTGGTAAATAGCTTGCGTGTGGTGATACAATGGGGAATTGTTCAACCAGTGTCATTGTGAAAAGGGACAGGCCTGGGGTGGGGAATACTGTATACAGGACAGTAGAGCTCTTCCCCATTGGGAAAATGCTGTCAGTATGACCTGGCACCCTATGTCATCTGGCCCATTCGATAGTCAACACATTCCACTTCGGATGTGTTTTCCTCAGCTCTGGGAAGGAGTGGTCTCGCGTGGGGATGATTCAGCAGTATCCCCAGTAAGTGAGTCTCGATCAGAGGTAGGGAAGTCACCTCAGCTTTCCTTTCAGTGTGGTGGTAGAACTTTAACAAGGTGCTTCCAGAAGCCTCTTCCAGCACCTCACTGGGAGAGGCTGAGCAGGCTGCCTCTGCACTACAGAAAAAACAAGCACGTAAGCTAGCTTATTTTTTGGAGGAGGTTGCATTAATTGCATACTGTCCTACTACTCTCATGCGGTCTAATTATCCATCCCAGGTATCGTATAACATTGTCACATTGCACCTTCAGGCAGCTTGTCCTGCGCTTTCGTTAATGAACTGTATTATGGTAACACCTAGAGGCCACAGTATTTCTTTAATGCAATCCTGTTTATTTACAAAAAATGTACAAAGGCTAGTTTGCCCGAATACAATAAGAATCAAACAACAGGAGACCATTTCTTTGTTCACAGTTCCAAGCCTCTTTCAAGCCAGCAGTTGACCCAAAAACTCTCCCTCTCTCTCTCTCTCTCTCTCTCTCTCGGGGTCACACCACAGGCGCTGGCTTCTAATTTTCCCTGGGGGTGCTCAAACCCTGCTCTGCCCCAGGCCCTGCCCCCACTCCACCCCTTCCCCTAAGCCTCCACCCCCACCCCACCTCTTCCTGCCCCCACTCCACCCCTTTCCCCAAGGCTGCACCCCTGCCCTGCCTCTTCCCCGCCCAGTTCCACCCTCTCCCCCGAGTTTGCCCCGTCCCTGCTCCTACCCCTCCCTCCCAGCACCTCCTGCATGCCACAGAACAGCTGTTCTGCAGTGTGCAGGAGGCACTGGGAGAGAGGGGAAGGAGTTGATCAGTGAGGGCTGTGGGTGGGAGTGGAGTTTGGCTGCTGGTGGGTTCTAAGCACCCGCTCATTTTTCTCCGTGGGAGCTCCAAGGCTGGAGCACCCATGAAGTTGGTGCCTATGGATCACACTACAAGTGTTTCTCTGGCTTTCTCTGGCACTTTCTTGCTGCCTCCTCTGTATGCTATAGTGGTGTTTCTTTCTCTTACACATACGCACCCAGCTCCATCAAACAACACCCAGCCCCCTGCATTTGCATTCACACCACAGGGAAAACCCTTCAGACCACATGGTTCAGCTGCTACTTCAGCCTTGCATGTGGCTAGTGTTCTGGATGGTGGCTCCTAGTATCTCAGCTATCTGTTTCATAAAGAAATTCATTGCTTTTTACATTCATCCTGAATGAAGGTTGGCTGTTAAAGGAAGTAGGGGAAAGGGAATCCGGAAGAGGTGAACCCAGCTTACTCAGGTCACAGCACTTGTTAACATTCTAACCAACATCCAAGCACAGTGTTCATTTTTTATACTAATGTAAAAAAAAAAAAAAAAAAAGGTAACAATTTAGAATGATTCCTGCTGATAAGAAAATCACTGTACTTAATTTCATTAATAGAGCAGGCTGTGGGATACATTTCAAAGCACTGGGTGAGAAGTAAGCTCCCAAATCCCATTAAGAAATAACAGGATTTATGTGCATTCCTCCCATATATTAACTTTCTCCTCTGGAAACGCCTTGTGCTGAGTTGGTACCATTTTACAGGCAGGTGCAGCATTCTTCAGTTCCCACAGCCCCCTCCGGATAATCTACTGGCCTGAAAGCCCTTCTCTATTCTCACTAGAGAATGAGGATTTTCAGAATGATAGACAAGGGACGTGTTTGGCTGACAACTGTTGTAGCTCCACGTTCCATCACGTCTCAAAACACACATTCTGTAGTGGTGCTGAAAGCAGGTTTTTTCTGTCTACACCAACAATCCAAATTTTTCCAACACCAATCGGGAGGGAGAGAATTTCTAAACAGCCATTGTCAACTATGGGTCATTTTCCTTCTGTTGACTGATGTTCCGATGAACACCTTCAGCATCTGAAATCTCAGATACTTGGCTAATATTGTCATTGTTGTCTCTCATTATTAGAGCTGACCAAACTTTTTCAGATAAAGTATTTCCAGTGGCTTATTTTTGAAAATGGGACTTTTTGCAAAAAATCGTCAACCTCTCCAAATGTTTTCCCTTTCTTTGCCAACATTTCATGGGCATGTTTTATTTGTTTTTAATCAACCTTTGTGCTGATAAATGCGAAATGTTCATTCACTATTTCAAGCACCACTTTAATAAAAATCTTGATTGAAAATATTGTGGAAACTTTTGCCAAAAGTCAGAAATGGGACCATTTTGAACCCTGCAAAGTGGAAAATTTTGAAGTTTCCTGGGAAGGTGCTTTTCTTTCTTTTTTGATCAGCTCTAGGCATTATTTGTTTTTCATTACTGAAGTGCTAAGAGGCCTCACTCAGGGATCAAAGCCCCAGTGTGCTAGGCATTATATACAAACAGAATAAAAATACAATGCTGCTTAAAGGAGCTCACAATCTCTGCATGTGATGCAACAATAGGTGGATCAACGAAACAAATGTGGGTGATGGGTAAAGAGTGAAATGTAGGCCCTTGACCTGCAAAGACTGCACATGCTCAATGAGTATGCACGATGAGCAGACTCATTGAATCATTGCTTTACATAATAATGCTACTGCTTTTAGGAATTCAGAATTATGCAACTTGATGTTTCTGTGTAATTTAAAGATGGAATCAAATGTCTCTAGCTGCACTTATTTACTGTTGGAATAATCTTCTCCTTGAAGATTTTTGATAGTGCTGGAGCCATGCGTTTATCTTTTCTTGAAGACAATCTAGGAATGTATCTGTTCACCTTTTTTATTAAAATTATTATTTTTGAAGTGAGTGGATATTTTAGAAAACCAGATTGGTCCCCAGTGCCAGACAACTCATTTTTATGTGTTCATTGCAGAACAGTCTTGCAAGTGGACTGAAAGAGATCCGCATTTCTGAAACGCAGTCTCATAGAAACTGGGAAATGAACTGCTGGAATTCAGACCAACGATCTGGCTGTTTTCCAGGAGCAAATACATGGCAAAACACATTTCTACTTTCAAGAGAGTGAGAGCCTTAAAACGCAGAAAGAAATGTAAACCATTTGGAGAGAAGGAAGCAGAGGGATCTTCATATTATCAAAGATTTTCTGCCCTTCATTTCATGTTTGTTTAAAAGCAGTTGCCCTTATTTCTTGTATAGCGTCAGTTCAGAAGGGATGCAGTCGCTGACCTGACTATAAGGCAACAGCAAAAGGTTAGAAGAATTAGTCGTGAAGTGCAGACTTTTATTAATAGTTGTATTGTGGTCCCCTTGGCACCAAGTCTGCAATTAAATAGGTTGCTGGCACTTGTCCCTTGGTTAAATGACTGCCACTGTTCACCCCGCTTGCAAGTCAATGAATGCAACGCTCTTGGGGAGACAAGTTCAAACACGTTTGTTTCTTGGGAATACTGCACAGTTCTGATTCCAGGCTAGGAGGTTTCCACAGGCTTTCTGTGTAAATCTTTGTTGTTGTTAGGTCTCTATAAATAGCCCATGCAAACTAAAGCTAGGGAAATGGGTGTGGGGAGGGGGAAGGGAGAGGAGAACACAAGGGAGAAAGGCACCATGGAAGACTGATGGAGAAACAATGTTCTTTGAAGGGATCCTCCCATTCTCTTATGCTAGGGGCTAGAGATGTTTTAGGATTGCAGCTTTTGTTGAAGAGGATTAAGTTTTCATCACAGCTTCATCAGGGGTGACTTAGTCTTTTTATCCATCCAGCAAGTCAGCCACACACAGGGTGGTTTCCGCCCCACCCTGCCCAAAAGGGGAAAGGAGCCAATTTCTCCATACATAGGACCCTATCTCTCTCCCACTTAAATGAATAGTAGGAGGTATGGGCCCATGAGCCTGCACTGCTCTGTGAGTCAGTCAGCAGCAGCTACTTTCAGAACAGTGTGGCCAATCTCTGCTTGCCAGAAAACATCATGCCCGTGATTTATTAAGGCTCCATACACCCTGGGAGAGAGAGTCCCTGTGTGCCCCCCCCCCCCACCGCCCATACCTAAATCTCTAACCTAGCAACCCCACCTGGCCAACCAAAACAGTCTGTTTTACTTAAGGAATGTGAGAGAACAAGGTAAATTCATTAACATTGTACTTCACAGTCCAGTGCTGTTTGTAAATATAGATGGCATTTTTGTGGTAATTCTAGTCTGATCTGCATATATTTGTTACACTGCTGTCAGGTCAGGTACACAATAGCTACTGTAGAAAGAAGATAGGGCTATATTTGAGTTCACATTTCTTTTGTCTGAAAAACTGAGGATTTTCCCAATGTGAATAGTAATTGTAGGTGCTTCAAGCTTTGGTGCCCAACTTGAGACATCTTAGAGGAGGTCTGATTTTTTTTAGAGGGTGGGTACTCAGCACTTTCTGAGAACAACTCAGTAGTTTCAATTTGCCCACACAAAAATAAACACTTTAGAAAACTTAGACCATGGAGTCAAAGTTTTCAAAAACAGCACCCCGTCTGTTGCACTCCTGTCTTTGGGTTAAAAATGGGAACTAGTGGTTAATGATCTGTCACCAGAGTAAAGGGTCTCATACAGATATTGGTCTAACTTCGTAAGTCCCCAGACTAAACTCAGAGCTTCTTTATCAAGTTGTGTGTAGTTATATTCTTCAGAGTATGAAATCTTTCAGTCTGATCTTCCATCACATGTGAAATTACTGCTCCTATTCCATATGGGGAAGTGTCACAAGCTAACTTCATAGGCAAAAGATGCATAGTAGTGTCCCCTTTCAGAGGATGTGACCTTCTTGGCCTCATCCAAAAAGCCTTGGTATATCTCATCCAGTAATTGGTTTTTGGTTGCTTCATTTTGCATCCCACATACTAACCAATCCCTCGCTGCATCATTTAAACTGCCTCCAAATTGAAGCTGCTCTGTTAATGTCCTTAAGCCAGTCACATGTTCGAAAACTGTTTCCTTTTTCTTTTTGCTTCTGTTTTAAAAAGCTGGAATGCTCTGCAGTCACCAGGGACTTTCAGGATGATGTAGAATTTAAACAATCCCAGCAAAGGTTTGCCTGCTAGTTTAGTAGGAGCTATTGGGCCACACAGACCGTACAAGTTTTAACCCCTGGGACTGCCACCTTTTTCTCGTAAATTATACCATTAGTGATGATATCCTGTTCCAGTGTCTCAGTATAGTTGGACCAGTCCTCTACAGGGTTATCAAATAAGCCTGTTTACCCCAAACAGCCATTTTTCCCTTCCTACCACCCTCCAAATGAGCTGCTAGCCCCAGGGGCCGAAAGGGGCATTTCCCTCATCACTTTATCTCCGCTATCTCTCTGTTTCACTCTGTTCCTGGTCACGTGTTGTGTCTTTGGCCTTTACATAACAACAGTAGTATGGAGACGCCACATGGGCACGATGGGGCCCTAATGACTATTTTCACGAAATACACACCGCATGCTAGGTCTAATGACATATACACACTTAACTGGGTTGCGTGGAAGAGTCACAGCTAGAGTGCGTACAAAGGCAGTATGCTCCTCTGTGTAGGGTGCTGGACTAGGACTCTGCGCCTTCTGTTTTATTTATGGCTCTGTTATGTGACCTTAAGCAAATCATTTTACCTCTGTTTTCCCCTCCCACCCTTTGTCTGTCTTGTCAATTCAGACCGTAAGATCTTCAGGGCAGGGACTGTCTCTCTTAAGGTCTAGCGCAATGAGGTGCTGGTCTTGGTTTTGGCTTCTAGGTGCGACCATAATACAAATAATAATGATTGCAACTTACTGTGATTCTCCAAACCAGGAAATCAGCTAAACAACTGCAGTTTTGTGAGAAGCAAATATACTTGGGTGACAGTCATCAAGTCATTGCTAACCCTTCTGTGCCCCTGAAAATTTTCCCCATCTGTAAAATGGCCTTTATAATACATAATCTGGAGTCAAGGGGAGGCTTGCCTGAAGAAGCACTGGTGGACTGGACCTCAGATCAGTAATGGTTTGCAGTGGACTAGAAGCAAGGAGATCTGGATTCTATCCTGGCTTTAGAACTGACTTCCTGTGTGAGCTTAGGTAATACACTTATTATTATTAATGATGATACTTTGCACTCTTTTAGTGCCTTGTGTCTAAGCATCTCAAAGTGTTCTACAAACTGAGAAATTCAGCCGCACAACAGCCCTGTGATGTAGATCAGTATCACTTTGTAGATGAGGAAACAAACTTCAGTGACTAACCCAAGATGGCAAAGGACCTGCTGTGGCAGAGGCAGTAGAGCCCATGTTTCCTGTGTTTTCACCACAAGAGTCCCTCATTTCTCTGTGGCCTCGTGCCCAAATCTATACAATGGGGATAATATTATTTATGGTTAATTACCACTGATGATTATTTGTTATTTAGTGATTATTTAGATTGTAAGTTCTTTAGGGAAGAGACCATATTCTTATGTTGTGTGTGTACAGTGCGTAGCGCGATGGGTCCTGACCCTTGATTGGGACTTTTAGGCACTACCGCAGTACAGCAGCTGCCTGACCTCACTCTGGAACCGATGAACAGGAAGGGCTAGATTGTCATTGAAAAACTAGCCACCTGTGAGTGTGTGTGTGTGTGTGGAGGGGGTCACTCAGCGAGGCACAATTCTTTTGCTTCTTCCCAGAGGGTCCTAGTAATTTGCTAGGGTCCCTGACCAGTCGTGTATTACTGCCCCTCCACTGCTGGTTCAGCTGTACTGGCCAGTATGATGAGAGGTGGAGACAAAACTCCATTGAGTCCTTTCCCCTCTTTCCCCACCTGCACAGGGGGTGGAAGTACACTGTGCACATGTAGCAGTGTGGAGGGTGTTTGACTTCCTGTTGTGCCCACCCCCCATGTAGAAGTGCAGGGCCAATCTGTGACCTGGCCCTTAGGGAAAGCGATGGTGCAAGCTGGAAAATGAAACAGTCTAAGTGCAAGCAAATTCCAGATGGCAGTGCAAGGAATCAGTGTGCTGTGTGCACAGTTTCCCAGTGGCTGCTGTAGTGAGGATACCTAAGGGCCCATTAGGAGAAAGAAGTGATTGCACCATGTATTCTCCATAATGTTTGATGTTCCTCTTGCACCCTATATAGCTCCCTCTAGACTAAGAAAAGTCGAGGCTGGTTACCTGGCCTGCGTTCATGACGGAGAGAAACAGGAGCTGACATCTTTGTCAGGCAGCTAACGATGGCTTCCTGCCAGTGTGCTCACCACACAGAAAAGCAGCCGTTCGGCCTAGGGCAGGCTCTGATTATGTAACGCTGCTTTAGGACTGTTCCATGAGCCGCCTTTCACAGCAAGGAGTGTAAGAATTTGTCATGCCAACACGTGACCGAGCAGCAGCATGCCAAAGCCCTGCTTCTTACCCAAGAGCAAAACCGCTCGACCAGCAATACTCTTATGAGGATGATTTCTGGTCTTTCTTTGCTCACGTGCAGCACAGCAGACTTCCCGCACCCCAAGGCTAAGCTATGCCTACTGACTGCCATCTCTGTTTCCTCACAGAGGGTGTTACTGAAGAAAATGTCTTTCTGTCTTTAGCTGGGGGCCTAGAGAGAGCGAATGATTGGGGAATTTTACCTCCCAGGAAGTCTGAGGGGTTGGATTGCTCCTGTGTGACGCCAGCATGCCGTACTTTCAGAAAAGGTCCAGAGCTGAATATTCCCCTGTTTTGTGACTATTGATAGCATGTGAAAGAAGAGCCAGGTCTCCAGCGGACGGACTTGTCTGTATAATGGCTTGCAAAGAAGGGCTGGGCATGGGCAAAATGCTGAGAGTCTTAACCTATGTTTGCCTATAGGCTGGCTATGGAGTTTGGTATCTCCCACCGCAGAAATCAGGCTTGTGGGGGACATTTTCTCTCCAACTCTTCTCTGTTATTAAGCCCCAGGGAGGGAGGCATTGTGGTCCCATTTCTGGCTCTGCCACAGACTTTTCTGGTGATGTTTGGGCAGGTCACTTCATCCCTCTGTGCCTTTATTCCCCAGCTGTAAAACAAGAATAAAAACGCTTATTTTCATCTACCTCTTTTCTGTTTTCTCTACTTAGATTGTAAACCCTGAATTGCTGAAAGGGCCAATAGACACCAGCTCCAAACCTGGTCCTGTCTGTCTGGAATGGCTGTCTCTTACTGTGCGTTCATAATACATTATAAAGGTTTTCTGAGCGCAGGTGACAAGAAACGCAAACGCCTACGGCTCTGTCATGCTCAAATGTTATTAAAAGTAAGGCAATTGATTTCTCATTATTGTCCTGTAGATCAGTAGCATCTGTGAGTAGATGCACAGTTTGGTTTATTATAGTCAGTATTTCAGCAGCAAAATTCCTTACGGGGAGCTTCTAAAATGTAAGCATGCTTGAGTGACTGCATCTTTAGGGTGTCTTTTGCATCTCATCAGCTCCTCAAACAATGGGTTCTTCTGCTGGTCAGGTTTTAAGAGAACCCAGGGTGAGTGGTGGTTGTTCACTGCAGAGAATGTTTGATTGTTCTCAGGCTGTGATCTTATCAGATCTCATTAGCTAAGCAGGTTGGACTGGGCCAGTACTCGGATGGAGACTTGGAAATGCTACAAGAAGGGGCTTTGGGGATTCAGTATATGCCTTTATTCCCTCTGAGTCCATACAGACCCAGTGCCCCCAGAGGGTTCTGGAGAGTGGAGTGGACACTGTGCTGATGAAGGTTCTGGCTTTCTGAACACTAGCAGTCATTACGGGTCATCCTATGGACAATTTTGCTAGATCATGAACCCTGGGTCCTGGCCAAATTCCATCAAGAGTTAACTTAACTGTCAACTTAAATTCCATCTCAATACTTCTCTCCTTGTCCTAAAACTGTTACATAGCATTGATGGTGTTAATATACTAGCTGCTCTGTGCTGTTGTAGAGATGGCTGCATTTTGGCAGTGGGTTCAGTAAAATGATCTCTCTGTAGACATAGTTTGTAAATCTTTAAAATATAGTGATGTGTGAAAAATGCACTATAAATGAATGAATAACCGCAGTCATCATATCTGACTATATGTTATACTTTTGATAGTAAAAGAAACCATAATGCACAGCACAGTGAGACACAATGGTGCACTGAACTGAATGACAATAACTGCATTTAGACAACAACTGAGAAAAAGAGCTTTGTGTGCACACCAATGATAGGATCTTTGACTGACTTCATACCAGTGTTAATAGAGTGATTTTTTATTTGTTAGCAACCCATGTAAACAGGAAAAGGAACAGGCAAACCGTGCAGAAGATAGAAGTGTGAAAACTGGGAGAACGAGTGAGCAACTAGTTAGAAAATCTGTGTGCACTTATAATATGGTCATAAAATATGTGTTGCATTGCCTGCTAGTGGCTAGTCCACCTGGAGGATAACAGCCTACCATTGCTGTCAGCTGGCAACTGCTTCTTTAGCTCAACTGGTAGAGGTCTGTGCTAGGGATCTGAAGGCCTTAAGTTCCAGCCCTGCTGACAAACTCACACATGGGGTGGTAATATACTAGGACCCTTTTAACTACCTCCTGTAAGTGGGAGATGAATGTGCAAACTTATTCTTACTAAGGGGATGTCTACTCTTAAAAAGCTATAGCTGCAGTGCTGCAACTGCAGCATTGTAGGGTTTTAAGTGTAGATTTTCACTACAGCGACAGGAGGGGTTCTCTCATTGCTGTAGTTAATCCACCTCCCTGGGAGGTGGTATCTGTGCCAACAGAAGAATTCTTCTGTCAACCTAGCACTGTCTATACCAGGGGCTGGCTGGCATAGCTATGTCTCTCAGAGTGGGGATTTTTCACAGCCCTGAGAGCTGTAGCTATGCCGATTGTAAGTTCTGAGTGTAGACTAGCCCTAAATTTGAATGTCCTTCATCAGGACTTGGTAGTAGAGTCTGGCTCTGAGGAGCCATTGCAGCGGGAAAGGTTGAAATTCATGGCTGGTGTCTGCTCTCTCCAATACAAGTATTTAGTTCCATCATATGTGTGAATTATGGCCAAGACTTTCAAAAGTGACTAATGACTTTGGGTGCCTCATTGTTTTGGTGCCCAACTTGAGACACCTGAAAGAGGCCCCCTTTGCAGATTGTGCTCACCGCCTTCCTCTGAAAATCAGACCCCTTTGAGACATCTCAAGTTGAGCACCCAATAAGGCACTCAAAGTCAATCGTCAATAATTGCTTTTGAAAGTCTTGGCCATTATGTCTCTCTATTTTTAACATAACCAGAAAGTAAAGGCCAGGATGTTGGAAAGAAGTTAGACTTAATTATACACCAAACTTTGCTGTCTTGAGCTAGAAGGAGTATTTCTTTGGTGTATAGGCCAGATCATATCTAGCTCTTCATTGAAGAGGAGAAGGGAAAGAAGGTTCAAGGAGCCCTTACATCTGCTTAAGGGGCAGCCATTATTCCAGTTCTGTTCCTTGAGTGCATGGGTGGAAGTTGTTTAGGATCATCAGCGGATCATAACACCCCATAGGAGACAAGGATGGATTGGACTGAGGAAGGACTTCACCTGTCTCCCTTCCATACTGGTCAGCAGAAGCTGGTTGACTCTGGGAGAAACACATATTGTCTCTCCAAAAATACGTAGTTGCCACAGCTATGTGTGCTCTCTTCTCTCCCCATTAAACATACCACTTGTTTTAGGCAGGAGATCTCCAAACACTCCTCACTGCAGCAGTGGTTGGAAGGCTAAAATACAGCTCTAAGAATACGTCTACACTACCTGCCGATAGATCTATCGGGGATCAATTTATCGTGTCTAGTGTGGATGCAATAAAATCGATCCCTGAGCGCTCTCCTGTCGACTCCGGTACTCCACAGCCGCGAGAGGCGCAAGTGCAGTCGACAGGGGAGCAGCAGCAGTCGACTCACCAGTGTGCTCACACTGGGGTAAGTAGACCTAAATACATCGACTTCAACTACACTATTCTCGTAGCTGAAGTTGCGTATCTTAGGTCGATTCCCCCCCAGTGTAGACAGGGCTATGTCTGAATGACTGATTTTGGCAGCTGAAGACCTTGTTGATTACAGCATGATTTCTCTACGGCTCACACATTGTGGCTGGGCAATGAAATCAGAGCCCACCCAAACCAGCTGCATTCTTGGCTGCTGAAGCAACCCTTCTCAGTTTTCATTAAGTTTAGCAGGTTTCTGTCTCAGAAACATGGGGAAGAGCTTGGTGAAATATATGACTAACCTGAATCCTAACTTCTATGGATTTCATAGAATCATAGAATATCAGGGTTGGAAGGGACCTCAGGAGGTCATCTAGTCCAACCCCCTGCTCAAAGCAAGACCAGTCCCCAACTAGATTTGCTCATCACTGTCACACACAATAGTCCCTTACAAAGCTATATGCTAGCATTTGCCTGTAGATTAATCCAGTCTAATTTGGCCTAGATATGCTGTTGTAATCACCTGCTATTTTGGTTGATTGAACCAGGGACCTCCAGAGCTAACAGCATGAACTGCTACAGTTTGAGATAATGGGGCAGGCCTCTGTAGATGGCGGCCGTAACAACTCATATGCTCTGCAGATAAGCATAGTGGGGGACCTGTAACACACACTCATGCATAGGTTACACTGTGATGTAGCCCAGTGGCTCTCAACCTTTCCAGACTACTGAACTCCTTTCAGGAGTCTGATTTGTCTTGAGTACCCCCAAGTTTCACCTCACTTAAAAACTGCTTTCTTACAAAACCAGACATAAAAATACAAAAGTGTCACAGCCACACTGTTACTGAAAAGTTGCTGATGTTCTCGTTTTTACCATATAATTATAAAATAAATCAATTGGAATATAAATATTGTACTTACATATCAGTTTATAGTGTACAGAACAGTATAAACAAGTCATTATCTGTATGAAATTTTAGTTTGTACTGACTTTGCTAGTGCTTTTTATGTAGCCTGTTATAAAACTAGGCAAATATCTCGATGAGTTGATGTACCCCCTGGAAGACCTATGTGTGCCCCCAGGGGTACATGTACCCATGGCAACCACTGTTGTAGTCAACACAGAAGTCAGATGCTGAATGATAATCATCCTATGGCTTCTTGACACCTTCAGCCATAGAAATAACTAGGGATGTGCCCAAATCGGAATACTAAATATTTGAGAGAAGACACAAATCAAGACACTTGGGGGAAGTTTGGATCTGGATCCAGATCAGATTTGGCTTCTCAACTTTGTAACTTGTTGCCTTTTTAATTATTTTCTATTCCTGTTAGTTAAGTACAGACAACATTCTCTAATAACAGATTAAGTGACCATGATGGAACAAATTCTTAAATATCAGGTCAGTTGAAGAATAGACAGTGTAGAGGCGGTTCTTTGTCTTGTTGGAGAAATGTGCAAACTAGAACATTTCCAAATTTCATTTAGCATTTTGTAGTAGTCAAAAGACATGACTACAAATGATCAGTTACAGAAGGAGGTGATCTATGCAGTGCTCACATCAGAAATGTCCAGGTGGGGAAGACTCCTATCTGAACATGAAAGAATACACTTTTCCAAAATCCTTACATGTCAAAAAAATGAAAAATGAGGTGTTCTTGTAGCTGCTCAATGGACCGCTCGGAGACCTTTCTTGCAAGAGCAACTGAATCTGAATTCATCATTGTTTGGTTTGTGCCACCCAGCGGGTCAGGTCAGGGTGTTTCTCTGACCTGAGCTTGCAAGTGATGGACAGCTCTGTAGAGGGCATTATCCAAGTATAATGAAATGGAATGAAAGGAAAACCATGTGCCTTTCTCTCAGGGTAACTATTTTCCCCATTCCTGCTATCTTTGGGATAATACAGCTTTTCTTACTTCACTCAGAATTCATTAACACTTATGTAGCAGGGTTTTCTTGAAGTAGTATCCACCTAAACAGTGGTTCTCAAACTGTGGGTCATGGAGCTCTTCTGATGATGCACAGAAATGTTTCTGTCACATGTTGAAGCAATCATTAATCTTCAGGCAGTGATGTTTCCTGCTAGCTATAGTCCAGTGCCTGATCTCCTAAGTCTCCCAGGCCCTAGTGCAAATTCCAGTTGAAATAATGTTTTTTTTTATTACTGGTTCCAGTTAGCCAACTAGGTTTTAGAACAGAACAACAGGTCTTTTGGTCTCTTGGTTCTTGGGGCTACTAGTCTTCTTACCAAAATGAATGGTGGCCAGAAAAAATGACAGTAGCAACTGGAAACCGAGAGATTAGTAGAAACTTAAGAATGCCAGGTAAAGAATTTTGCTTGGATCCACTGAAATTGCCCGAGAGGGCAGAGGAGGTGACTTCTGCCACTGATGGAATTCTGTAACTTATTTTAACTTGCAGGTTTCATTTAGTTGCAAAATATTGTCTGAAACATAACAAACATGCAAATAAAACTGTGTTTGAACATGGGTCTATTTAAAGTTTGTGAAGTGTATGAATAACCTTTCTCACTAATTTTGTGGACCCTGGTGACATCTGGTGTCCCTGTGAATGGAGATGAAGTTGCATGTTTCCCCTTCAAGATCACATCTTCTTGAGGGCATGGGAGGTAATGTTCAGCATGAGCCTAAATTCCATTAACTTCAATGAGACTTAGTATGTGCTTAAAGTTAAGTACTTGCCTACGTGCTGTGCTGAATCAGGGCCATAAAGAACAGTCAAAACCTGAATTTGGAGAAAGTGCTGGACCTGTGACCAAAGGTGTTGAAATTAATAATAAAACAGGGACTGGCAGGTACAAGAAGCAATGCAGGCTGATGAGTATTCAGTTACTCTTGCTTCACTGCATTGTCCAGGGGCAGCTCTAGGTATTTTGCTGACCCAAGCACAGCAGGCAGGCTGCCTTCAGCGGCTTGCCTGCGGGAGGTACCCAGTCCCGTGGATTTGGCGGCACGCCTGCAGGAGGTCCGCCGAAGCCTCGGGACCGGCGGACCCTCCGCAGGCATGCCACTGAAGGCAACCTGCCTGCTGCCCTCGCGGCGACTGGCAGAGCGCCCCCTGTGGCTTGTCGCCCCAGGCACGCGCTTGGCGTGCTGGTTCCTGGAGCTGCCCCTGGCATTGTCTACATTGTTCCCCTGCTTGAGGTGCACACAGAGGAATACTGAAACATACAGTCATTCAGAAATATGAAGAGAGCTGCTTCCTAGTTTTAATCAAATAACTGTTTCTCCAAGAGCTTCAGAATTTTGTCTGCAAAAAGCACTAATTCATTTAATTCCTGGCTGCTGACATGGCATTAGAACTGACAACAAAAATGTTTTATATTCCACTTGATCACTGTAGCTTGTGGGGTAGTGTGAATCAAATTGGGACTGGTCATCAGGTCAAGTGGGCATGTGAATGGATCATTTTTCTTCTCACTCCAGAATGAGGCCCCGTGTGTAGCAAGGAGGACTATGATTTTATTAATGTGTCTCATTTATGGATGTTTCTGAAAAGAAAGTGTGGACTATAATGTTATGAGTAGAATATTTGCGTATTGTTGTAGGTGTGTAGGCCCCAGGATATGAGAAGGTGGGTGAGGTAATATCTTTTATTGGACAAACTTCTCTTGGTGAAAGAGACAAGCTTTCCCACTGCGTAGAGCCCTCTGAAAGGTACTCAGAGTGTCACAACTAAGTACAAGGGAAACAGATTATTAAGCATAAGGAGTTAACACATGGTGCAAGAGACGATTTCAGATGAACCGGGCAATTAACACCTCTATAATCCTAAGACAAAGGAGGGTTAGTGGGTTACAGGTCGTTATAATGATACATAAAATCAGCGTCTCCACTGAGTCCATGATTTTTAGTGTCTTGCAAAGATATGAATTTAAGCTCCCAGGTTCCTCTTTTGAAGGTGTTGTGCAGGTTTCCTTTGGGGATGATGACTGAGAGGTCAGCTATGGAGTGATTGTTTTGTGAAAAGCATTTTCCCATGGGTGATAGGGTGTTTCTGTCTTTCATAATTATTCTGTGTGAGTTTATTCAAGAGCGTAGTGATTGGTTTCACCCACATAGTTGTTGCTGGAACATTGGATGCAGTAGATGAGGTACACCACATATGCTAGACATGTGTAGCACTCCTGGATCTTGAAACACATGTTGTGGGGGGTGTTGATCACGATCCTACACATGGCTAGCACAACATATGTGATAAGGAGAACACAGCCAATGATGGGCACAGGCTCTGAAGAGAGATTGGTTGCAAGCCACTGACTTGCTACACCTCTTATGCTAAGTACAGTGTCATCTATTTAAAATGGCACTGTCAGACCTTTCTGTGGGCCTCCTCCCCACACAGACAAGAATTTTCTATTTTTATTCCTAACCAATCTGCTTCTTTTTAATTAGTGGGATCACCCTTAGTCATTGGGGTTGTCATAACATTTTTCCCAGATCTGGACCTTAGCGTCCAAAATATGGGTGTTAGCATGAAAACCTCCAAGCTTAGTTACCAGCTTGAACCTGGTAAAGCTGCCACCAGCCAGGAATCTATACAGTGCCTGGCACACTGTGGTCTCCCCAAAACCTTCCCTGGGGGACCCCCAGATTCAGATTCCTTGAGTCTCACAACAAAGGGGAATAAACCATTTCCCTTCCTCCCTCCAGGTGTTCCCTCCCTGGGTTCCTGGAGAGATATACAGAAGCAAGCTCCGTGAATCTAAACAGAGGGACTCCACCCTCCCTGTTTCCAGTCCTGGAAAACACAAGTACTTCCCCCCCTCACCCAGAGGGTATGCAAAGTCAGGCTTAGTAAATCTAACACAAAGAGATTTCCCCCCCCCCTACTTCTTCCTCCCACCAATTCCCTGGTGAGCTGCAGACTCAGTTCTCTGGAGTCCCCACTAAAGAAAAACTCCAACAAGTCTTAAGAAGAAGGCTTTGTATAAAAAATAAAGAAAAGGACATAAAAATGGTCTCTCTGTATTAAGGTGACAAATACAGGGTCATTTGCTTAAAAGAAAAATGAATAAACAGCCTTATTCAAAAAGAATACAATTCAAAACATTCCAGCAACTACACACATGTAAATACAAAAAAAACAAACAATATAAACCTACTGTCTTATCTCTTTGTACTTACAACTGGGAAACAGAAGATTAGAAAGGCAGGAGATAGAAAAATCACTCTCATAGCCGAGAGGGTCAGACACAAGACAAGGAACAAAGAACTCACACACAAACTTCCCTCCACCCAGATTTGAAAAAGTCTTGTTTCCTGATTGGTCCTCTGGTCAGGTGTTTCAGGTTACTCCTTTCCAGGTGAAAGAGACATTAACCCTTAGCTATCTGTTTATGACAGGGGTGATCACCCTGAAATGGTGGCTGCTGATTCAATCCAAGGTGCTGATTCCAGGCACGTGGTAGCACAAAGGCCTCTTTTTCTGTGAATTAGGGTTTTTCCCTGTTGCTCAGACTAGTGGCCCATATGCTCTGCTATGATGTAAACAACATGGCATGATCAAGTCACGCAGAGGAAAAGATCTCATCGCAGCCCTCTGCAAAGCGACCGTGTTCAGTACGATGCTGCTATTCCACCTGTCCTGTGTATGTGTGACATTCCTTTAAACCTGTCCCATGACTCCGTATCCATCACATCCTTTTCCATAGCTTGCCTTGGCTGACTGCTGCACACCAGCCAGACCTGGCATTCGTCTTGTTTGCAGCCTGTTGTGCTGTCAAAATCTGTATGTGTGGTGGCAGATGTACAATGTGCACATACCTCAGGGCAATAGGTGTCTCCAGAGATTTTACCTGAGCCACTCTTTTTGTGTTCACAAGTTGTGGTGACACGATATGTTTAACTGTATGTTACATAGATAAACATGATATGTTGGAGAAGAATCAACATGGCTTTTGTAAAGGAAATCACGCCTCACCAATCTATTAGGATTCTTTGAGGGTGTAAACATGCAAGTGGACAAGAGTGATCCAATCTATATAGTGCACTTGGACTTTCAGAAAGCCTTTGACAAGGTGTCTCACCAAAGACTCTTAAGCAAACTAAGTAGTCATGGGATAAGAGGGAAGGTCCTCTCATGGTTCAGTATTTAGTGGGCTGTGAGTAAAGCCCTGGACTAGAACTTGAGCAACCAGAGTTCTATTCCTGGCTATGCCACTGATCGGCTGTGTGACCTTTGGGCAAATCATGTCAGCTCTCGGTGCCTCTGTTTCTCCTCCTACCCTTTTTCTATTTAGATGATAAGCTCTTCAAGGCAGCAGTTGTCTCTTACTATGTGTTTGTGTGGTGCCTAGCACAATAGGGCCCCTGTCTCAGCTGGGGCCTCTTGGTGACTAATGTAACAGAAATAATAGTAATATTCACCATGCCTGATTTTTCCATTGCTGTGTCTTACCTGTACCTGTATATCACAGCATGAACTTCACTGTGCTAGCTGAGAGCACAAGAGCCTTCCCACTTCAGTGCAATATGCACACTCCTCCTCTATACTCTGTCGGGGGTGATGTTCAAACCCTGGCTGTTTAAAAAATCTAAATAAATATTGTTCTCTTTTCAGTCTTTCTAAGTGATTTACCTCAATTTCCTGCAGCGGTGAGTTCCAAGGGTCAACTAGATTGTTATTTCTTCATGTTGCAGTAGCACCAAGGAGTTCTAGTTGTGGACGAGGCCCCCGTTGTGCTAGGCTCTGTGCAAACACAGAAATAAAAGCTAATACTCTACTGTTACATGTGCCCCTGTCTGTTAGAAATGTTAGTTCCTCTGCTACTAACTTAATCGATAACAATACACATCAGAGGGTGGAAGAGGAGGTGCTGATTCTCATGCTGCTGGCCCTTCTTGTCTTGCCCTCTCAGGTGCGGCTGCCTATTATTATCTGCGTTACCATAGCATCTCGGAGCCCTCCTCATGGACCAGGACCCCATTATGTCAGGTGCTAAACACAGAACCAAAAAGCTGGTCCCTGCCCCAGAGAGCAGGTATAAGACAAGAGATGCCAGATGGTTACAGACAGGCAGAGGGGGAGTACAGGAAACAGGACTGGTCAGCATGATAAGCCATGACCTCAGTGCTCCAACCACACAATCCTCGTCAAAATTTGAAGGCAGTAGCATGTTTAGGGTCAAGAAAGGGGACTCTGAGTGAGGACAGAGAGCTGAGCCTGTGACAGGAAAGGTTGGAGCCCAGGATTCAGAACCCCAGCTCTCACACTCTGCGGGTGGGAATTGCAAAACCTCTCCGTGTTGGCCTAGCTAGCTCTGCTTCTGTGAGAGCAGCTAATGCCAAGCCCTCTTGGGAATCCTGCCTTGCAAACAGTGTGACATGTGGGGCTGAATCCTGGAACAGCAACCATGCAGTGTTTTAGAGAGAAACTTTAACATAAACACAGCGAGATCAGGCTTCCCTCCTCAAGGGGAACACGTCTCTTTCATAGCATTGGGAGCATTGTCTCCCAAGAGAGAGAGAAATAAATACCACACGTGTATGATGTTCCTTTGTATGCTCCAGACAACGTTGGTCTCCAAGAACCCAATCAAAGCCCCATGAAGGTCATTCCATAAACTCCAGCGAGCTCTGGATTAGTCCCTAAGATATCGCATGGTATAAACTTTTTTAGCTGCTTTGAGTTTCTGTATGGAGCATTGAGAAGATGTCAGCAACAGCCTGGTGCAACAGCCTGGTGCCTGTGGGCGCCAATAAACACCAAGAGCCTGATCCAGAATCTACTGAAGTCAATGGGAGTCTTTCCACTGATTTCAGTAGGCTTTGGATCAAGACCTAAAACTGCTGATCTTTCAATATGCCAATGAAGATGGTGGATAGAGCACCAAGGATCAGCTGCATAGTTTGCATTTTTCTAAGATTAAGAGTTGCCTGCTCTGCATTGTAAACCTGCTGTGAAGTATGGTTGTCCTGAAGTAACCTGGAACAGTTGGCCTATGGTTGTGACCTAACAACCTGTTAAATCTTGATTGTGTCACCCGTGGCTGGCAATAATTTCCCCATCTGATTTGATCAAGTCATGTGTTTGATATTTTGTGAGATTAAACCTCAGAGGAGAAGTAGCAAAGAACGAATGCAACCACTGTTAGCTGTAACGAACCAGCATTTTACTAAAGATACACAGCAGGACATGGGCAGCAATATTCCTATGGGAAAAAAATGCAGCTTTGCAATTGGTTGCTGAAACCTGTAACACTAAGGTCAATGGAATCACGTCTCTTTGAAGGCCTGAGAAATGTTGGGAATGGTATAGTACAGTTTGGGTCAGTGATACAAGAACAGGAGTAATTGAGATTAATATTAGTATTAGTAATATAGACATTCTTATTGACAACACTTTTTTATTTTTGTAGCAGTTTTCGGTAAACATTTCAAAAGTATCTAACCAGCATGATCCCCCAATGTGAATTTGCTGCACCAGTAGAAGATGTGGGGCTTTCCTCTTGTAAGTCACACCTGTACAAGTCCCATTTTTCATTGGTGCAGTGTTAGAGATTTGCACCAGGATTGTGAGTGCAAAATTCTCTAGTCTAAACAAACACCTACTCTGTCTGAGGCTGAGACACAAGATAAACACGATATGTTTAGCTGTATGTTACATAGATAAACATGATATGTTGGAGAAGAATCAACATGGCTTTTGTAAAGGAAATCACGCCTCACCAATCTATTGGGATTCTTTGAGGGTGTAAACATGCAAGTGGACAAGGGTGATCCAATCTATATAGTGCACTTGGACTTTCAGAAAGCCTTTGACAAGGTGTCTCACCAAAGACCCTTAAGCAAACTAAGCAGTCATGGGATAAGAGGGAAGGTCCTCTCATGATTCAGTATTTAGTTAAAAGATGGGAAACAAAGGACAGAGAGGTAAATAGTGCCCCCATCCCTGCCTCAGGGATCTGTACTGGGACCTGTGCTGTTCAACATATTCATTCATGATCTGGAAAAGGGGGTGAAGAGTGAGGTGGCAAAATGTGTAGATGATACAAAATTACTTGCGATAATTAAATCCAACTCTCACTGTGAAGTGTTACAAAGGGATGGCACTAAACTGGGTGAATGGGCGAGCAAATGGCAGATGAAATTCAATGTTGATAAATGCAAAATAATGCACATTGGAAAAAATAATCCAAAGTATATGTACAAAATGATGGCTGTTACCACTCAAGAAAGAGATCTTGGAGGCATCAGATAGTTTGCTGAAAACATCAGCTCAAAGTGCAGCGGCAGTCAAAAAAGCTGACAGAATGTTATGATCCATTAGGAAAGGCATAGATGATAAAAGAGAAAATATCATAGTACCACACTTTAAATCCATGGTACTCCCACACATTGAATATTGCATGCAGTTCTAGTCACCCCATCTCAAAAAAGTTATGTTGGAATTGGAAAAGGTTCAGAGAAGGGCTACAAAAATAATTAGGAGTATGGAACAGCTTCTCTATGAGGAGAGCTTAAAAAGACTGGGACAGTTTACTTTAGAAGAGAGACAGCTAAAGGAGGATATGCTAGAGGTCTATAAAAATAATGAATGAGATCGAGAAAGTGAATCAGGAAGTGTTATTTACCCCTTCATGAAACACAAGAAGTTCCAGAGGTCACATGATGAAATTAATAGGCAGCAGTTTTAAACAAACAAAAGAAAGTACTTCGTCACGCAACACACAGTCAACCTGTGGAACTTGTTGTCAGGGGACGTGGTGAAGGCCAAAAGTATAACTGGGTTCAAAAAAAGAGTTAGATAAGTTCCTGGATGATAGGTCCATCAATGGCTACTAGCCCAGATGGTCAGAGACGCAACCCCATGCTCCACGTGTCACTACACATCCAACTGCTAAAAGCTTGGACTGGACGACAAGGAATAGGTTACCTGAAGTTTTCCCCTTTCTGTTCATTTCTGCTGAAGCATATTTCACTGGTCACTGTCGGAAGACAGGATCCTGGGCTAGATGGATCATTGGTCTGACCTAGTATGGCCGTTCTTATGTTTCTAAGATTGAGGGATTGAGGACCAAGACAACTATTTTCACTTGTTTGTATTCTTCCTCTAAGGGCCAACTCAATGGCATCCTCCCCCGCCACACACCCCACAGCCCATTTTGCCCCGACTCTGGTTGCCCTATGTGGAAGTGCTTTACCTCTGGCAGCTAACTGGACACAATGGCTTTTCATCACCCTCAGCTAGCATGCTCTGGAAACAGAAGCTAACCAGGTGCTGAGTAGCCCCCTCAACTCTTCTCTTGGGCAGCCTATTACAAGGTCAACTTGAAGATGGTGGCAAGTGTCTGTGTTATCACGCTGGCAAGGAAGTGCCAAGTTCACTCTCAAATGCGGTGACGGCAGCAATTCCTAGCACGTGAATAACGCCTACGAGGATGATTATGACATCCTGCTAGTGGTGCGTACTTCCATCAGCCCAGGCAAACCTCTGTGAGATGTCACATTTAACTGACTTGGACAGCTCTCAGGTTAACTGAGGCCAGCTGAATCATGTAAGTAACATTGTCCTGCTTCATGGTGGCTCCATGCTTTCTCTTTTCTTCTGCGTGAAACACAGGCATAGCCAGAGTGGAGTTTGAAAGGGGGAGGGGAGTACCGTCCAGCCCTGGCTGGAATTGATGCGTAAGCCTGCTAATGAGGTTCGGATGTGATGCCAGCCAGTGATCACAAACTGTGATGTGCACATGAGCGCACCAAGAATGCTCCAGCTATTCAGTGGTAATAAGTTTTATAGCCACACGTTTCCAACCATGTCACATTTTGTACCCAGGCAGCTGCTAAACTCCATGGAATGTGACATTGAGGAAAAAATCACAGTTGGGAAAAACCCATATCATGGGGAACTTTCATTGCTTACTGTCTGGAGTCTGATCAGATGATTGGGTTTTCTAATATAATGGTTCTTAAAACATTGGTCCCTAAAACAGGATTTTTTAAAAAAGGAAGTAGGCGTCCGGTGGCACTTTAAAGACTGTTTTTGTGGCTACAGGTGAACACGGCTACCCCTCTGATGTTTCAAAGGAATTAGCAGGCAAGGTTGAAATAGAAAATACTCCTGTAGCACTACATTAATTATCAAACAAACTCATTCCATACAGGTGTGCAGGCAGAAAGGAGAGACAGGTCTTCCACAGCTTTGAGGCCAGGTCCTGCCAGCACTTAAGCGAGTGCCTAGCTGTCCTCACATCAGCAGTTCCCTGGGGCTGCTCATATGAGCAAAGTTAAACACGTGCTTAAGTGTTTCTACAGGATCAGGCCCTTTGGTTTACAAACTAAACAGTAATTCATACAGGCCCTGGTGTCCAATCTCTGGGGAAACTCCAGAACAGGTTCATATGCCTGGGGGTGCTTGTGCTGACCAGCAGGGAGTGATATGTGATTTCATTGTGAGTTAAATGATTCCATGCCATAGCAAGTGGCTGCTGAGAGACACTTGGCATTGTCAGGGAAGGACAATGGCAAGGAACTGGAGGCTTGGGGAGCGGAGAGAGAATGGGAACCAGGAGTGGTAAGAGATACTTAAATAAGCCTCCAAATCCCATGTTTCCTGCTCATTCTGTAACTTTGAATCTGAATTTAGTGTAGCTAGAAATCAAACACACCAGGCACAAATAGTCTTTAAAATGCCACAGGTGGCTAGGTGAACACCTCAGGCAGATCCTGGTGTAAATTAGCATCACTCCATTGACTGCATTAGGGCTATGCTAATTGACACCAGCAAAGGATCTGGCCCTGTCTGCTTAATTGCTCTGTAACCCTCACCTTTTACCACCGAACTAGAAACTGTCCATTCATATGAAATACCTCTGGGAATTCAGCAGTCCCCTCTTTTGTGGATATCAAACTGTGCTAGCAGCAGGAGGCTACCCTTATTTTAGAAAAATGCTATCACACTGATACTTTTCTGTGCCGTCTGTCTGAATAAAGTATTAAATACAGAAGATGAATGCACTGAAATCTAGTTCCCACGCCGCTGTTCTGGTATCAGTTTACCACACTAACCTGTGACTGGTAAAACAAACATTAGCTCAGTAGAAGGCAAACTGCTAAACACCAAGAGAAGAAATATTAAGGAAATGACAAGGAGTCACTTGAGCTCGTATGGTAGCACTTGACTTTCTCATCCCAAAGGCTTACGGGAAGTGGCCAGAGTTACTGAAACTCGTTGTTCATTTAAAGCTTTTTCATACCGTGAGCAATATTAAAAAAACAAACCAAACCTGTGTCAGAGTTGAAGGAAGATTATGGACAAGTAATAAAACTAGAATCATATTATAGGCCTCACACTGGTTGTATAAGAGGCAGTGGGGTCTAGTGGATAGAGCAATGGCCTGAGAGTCCTGCCACTCACCTGTTTGACCTTGGGAAGGTCACTCTGATTTTTTACCTGAGAGAAGTGCAGTACATCTAATATACTTGGACTTCAATAAAGCATATGACACAGTACCGCATGGGAAATTATTGGTTCATTTAGGGAAGATGGGGATCAGTACAAGCATTGTAAAGCAGATAAGGAATTGGCTAAAGTGGAGAAGGCAACAGGTTGTGCTGAAAGCTGAATTATTGGGTTGGAGGGAGTTAACTAGTGGAGTTCCTCAAAGATCATTCTTGGGATCAATCTTATTCAATATTTTTATTAATGAACTTGGCACAAAAAGTAGTAGTCTGCTGATGAAATTTGCTGATGATACAAAGTTGGGTGCTATGTTCAAAACAGAGGAGGATAGCATATTATACAGAAAGATCTGGATGACCTTGAAGACTAAAGTGACAGAAGTGGGATGAAATTCAATACACCTCTACCCTGATATAACACTGTCCTCGGGAGCCAAAAAATCTTACTGCGTTATAGGTAAAACCACGTTATATCGAACTTGCTTTGATCCGCCAGAGTTGGTAGCCCTCCCCCCTCCAGAGCACTGCTTTACCGCGTTATATCCGAATTCATGTTATATTGGGGTAGAGGTGTAGTACAAAGTGCAAGATCATGCATTTAGAGTCTAATACTAAGAATTTATGCTATAAATCTGGAGGCTTATCAATTGGAAACAACAGACGAGGAGAGGGAACGGGGTGTGTGGGATGATCACAGAATGACTATGAACCACCAATGTGATGTGGCCATGAAAAAGGCAAATGTGATCCCAGGATGTATTATTAGGCGAGACATTTCCAGTAAAAATAGAGAAGTATTTATGCCATTGTACAAGGCACTGGTAAGACCTCATTTGGAATACCGTGTACAGTTCTGGTTACTCATATTCAAGAAAGTTTAATTCAATCTGAAATAAGTGCAGAGAAGAACTACTAAGATGATCAAGGGAATGGAGGGCTTATCTTATGAGAGAAGACCAGAAAAGCCAGGCATTTTTAGTCTAGCAAAAAGGAGGCTGAGAAGGGATATGATTGCACTCTCTAAATACATTGAGGATGGAGGAAAATTACCAGGGAGGGTGAAGAGCTGTCTAAGCTAAAGGACAATGTTGGCACAAGAACAAATGGATCTAAACTGACCATGAACAAATTGAGGCTGGAAATTAGAAGAAGGTTTCTGACCATCATTGGCATGAGGTTCTGGAACAGCCTCCCAATAGGAATTGGGGGAGTAAACATCTTAATTAATTTTAAAAAGAGAATTGGGCATGTTTTTGAGTGCAATTGACAGGGCTGCTTCTAATGGTAGGGGGCAGGGCTCAACTGCCTGGAGCTCACTTCTGGTTTATGTCTTAGGTTCCTAAAAGCTCACACTTTAAGGTTTCAGCTGTCCACCTGCAGGGGTCAGGAAGGGATCCCCCCGCCCCCCATGTATTCTGGCAGCTGTTTTTTATCTCCTTCCTCTGAAACATCAGGGGTGTCCGCAGCTGGAGATGGGACATAAGTGCTCTGAGTTAACACCAAGTATTCTCACTCTCAGGTGCTTGGCTGCCTGGTTCTTGCTCCCATGTTTAGGGTCTAATTGATTGTCATATGTGGGGTGTTGGGAAGGAATTTTCCCCCATGTCAGACTGGAAGTGACCTTGGGTTTGGTTTTTTTTGCCTTTCTCTTCAGTGTGTGGGTGCAGGTCACTTGCCAGGATTATCTGAGAGTATCTCACATAATCATTTCCCTGCCAGGAGCCTTGAGCACTGGTGTACCTTGGTCCCTCCTGTTCTCAGCCTGTGGCACATAACAGGCTAGTCCCCTATATTTTGTCCTACTGTTGGTTGTTGGGTTTAGTGTGTGGGTGCTGAGTGGTGCTGGTGGCCTGTGATATACAAGAGGTCAGACTAAATGATCTGGGGGTCCCTTCTGGCTTAAACTCTATGACTTTATGATTCTGTTCCCCTCCTTCTTTTGACGGTCTTCAGGGCAGGGACTGTCTTTTAACTACAGGTATGTAGAATGCCTAGCACAATGGGGCACTGGTCTTGATTAGGGCCTCTAGGTTCTACTGGAACCCAAAATAATAATGGGCCAGATTTCCTGGTATGCTTTGGCCGCGTCACCCCTGTAACACAAATCATCATCCAGGAGCCCACCTGTATTGCGTCACTGGAGCAGCCTCCTGTGTGGTAGCTTGTAATCACCAGCTGAAGGATTCGGATGGGCAGAATTTAAATAATTAGTTTGTAAAGAAAACACTCAGGGAAGGAGACCTCTACCTTTATTGCTAGGGTTGTAACTGATGCACTTTCCAACTAAGGTGTGTGTGAACATCTTTCTTGGGAGCACATTCCAGTGGTGCAATTGTGCATTGTTTTTATTTATTATTATTTGTATTACTGTAGTGCATCAAGGCTCCAGCAGGGTCTGGTGAACAGCCATTATCAGACTAAACTGGAAAGCTTATTACATTGAGTGCACTGGGACTTCCCAGCACGGAAATGAGAGGATCTTGGTTCTGTGGCTAAGCGAAATAGTCACATAACAGCCCTGTGTTCGTTAACTCTCACGCTAACCTCGTCACCTTCATTGCACATGAGACACTGGTCTTGCTGAATGAAAGTCTTATGCACAGTGGAACCAACCATTCTAAATCCTTAATACTCTTTTTTTTTCTTCAGTCTTTCAAGAATTTCTTACTAATGGTCCCTGTTGCACAAGTAGCTCTTTAAAAATCTGAGTGCATAGTATGGCTACGTCTTCACTACCCCCTGTATCGGCGGGTAGCAATCGATTTCTCGGGGATCGATATATTGCGTCTCATCTAGATGCGATATATCGATCCCTGAGCGAGCTCTTGTCGACTCCGGAACGCCACCAATGTGAACGGCGGTAGCGGAGTTGACAGAGGGAGCCACGGACGTCAATCCCGCGCCGTGAGGATGGTAGGTAATTCGATCTAAGATACTTCGACTTCAGCTACGCTATTCACGTAGCTGAAGTTGCGTATCTTAGATCAATTCCCCCCTCCCCAGTGTAGACCAGCCCTATATCTCCACGGGACAGTTGGACTTCTGCTCTCCATTACCCCACAATACATCCCGAGGGACTCATTGAAATCACTGAAGTTTCCCTCTCATTCGGAATGGTGGAACTGCAGTAGAATTAAGCACTGATTTTCACAGCATCTCTTTGAAGTGGGTAATTATCTGCCTGGGGAAACTGAGACGCAGAGGTCATATGAGGACAGTGCTGGGGAGATGGCCAATATCCGAGGGCTGTGCTGTGGTAGCCAACAGCAGCTTCCTTCTTCTGCGTTGCTCCTCTCCCAGTAGCTGTTTCGGGGTCCCCTTTACTGTCCCTTGGCTGCTATTCCTCTGAGCAGCCTGCTCCCCCTGCACTTGCCTTTCAGGTGTTCGCAGTGGGTAGGTGGTGCTGGAGTCAGCTGCTGCAGAGTGATGGGGGGCAGGAATGGAGCAGGAAAGGGAACTGCCTGAGCCATGGCTTGGCAGCAGAAGAAGAGGGGGGGCATTAGGCATGGCTGAGGGAGGACTGGAAGGGGCTACAGCTCGTGGGCCCTTGCCTACTTTGGAAAATTGTCCCTGGGTTGACAAACATTGTCACATATTAACATCTTGGACCTTATTCACACAAACCACCCCGTGGCCTGGCAAGGATCTTTCCATGAGTAAGATGAATTGGAACTGGCCCAGCAACTTGCTCCTGGCTTCAAGTTTTGTGCGGAGTTGCTAGAACTTACAGTGCTCCCTCATGGGAACACCACAGGTTAAAGAAAAGCAAACCATGCCATTCACCAGTTCATCACAGCGCGCTCACCTACCATGCACAGCCCAGCTGCTGTGTGCAGAGGATCATTACAATGCATCAATTGGTTTAGGGCTTCAGTTTTTAGAAGTGACAAGTGATTGGGTGCCTTCAAGGGGCTTGATTTTCAGAGGGCAGGCTCTCCTCAGCACTTTCTGAGGCTCAGATCCCTACAAAGTGTCTCAAGTTGGGTATCCAAAAACTGAGTCATCCAATATTGCTAGTCACTTTTGAAATTATAGGCTTATGTTTTTACCAATGATACTTTTCTTTTCCTGGCTTCCCTTGGGATTGTTTATTTGACTAAAAGAAATCCTACTTAGGGGAGCATCTAGGGGACTCCAGAACTCTTTAACTGTTTTGTGGAAGGGCATTACAACTCAGGGCCAGATTTGGATACTCTTACGCACATTGAGTAGCACCTTACTCCATGAGTAGTCTCACTGAAGACAGACAAGATGAGGCACTTTTCAATATGAGCAAGGATACCAGAATCTGGCCCTCAATCTGTGTTCATGGTATTACTTGTTTGCCTTGGTTGGGTTCCTGTTGATCAGTGCTTAGCAAACAGTGTTAGAATGGCTGATGAGTGAGCTTCAAAGGGGCTGCTCAGCATTTTGAAGTGGGCAAGCGAAATTCACACTTGCTGCTGGTGGGTCCACTCCAGTGCCTTCAGAGGAGGTGGAGAGACAAGGCGGGTGAGATAATATCTTTTGTTGGACCTCCTTCTGTCGGTGAGAGAGACGAGCTTTCCAGCTTACATGGAGCTCTTCTTCAGGTCTGGGAAAAATAACCAGAGTGTCACAGCCAAGCACAGAGGTGGAACAGATAAGAAGTTAATACATATTGCAAGAGACCATTCAAAGGGAAGTGGGCAGGTGATACGTCTACAGTCCTAGGGCAAAGGAGGATTGGTTAGTGGGTTACAGATTGTTGTAATGAGCCATAAATCCAGTGCCTTTACTGAGGCCATGAATCTTAGTGTCTAGGAAAGTTATGCATTTAAGTTCAGAGGAAATGCACCAGCTTGTATGATGATGAGTTTATCCCAGGATGCTTCTCTGAGATTATCCAAAGCCTCTTTGGTTTCAAAACCAGACTTGAAATCTCATAAAAATCAGATGGGTTTATACTACTTTAATTATCTCCGGGGCTTCCCTAAGCCTCTTCTGCCTTGTTTACTATAACTTCCTTCTCTCCAGCCTCCCTAGCACCTACATGACCCGTGTGCCATGCACACTGTACACATTTGCTGAGACTATCTTCCTTCCTCATCGCTTGGACCACATCATCCTGCTATTTGAGCCTCTCTCCTGGCTCCCCCTCGTGCACCGCACCACACCAAGTTTAAGCTGCATCTCCTTGCTTTCCTGGCCAACTCAGGTCTCCTCACAGCAGCCTTCCCAACAGCCGCATCCCCCTGTTGGTCAGTGTAAGCTGCTGGGCTGATCCCTTCCCAGCCAGGGAAGGCAAAATCACTCTGCAAACACTTACGCAGCTCCAGACCTTTTACTCAGGGCTTTTCTTTCTTGTCTCCTTTTTTCTTTGTGTATGGACTAAGATTCCAAACAAAGCAATGCAACCCAAACAGTCTCCCTGCCCCTAAGGTCTCGTCCCAGCCCTTTTTCCAGGGCTCAAACTTCCCTCACCACTTGCCTCCCTGTCAGGGTGCCTGACAGGTCAGAGAGGGCCCCTCCCTATTGATTCCTGACCCAGGGCCTCACTTGCCTCCTCCCCAGCCTAGGAGGCCTGCAGCCGACTATATGATTTCCTGTTGGGCACATGACTAGGAGAAGGCATGTGACCTGCCACTATAGCTCCCAGACTTGCAGGGCCCAAGAGGCGTAAAAGATAGACTGGGGCATGTGCATGTGCTCCAAGGTCCAGTACCTTTCTTTCAATCAGATTCTTGTGTAATCATCTCTGCACCTTCTTATCCAAGGAGCTCCCTCTCCGAATGGGTCCAGAAGGCCACTATTCTCTCCCCCTGACCGAATCCCTCCTCAAGTTTCACTTTGGCCACAATGCTTATAAGAGCTCAGCTTGTTAATACGGGGTTGAAGGGCAGATAGGGATAGTTGGTGACACAGTTTCAGGGAAACTGCACCTGTATTACCTCTCCGTTGCCCACCAAGGGCACACACCCTATGCTCCCAGCTCCCACCCATCACCTCTCTTGAGTGGAGTGCCATGTCTCACTCCCTCCTGACCTGGGATTTTCCAGGCTGAACAGTTCCCTGCATTACACTGTGATATCCCCAGCAAGGCCAGACTGCCTAAACAGGCTAGCACCTGCATTTTGCTTTCTCTCCAGTGTACTGCCCGCAGTCACAGGTTACCACACAGCTCCTTCTAAACAAATACATTTATTCTTCAGATAAAAGCATTACAGAGAAAACAAATAGATACACAAACATTCCTAAACACACGCCAAGAGCCTACAGAAGTCACGCATCAGTTTTATGGGAGCCATAGTAGATCGATCATGGGGCCCCCTTTGGGCAGAAGATCCTGTCCACTTGCTGGATCAGACAGAAGTTTAAACTCAAATTCTTCATTCAAAGTCCTTTCTTTGTCTGTTTGATTTCTGGAAACTCTAGATTGAACTAGTATACGTGAGCCTCTCCAGGAGGTGGTACCTCTCTGTCGGGGTTATAGCCTTAATTTTGCCTTAATCACCACCCACTGTTCTTAGTTCCTGAAGAAGCTGAGGCTGGAGTTCTACTGCATGGAGTAGAACACAAGCCTCCATAAACCATTCATTTAAAATAATGGATCCCAAAGATACTGCATGGGGTTGCACTATCTGTCCCATGTCCCCGCTACAGAGGTTGCATACAATCCTGGCCCACAATAATACATAAACGTAATACAATAATTGCAGGAAACTGCCAGATCTTTCCTACAATAATTGCAGGAAACTGTCACTGTTGTTACTTACCTCTTTGCCCTGAGGAGCTTAGCAAGGCCTCATCTATGAAAGTGGAATTAAAATAACTAAATTGATTGTAATTCACACCTTTAGGGCCAGTCTGTGTGTGGACAGTGTAACAGGGAAACTCTGAAACAACTAACAGTGTGGACGAACAACCACTTCAGTTATTTTGGTTCCAGTTTCTGTGTAGACAAGGCCTCCAAGCTAGAAGCAGACAAGGCAAAATGTACTGCGAGACACAGAGGAAGTTTCTACCCCTTCTCGTAAAATGTTGGGGTGACGAAGGATGTGTCTGGTGTCAGTCGATGGCTTTACTTTTGGGCTCAGAGTTTCTGCGCCCAATCCTGCTATGCAGAAACTGTAAAATGTAAGAAAACGGGGGGTGGGGTGGGAATGATTAACCTTTATTTGAAATTTCAAAAAAAAAAAACTCCAAACAATCAGTTCAGTTTTGGTGTAAACTTGGGCGGCCATATTTCAGTTCGTATTTCATCTCAACCAGTTTGTGCACCCCTCATTAGAATTGCACTGTCCCTGAGATATCAGGTTACAAAGCTTCTTGTAAATCAGCCACAAAACTCAACTCATTTCCAATCACGGGCTCTGCAACTAGGCCACCAGCATTTTGCAATTAAAAAAATAGAAAAGCAGCAAATAATTCAGACAAACTGCTTCATTATGCAGCATTTACATCACCTTTTGTCTTGTTCTGGGTTGTATTTTTTATCAGAATGTCCTTTCCCTACATGAGCTGGTGGGAAGATGGTATGTATTTATTTCAGCAAGTTCATAGTTCCTCCTCTCTCGCAGCTGGAAATGCTCATTCTGAGCAGCGAATTAGCCAGCGGGAGTCAGGGTGAGAGGGGTTATGGGTTCAGAGCGACTAACGAATGTCAGTTTGGTGTGTGACGGTTCACAGGCTGTGAAAGGCAAGGCCTGCTGTCATGGCATGATCATCCCATCCAGAAAAGCAAGGGAGGGCGAGAGAATTGAATGGACAAAGTGAAATCCATAACTAGTCACAAAAAATAGAACATGACAACCCCTCCCAATTAAAATAACAACAATGGGTGGTGTTGAGTGGCCACGTGAGACCTAGTTTTAGCTCCTGTGTTACACAGAGTGCACATTAAAATAAACAGGCAAAGCTGCCTAGATCATTAAAAATTAATTAAGCATTAAATAAACTTAAGGGACTTGATCTTCAGCTGGTGTCAGTCAGCACCTCCGCATTGACTTCACTGGCGCTACTTCAATTTGCATCAGTTGAGATGCTGGCCAATGGTTTTGTCCATTTTTCTTGGCATGAAGAATGTAGCCCTAACGTACAAAGCCGACTCAATACATAAATGTAGCTTTTTTGTGGAAGAAGAGTCCCAAGAGTCCTGGCAGTTCTGATCTAGGTATATAAATTTGGGCATAACATTCAGGAGAGGTTTGGAGAAAGATCATGCTCAAAGCAGCTTATTTTGGTCTTGGTTAGGTTCCCTCAAAAAGGTACTTGAAAACCGGAAGTGCTGATTTTCTGCCTTGTCTTGTTCCTTTGAGCAAAGAAGCTGGGGAGGTGGTTAAAATGGAGCGCGGTGATGTGCTCGGCAAATCTGCTTTAATTTGTTTTTATAAAGCTGGCTTACGTGGAAAGAGAAAACTTGAGTGTTAAATGGAACCATCCTTTGGCCTGTCTCTGCCGTGTGGCCAATACAATGGACTGAAATTTTCAAAGAGGGGAGTAGCTATGGGAGGGGAAGTATGCAGGGAAATCAAAGGACACATCTAGTCACCTAGCCCGAAAAAAGTGAGTCTGCAGGAAAATAACCCCCTGTAAATCTAAATTTGAACAGGCCCAGTCAATGCAAGAGACAGCTCTGTCTTAAAGGTAAAAGAGAGGGTCAACCAAGCCCTTGTCTTCCTACGACATTTGTACGGCTTTAACTAGACTGCTATAGTTAACGTAGTACAACCTTTCCTGGTGTGGATGCAGTTCTACCAGCATAGAGCTGCTTATACCAGTATGGCTTATTCTCATACATTTAGGGGAATAAACGATCCCGGCTTTAGGCACCTTTATACCAGTATAACAGCATCCACACTAGAGTTGAGGTTGTATCAATTTAACTGCTTTGATAAAACATCACTCTCCAAAGCAAAGTAGTTAAATAGGTACAAAAACAGCGTGTAGACCAGGCCACAGGCCCTGATTCAGTAAGGCACTTAACCACATGCTTAGTATACCATATATCCTAGAATAGGTGCTGGAACTAAGGGTGCTGGGGGTGCTACCGCACCCCATGGCTTGAAGTGGTTTCCATCATGTGCAGGGTTTACAGTTTGGTTCAATGGCTCTCAGCACCCCCACTATCCACATCGTTCCTGCACCCCTGCATTCAGCCTGTCATCGCAAGCAGTAACAATGGATTGCTAGATGAGCGAAGCCTCTGTTGAGGGCTTTAAATTTGGAAGAGGAGCTAATGAGGAAAGGAGCTAATCAGTGATCAGGCTGGGAATTGGGAGACAACGGCCAGACACAGGATGTTCCATAGGACTTCCTCTTTGTCCTGGAAGCTTTGTGAGAACTGTTGTGTAAATACCACCTGGGAAAAACAGAATTCAGATCAGACAAAGGGCACAGTGTGGGTGAAGGTCTTGTGATGCTCAGAAACTAACGGCAGGAGTGCAAAGCCAGCATGAGTGCAGCCTTTCAGAGAAGAGGGAGAGGCAGGTTTGTTGATAACTTACACAACAACTGGCAAGTTCTCATCTGGGTCTGGCTGGCTGGACTTGAAATATTTCTTCCTCGACAGCAAGTGGACACAAAGGATACAGGAGATGTTCTGTGACATTTGCTAGCACATCACAGACTTTGATCTTTATGTGATTCTTAATCACTGAAAGAGTCTTCTGTTGACCTAGGATCTTTACATTAAAAAACAAATACCTGCAGCGGCTCATGGCCTGTCTGTGTATCAGAATTGCCTTTGTAGATGGCCCCTTGAAAGGATATTCGGGTGAGATCCTGTAATCCTATAGGGCCAGATCCTCGGCTTGTGTAATTCAGTAGTCCCACTGAAGGACTTCGAGAGCCAGTTTACTCCACCTGAGAATCTGGCCCATGGACTGAAAACTGTCTGAATTTAGACAGCTGGGCAACAATGGGCCAGATTCTCAGCTGGTGTAAATTGGCATAGCTCCCTTGAAGTCAGTGGAGCTAGTCTGATTTCTTTAGCTGGTATGGTTCCTGTCCAAGAGTTTACCACATAAAGATACCACTTGATTTCTAGAAGGCTTTTAACACAAATCTGATTTATGGCATTGTGTTTAGAGCTAGGCAAATAACTATTTTTTTCAGCTCAAACCCATATTAATTTTTTTCAAATTTCTTAGTGAGCAGTTCTTTTCAGGGGCATCCACTTGCAAGGAACACTGGCCATCTAGCTGACATCATCATCTGCAGGTAAAGTTTGTCATTCAAGGGCTCCTTCCATCAAGTGACAGACTTTACTTTACATCCTCCATAGGTCCTTCATTTCAGGGTTTCAGGAGTATGCTGGGGCTTGACTCCCCTCAGCTGCAAGGCAAGGGAAAGAACCCCAATTAGTCATGCATTGCTGCTGGTGGGAGGGTGATCAACTAATTGACTTCTGGTCAGAGAAGGCAGAGCTAGGCCTTGTAAGTACATTGAGGGTGCTCACCTGGTGAGAGGGCAGAGAAATCTCTGCTGGTGAGAAGGCCTGGGATAGGGTTTAACAGACAGGAAACCATGGAGGAAGCACGCTATAGGAGCAGGTTATGCTCCTACAGGAGAAGCCCTGAAGTAAAGCCAACACGGGAACTCTGGTGATGCTGGAGAGAAGCAGAACGGCTATTAGTTTCATGACTTATTTGGACTTATTCATGTTCCCCTGGCAGGGGAGTGAGGTGTTACAGGATCTGGCTGGAAGACTGACCCACAGAAAACCCAGAGAGGAAGCTTGCTATATGAAAGGGGTCACCAGTATTAAAGTTTGAGAGCCACTGAACTAGGTGACCTCCTGAGGTCCCTTCCAACCTTGATATTCTATGATTATGATAATCTGTCATTCATATTCAGGACTCACTGAGTTTATGAGTCTCCTTGTTAAACTTTTAGCACTTGTAACTCATGCAAATCTTATGCCTTTGCTATGTCAGCAGGTCTGAACTCCCATGAATCATGGCTGTCTGTCTCATTGAGTAGTTAATAATGTATCAGATTCACATGAGCAGGTGGCACTTGTGAGCACAGAAGAGAAATATGTAGATAAAGCTGACAATTTTTTTAAATTTCACCAAAACTTTTCATCCCCATTTTGAACATTGATGGGGAGAACTTCCACCAAAACTTGTGACCTTTCATCCCTCTTTAAAAAAAATAATTAAAATGCTGATGGAAAATTTAGCTGGCATTTAAATGTCTCTAGAGCTGTTTTTTTAACGGGGCTAGGAGATGGGGAAAGATTGCAGAAATGGTGGTCAAAATTTCAATGAACAATTGCATTGAAATGTGACCTGCTCATGAATCCATCAAAGCATATATGTCCCAAGAGAGCAAATAGCCAAGGATTTCACAAGTTTGCTGGTTAATCTAGGGCAGAGTCGATCCTTTAGTAAGGTTAAAAAAACTAATGTATGTCATGAAAATTAGCCAAACCCTTTGAATATACACCTCCCACATTTAAACTGCTGGAACTCCTGTGTGAACCCCTGTAGAATATGCCTAAAGTAGATTTTAAGATTTTTTTTAACATGAGTTGCAATCTGTAGGAAAATTCTGAAGGCTCTTGCATGCATTTCTTCTACCGTACATGCCCTCACTACAGTAGTATCTAAGCATCTCTCAATCTCTGGTGTATTTATCCTCCTAGCCCCCTGGGAGGTAGGAAAGTGTTATTACACCTGTTTCACAGGTGAAGGACCAAGGCATAGAGAGGCTAAATAACTTGCCCTAGGTTGCACAGGTAGTCTGTGGCAGAGCAAAGACTTAAACTGGACCCTAGGATATTGCCCTAATCACTGGCTACAATGATTACATTACAATTTCCAAGTTACAACTTCCAAACAAAACATCTGTTAAAACACAATTAAAGATAAGAACCTCATTTTAATGTACAAAAAAACCCAAACAACCAGCTGTTTGACAGCAGGAAATGCACAGGGAAAGCTCCACAAATAACTTCAGCTGTATTCATGCTGCTCGACATTCTACCCAATGCATGCAATCCCGTAATACAGGGAGCTCACTGGAGAATGAGGGGGGGAATCACCATAGGGTTCCAGCCAGCTCTACCGGTAAGCGTTCACTTCCAGCTTATAACATTAACCCCACAGTAGTATGAAGATGTACTTCTTACTATCATTTATATTACAGTAGCGGTCAGAGCGTCTAACAGAGACAGCAGCCCCCTTGGGTTTGTACAGTGTACATAGTAAGACAATCATCTCCCAAAGAGTTTACAGTCTAAACTGACAGATTGAGGGGAAACTGAGACCTAGAGAAGCAATGTGATTTACTCAGGGTCATACAGCAGATCAGGAGCAGAAACCAGGTAATTTGGTTACTGGCCCAAGGCCTGTATTCACTAGACCATACAGTGTCTCGAGGGAGGTCTGTTTGATTTCGGATGGGATGGGATGGGAGAAGTTGTTGAGGGTTTAAATGGCTGGCTTTTACACTTCCTTTGAGAAACCAAAGAGCAATCACTCTGTTAGAGACCCCGCAGGGACAGTTTTCCAACCAGTTGGTAGCAGTGCGGGCTACCAGACAGAAGAGAGCCTGAACTGATGGATGCTAATGCAGCCCAGGGACAGCTGTCCTTGTTCCGAGGTTACACTTGCTGCTATCAGGGGGAGGAGAGGATTTGAAACTTTTTGTTCATTAAAGTATTACAAAAGGCCTCCTTCAGCCCGTGCAGCCTGCTAAGCTGTTTGGTGACTGAAAGAATCAATTAGATGATCCAGCAGTAGCAGAACAAAAGATCTAGGCCACCATAATTAGCTTAGAGCTACATGCCATTCCTGCAGCCCCAACGTGGTTAATCAATCCGTGTACTAAGTGATGACACATCATACTTCTAGCATGTGGGGAAAAGCAAAGTGCCTCTCAAACAGAATCATTTGAACGTCTAAGCCAGGCGGTGGCCTTTGCTTGCATCCGTTGCTTAACGTCAGCCTTCTCAAGAACTGGGCAGCAAGAGGGAATGTGGTAAATGTTGGGTAATGAGGATCTACCTGGACAGGTGGGTTCCTCAATGTAAAATCCTTGTGAGATATGAGGCCAGATCCTCAGTTTGTGTAAATGGGTGTAAGTCCATTGCAGGGAATGGAGGTCTGCTGACTGCCAGCGGCTGAGGATCTGACCCATGAAAGCTGATCTGCTGTGCCTATGTAGGGTGTGCTGTGTGGTGCAGGGGGGAATCAAAGCAGAGACAGAATTATTATTTTAAAACATTTCTTTAAAATGACAACCCAAATGATAAACCCTAATGAGCTGCTGAGGGCTTTCTTGGCCTCTCAGGATGTGTTACTGACTGGTGCTCAGATGCTGTGGTGACAGGGGCCAAATAGATATATAGATGGCTGGATAGGTCAGCCCCATGCACAAGAAGCAGCCCTGGAGAGACTGAGTCTGCGTGAGACACGGTGTCTCCATCATTCCTTCCAGGGCGATGTGTCTCTATCTCATGGTCTAAGGATGGAAACATAAGAACAGCCATACTTGATCTGTCCAATGGACCATCCAGCCCAGTATCCTGTCTTCCAACAGTGGCCAACGCCAGGTGCTTCAGAGGGAAGGTACAGAACAGGGCAATTATCAAGTGATCCATCTCCTGTTGTCCAGTCCCAGCATTTGGCAGTCAGAGGATTAGGGACATCCCAGAGTAGGGGGTTGGATACCCCTTTTATCTTCCCCATGATAGCTTGTTTTGCCAAAGAGAATTATTGGGTGACTTTGATGGAGATGTGCATTGAGAAGAATCCTTCTTAGACCACACTGAGCTGATTCTCAGAGAACTAATGCAGGCATGTCCTCTGGCTTCACTGATTTAGAGAGGAATTGATGGCATAACTCTCACAGGGGAGGGTTGGAAAAGGTGACTGCAACCTTACATCTAGCTTCTGATTTATTAGGTTTGTGATTCATGGCTGAGTTTCTAAAGCAAAAGAAGAATAAGAGAGATGAAAGGAAGGATGGTCTTGAGGTTGAGACACTGGACTGGGACTCAGGAGGTCTTAATTCAGTTCCTGGATTGGCCACTGACTTTATTTGCAACCTTGGGCAAGTCCCTTAACCTCCCTGTGCCTCACTGGTGAGGCCTCAACTGGAGTCCTGTGTCCAGGTTTGGGGGCCACACTTTAAGAAAGACGTGGGCAAGTTGGAGAGAGTCCAGAGGAGAGCAGCACAAATGATAAATGGTTCAGAAAACCTGACCTGTGAGGAAAGGCTAAAAAACACTGGGCATGTTTAGTTTTGAGAAAAGAAGACTGAGGGGGACCTGATAACAGTCTTCAAATATGTTAATACCTTTTATAAAGAGGACTGTGATCAGTTATTCTCAATATCCACTGAAGATAGGTCTTAATCTGCAGTGAGGGAGATTTAGGTTAGTTATTAGGAAAAACTTTCTAACTCTAAGGGTAGTTAAGCTCTAGAACAGGGTTCCAAGGGAGGCTGCAGAACGCTCATCGTTGGAGGTTTTAAGAGCAGGTTGGACAAACACTTGTCAGAGATGGTCTAGGTTTACTCAGTCCTGTCTCAAAACTGGATCTGAACTCGATTTCTCAAGGTCCCTTTCAGCCCATATTTCTGTGATTATTGCTCAGGAATGGACAGCCGGAAAATCATGCACACAGCTGTAAGGTTTGTCTTTCTATTCTCTGTGGTTTTTGTTGATCTCATGCCAGGCCTATATTTGAACTGGAGCTGAGTAATCTTGACCAAGGCCGGTGCTATCATGAGGCTATGCCACATATATTCAAATTCTTCTCTGTGATCAAGGCCCTATGCTTAGCAAGCCATGTCATCCATTCTGCTCTTGTTAGCAGTTATTGCACCCCAGTTACCCTGTCAGCCCATCTTTAAGGACACTATTGGAAACAGAGAAGCAACAAACTAGAGGCAGAAATATCCCTGGAGAAGGCAGGCAAACCGTGCACATAGAGAATACACATATTCCATTGGTATTTGGAAAAGGCTTGCCTACAGAAATTGCCTGGGTCTGTGTATCATGTCACAGGAGAAAGGTTGAAAGTCCTAAATCTAGAACACAATCTAGCTGACTGCGAGACCTGGAGTTTGGACCCAGAGTCAGGTCTGAACTCAGAGTTCCCCCAAGGTGGCTGCTGCTCAGATGTGATACTCTGGCTTGTCCCACAATACACAGGGAGGACGGGATGTGGGAGAGTTGGGTCTGGCGTTCTGCTCAGGTTCTTCTATCATGTCCAGCACCATGGTGTCCGATGGTATGACTGTGGAGTTCAAATCAGGACCCATCTTTAGTTAAACTACAATGAATTCCATCTACTGTAACCAAAAACTAAGCATGCCACAAAGGGTTTGCTCCAGTGTCTTTATAAAAGGATTTTGCTTGGAAACTTGGCTATAGAACATCTGCCTAGAAGAAGGCTCTTCACAAGAACAATCCAAAAAAGCTGCAGTTCATTCATAGGATTTGAGCAGCCAGACAGAGTTCCGAGAGCATGTGCTTGGTGCTAGTGTGCAGAGGTGTTGGAGTCGTATCAGTCCCATGATATTAGAGAGACATGGTGGGGGAGGTAATATCTTTTATTTGACCAGCTTCTGTTGGTGAGAGGGACAAGCTTTCAAGCTACATGGAGCTCTTGTTCACTCACCTTGTATCTCTGATTGTTGCTAGCACCATTTAGCATTAGCCTCTTTTTCATTTCAGGGAGCACTGCTGCCCTCTTGAGAGCGTACAGGCAGAATCCAGGGCAAGGTTCTTCTTGGGAGAAAAAGAATTGTATTTCTCATTAACTAGGGCCACGTCCAGACTACCCGCCGTATCGGCGGGTTAAAATCGATTGCTCGGGGATTGATATATCGCGTCTAATCTAGACGCGATATATCGATCCCCGAGCGCGCTTATATCGATTCTGGAACTCCATCAACCCCAACGGAGTTCCGGAATCGACACGGAGAGCTGCGAACATCGATCCCGCGCGGTGTGGACGGGTGAGTAATCCGATCTTAGATATTCGACTTCAGCTACCTTATTCACGTAGCTGAAGTTGCGTATCTAAGATCGATCCCCCCCCCCCCAGTGTGGACCAGCCCTAGGAAACCTTGCCAAGGATCAAATTGCGAAGGTGTCTGAAAGCAGAAGAGACAGAAGACCACAGTGGCTTTTGTTTTCTGGCTGTGGCAGTGGATTTAAAGATCACCTTTGCTTGGCAATCTCTTCACAAGGGGTTCATACAAGGCAACAAAGAACTAGCATGCCCCCTCCACAGGCCCTAAGCCTTTCCATCATTAGAGCCCAGCAGTGTTGTGTAAAATGAAAAGGAATGTTCTTCCGATTGCCATGAAATGCAGCCCAGCTAATCACTAGCTTAGCACACGCTTAGCGTCTTAGTTTCAAAACTCTGCTTTAACATTTCCCCAAACTGGCAAGGAGCCCTCCGTACTCAGGGTGCAGAGATTCAGACTGACTGACAGGCAGGGAGGAAGGGGACTCAGTGGTGCAGCGGATTAGTGAAACCTGCTGCAGATTTGTCTTGGATCCCAAGTAAAAGGAGACTGGTGGGCTCTTTCCAGCATGTTTGCCCCTTGTTCCACTAACTACGGTATCTTTGGGAGCGTCTCTGCATGAGATGCCCAAGCCTGGAAAGGCAGGCAAGTGTTGCCTACTGTATCCTGGCTTGGTTTAGTTCAAGCTACCAAAATAGGCTAATCACAGCTCTCACCTGAGCTTGCGTGGTCCAGTGCCTGTGTCAGTGCACTGTGGGTGCAAAGACCTGGTTTTAGTCCCAGCTCTGCCCATGACCTTGGGTAGTCACTTCCTTTCTCTGTGGGTTTAGATGGCAAGCTCTTGTGGACAGTGGCTATCTCATCCTATGTATGTCCACGGACTAGCACAATGATCTTGCTTGTCGCCTCCGATGGCTACCACGTGCAGCCTGCAGGAGAGGTACCCAGCACTCAGAGCAGTGCTGGAACTGTTCTCTCCATCTGCCCCCCAAGGGCAAAATCCACCCCTGCAGGGGCACAATTCCTGCCTAAGCTTCCTGTGAGGTAGTGTTGCACCTCCGTACCTGTACCAAGGGCTGAATGCAACAGTCTTGTCCTAGCAGAATGCAGTAACTGAGAGCAGAATTATGCCCAAGAAATATATATGCAGTGTGCACTCATTTCTCCGTGCATGTGCTTTCTACCCTGAGACATAATGTGCAATGGACTGTAGGAGATAAGTGGATAGCAGCACCCAGTATTTGGTGGTTTATTTATCATCATGGAGGTAAGCAAGGCCAGCTCTCGTGATGCACCATCTTGAAGGGGACTTGAGATGCAACCTTTTGCCTCTAGATCATCCATTGAAATCCAGCCTAGGTCAGTAGTAACTGAACATCACTCTGACCCAGTGGATGTTTAGGGACCAGTGTGAATTGGAGTGGCCCCTACACAGCAGGATGTTAATGGGGCAGTATGAGGGAGCTGGCAATGCCCCATCCCTGTTTCCTGGCTAAGCGGAGGACTCCAGCATCCAGTGCTACCGACCCACAAGCTTCACCAGATCTAAATTCAGAAGCAAAGAGGACTAGCCTTATTAAACAGAGAGCTCCTTTCCTTCCTTAGTCTTCATGCCGTAAACTCCGTTCAGTCCATTTGATACTGTCTCTTGTATACGCATAAGCTGACCTTCAAACTGGCTTTCTTGCAGTCAGCAGGTCCTATCTTTTAATGGTGTATCCCAGGGGTAGGCAACCTATGCCAAATGTGCTGAAGGCGGCACGTGAGCTGATTTTCAGTGGCACTCAACTGCCGGGTCCTGGCCACCGGTCCGGGGGGTTCTGCATTTTAATTTAATTTTAAATGAAGCTTCTTAAACATTTTAAAAACCTTATTTACTTTACATACAACAATAGTTTAGTTATATATTATAGACTTGTAGAAAGAGACCTTCTGAAAATGTTAAAATGTATTACTGGCACATGACACCTTAAATTAGAGTGAATAAATGAAGACTCGGCACAGCACTTCTGAAAGGTTGCTGACCCCTGGTGTATCCTATAATCCCATAAACTTGCTTGCAGTAGGCCCTTAATGAAAATCCAGTTCATCTCCTCAAATGTTTATATTCCAGTCTGGGTTCAGGTTTGAAATCTGGAATATTTTCTCCCCAAAAGCGATCGAGATTTGGAGTTCCAGATAGGTCCCTTCTGACCTTAAAGTCTGAGTCTATTACTGTATGAAATAGTTTTGTTTACTGAATCAACAGTCCGCTGGAAAAGCGGCTCTCAGGAGTCAAGGCCCACTCAAGCGCATGTGTGCTCTCTCGCACGCACAGATGAAAGGCACCTCTAGTCTCTGGTGTGAAATAAAAGTAACTGCCCTTTAAAAGGGGTGGTGGGAGCTGCCCCAAATATCAATTGAAGTTCCACTTTTTGACTCAGGGTGGCAGCAGAGGACAGAGTGATTGAAGCTCAAAGGGCTTTAACCTTAAACAAAAGCTTGACAATTGTGGTAGAGTGGCTGCTCCTCTGAGTTCCTGCTGATCTCGCTAAGATCACACAGTACTCCCAGGACAGCTGCAAAGCCTACACAAAAGGGCATGAACTGAGGACCCAGTGCCACTGCTTGCTCTGAAATTCCTTTGCTCTTTTAAGTTTAATCAGGTGGGATTAGGACCAGTAACTCTGATTCTGGTGGACAAATGCTCATATCGTTAAACCACCGTCGCATGTGGGTCTCCCTTGCTGGCAGTCTGAGCAGAGGTGCCAGGGAGTAAAAGGGACATGGAGAACGAAGCCCCGTAGCCTGCTGTCCCTCCAGCAAAAAGGCAGCGCACATGGGTGATGCAGGGTAGGGGACAGAGAAAGTCAGTCTCCAGGCCGCCCACTTGGCACCTTTCATGGGCACTAAATTCACTTGGGGAAGACTCTGTAATAATTGTAAAAGAAGAGGTGGGAGGAAAGTAGTGCATTTGCCATGTGTGATGTGATGACAAGGGTTTGGCTCTGCCATCAATGCCAATATTAGACTGTAACATTTCCCCTCTTGTACTGGCACTGTCATGCTAAACAGTGCACTGTTCCCATTATCGGGTTAGAGGGGAATTCTTGCTGTGTTATTTTGGAGTGTGCATGATTTGGCAGTGACTCAAACTGCATCAAGCCTTAATACCGTGGTTAATTGTGCTACCTACTTCTGGAGAGTCAGTTAGCATTTCCTTTTTGTGGGCTTAGAAGGTTGTCTTAAGGGACAAACACATCTCGCTTGATATTGAATTGACTCTGAAAGTCACGGTGGGATGATCTAAGCTCAGATCTTCTGAGGAATATGAGTGTCCACTCCCTATTAAAAAGAAGAGGAATTGGACCTCCAAAACTGCTTATGGGAGTTCAAAATCCCAGTTTTAATGTCTTGCTAGGAACAGCCCCAGCCAGGTCAACTCTACCATGAGTTTCCTTGTAAGCATTGACCCTTCTGGGGTTATTAGCCTGCGAGCTCAGTGAGAGAAGGTGGCTTAAGAGTGAGAGGAAATGGGGAATAGGAAAGAAATAAAATAGGATATGGGAAGAGAGACAATAGGAGAAAACGGAAGAGTTAAAAATAGGCAGATAGAAAACCAAAAATAGAGAAATGGCACCCAAAAGAAACGGCGGCTCCTGTTGGTCACAGATAGGAATTGCTGCTTCCTGTGAGGCTTAGTAATCAGAAGGTGGCAGAAGCACCAAAGGAGAGAGGTTGACACAACTCACGCCAATGCTGCATGCATGGCCTAGTGGTCTGAGCACAGGGCTGGGAGAAGGCAACTGAGACATTTTCCAACACCCTCTGTCACCCTAGCCAGGTACCATGGACACTGCTTCAGTCTCCCTCTAAAATAGGAATAATGACACTCAGTTAATTCCTTCCCAGAGTGTTAAAGATCATCAGATTAGCTAATGTAATGAATGTGCTTTGAAGATTATGTGCTAAGTACTATTGCTATTATGTAAGGTATTAACTTCCCCCCCAGCAGTGTTCTCTTAAAAGAGAGAGAGCGAGAGAGAGCTAGGAGTTGCCATAACTGAGCAGACCTGTGGTGCATCTAGTCCAATACCCTGTTTCTGCCAGAGGCCAGCACCAGCTGTACAAGGGCTAGGATATGCCTTAATGGACAATTACGGAATAACCTGATCACAGGGTAAATTTATTTGGAAGCCCAGACAGTCAGTGGCTGGCATATGCCCTGAAGCATGAAGGTTTTCTCTTCATTGATGCTTTTTTTATTCTATTTAATGTAACTTGAGATAGTCTTATTATTATTTATTTACACAGACTGCAGTAGCACCTGGGAGCCCCAGTCACAGACCAGGACCCTGTTGTGCTAGGTGCTGTACAAACACAGAACAACAAGATGGCTCCTGTCCAAAAGAGCTATACATACCCACTCCCATTTCAAACCCTACTAAACTCTTGGACTCAGTAACATATTGTGGCAAGGAGTTACTCAGGCTGTTTTTTGTTTGTTTTTTTAATATTTGCATCATTTATACTGTTTGATTTCATAGGGTGCTCTGTTTTATTAGAGGGGGCCCAATTTACTTTCTCTGTACCAGTCACTATTGTGTATATATTTCTGTCACCTCCCCTCTTTCTCATCTCTAGGCTGCTCTGTTCTCTTCAGCCTTTCCTAATATGCAAGCCTTGTCTTGCTCTCTGTAGAAGCCCAGGTTTTACAAAGTGACTAGTGACTCTGTGTGGCTGGTTTTGGGTGCCCAATTTGAAACACCTTTTAGCAACCTGGTTTTCAGAGGGCTGAGGCTCAGCCCTTTCTGAAAACCAGGCCCCTTGAGAGTGTCTCAAATGGGACACCCCAAATCACTAACTGCTTTGTAAACTCTTGGCCTGTATGGATAAAAACATTCAGTGTTATCAAAGTAAACATGGAAAATAACACAAGGGTTTGGGAAGGGATATAAACTCTCCTGCTTTAGGGCAGGAGTCGATGACAGACAAGTGAGGGGGCCCAGGAAGTTATTAAAAAAAAATCCTACCAAAACAAGATTCCCTGCTCTACACACTCGTCCTTCTGGGGAGTGGATGAGAGAACAGACATCTGGCAGATGTTAGTCACGTTGTTTAATGCGGAGGTGGAAGGTGCGCAGATATTACGGTGATAAGCATGGTATAAAAGCCTCGGTAGAGTAGAATAGGTAACTCTTCCTGTCTAGTAACAACCTGCCAAATCGATTGCAGATTGCTCACCAGTCGACCCCTGTACTCTACCTGTGATGAGAAGAGTAATGTAAGTCGACAGACCCCCCCGCCCCGCCCCGTGGTGTAGACCCTGCGGTAACTCGACCTAAGCTATGTGAATAACACAGCTGGAGTTGCACAGTGTACGTTGACTTACTGTGGTAGTGTAGGAACTGTGACCCTAAGTTCCCTTTTGTCCATCTTGCAAGCTTGTAAAATAGTCTCCTGGATGCAAAGGCATTTCAATCTATTCTGTTTTCCTGGGTTGGGCATGTGGGGAGAGATCTCCTCTCTTAGGTTTACATCACACATGTGGGTTTGGGTAGGTGGAGAGCTGAGCCCTCCTGATTTAGTGCAGCATATGCTTGCAGTCAGCAGGCACTTCCTCTCCACTGCTTTATACTGAGGGTATGGCTACACTTGCAGCCATACAGCGCTGCCGCAGGAGCACTCCCGCAGCAGCGCTTTGAAGTGCGAATGTGGTCGCGGCGCCAGCGCTGGGAGAGAGCTCTCCCAGCGCTGCACGTACTCCACCTCCCTGTGGGGATTAGCTTACAGCACTGGGAGCCGCACTTCCAGCGCTGGGGCACCGTTTACACTGGCGCTTTGCAGTGCTGTAACTTGCTGCGCGCAGGGGTGCGTTTTTTCACACCCCTGAGCGAGAAAGTTGCAGCGCTGTAAAGCGCCAGTGTAGCCAAGACCGAAGAAACCCACTTCTTCCTCAGCAGCAGGACCACTGCCCTTAGTATCAAGAACACTGCAGATATTGCAGTCATGGACTGGGCAATTTAATTAACCCTTGATCTGAAAAACCAAAACGTAGAACTCCAGAAGCCACCTTTTACAATGAGAGACTACAGCAGATTAAAAATAATTTCACCTCCCAGATACATTTAGCCCACTCAGTATCGCTGTTCTCGAGCATTCAAAAATCACTTGTCAGGCTCCCCTGAAAATCAGGAAATTGGCTTAAAAATCATGACGTTTTCTAATTAATACATTTTGTGTACTTTTCTTCTTTGCCATCTAGTTTCTGGGCCTTTAGGTTGTACCTGTTTCAGGTTTGCAAGCTTCTCTCCTCACCCCGGAAGGCTAGAAGGTTGCTTTATGTTCTAAATGAAAGCAGAGATTCTCATGAGCAGCTGGGGCTTTAAGAAAAACACCAAATATTGCAAGACTCACAATAGAAATGGTGAGTTGGCGACAGTGCGCATTAGCTACCTGCATGTACTCTTAAATGTTCATTTGGCTGGCAATCTGGAAAAGCCAGTAGCCTGGGGGTTAACAGACACCATTTAGTTTCAACTCTTTCCTCTCAGCAGTGGAATATACCAGCATAAAGGTCAGGGCCGGCTCTGGCTTTTTTGCCGCCTCAACCAAAAAAAAAAAAGTGGAAGGGGTGACTGGAGCAGCAAAAACAGGGGGAAAAAAACGGCGTGGCTGGAGCAGCAAAGGGGGGAGGGGAACACGGCACGGCTGGAGCGGCAAAGCTGGGGAGAGGACAACACAAAAACGGCGCAGCTGGAGCAGCAAAGCAGGGGGGTCTGGGCGAGTAACAACGGCATGGCCGGCAAAGCAGGGGAGAAACAAAACAAAAAACCCTACAGGGCGACTGGAGCCAGGGGACTCCCTGTGCTGCAGAGTGTGTGCCTGATCTAATGGGGGGGAAGGGGAGGGAGCAGGGGGGAGAGACAGAAGGGGGGCGGCCAGCGCTTCAGCGGGGCACTCACCCCTTGGCCCTGACCACTGCGCCGCCTGCCAGGAGGGCTCTGCTCCACTCTGGTCGATGGGGAGGGAAGGACGTGGGCTGCCCTGCCGAGTTTGCTGCAGGGCGCTCCCCTCCTCCATGCTGCCGCCCCCTACAGGGCGGCTGGAGCAGCAAACAAAAAAATAAATAAATACAAGCAGCTGTGTCGCCCTAGGATTAGGCGGAATGCTGCCCTGTAGAATCTGCTGCCCCAAGCACGAGCTTGCTCAGCTGGTGCCTGGAGCCGGCCCTGATAAAGGTTTGCAAGAACTTTTAAAAACTATTGAAAACTATAAACTTGTGGGATTCTAAATGGTCTTTAATTGTATTATTTAAGACTTTTGGAAGCTGCAAATTGGAAACTGTACAAACAGATTGGCAGGGATATTTATTGGAAAAAAGTACTTTATTTTGTCTCGGCAAAAAATGTTTTTAATTGAAAATACAGCGTTAAGATTTGACTCTGCTCTGGCTAAAACCAATTGCAAGACTCCTATTGACTTCAGTGGAAACAGTGCTGGATGATATCTATATAGTCTGTTGTCATAATAACCCAACTGTCTGGAATTTGATCAGACAATAAGAATTCCATTTTTACCCCAGGTTACCAACATTAAGTCCTGATCCAATAGGCTCTGAAACAGATCCTTAGTTCAATAGGTTTTATGGGCATCTGAACTCATTTTCTCTGGTGTAAATGGTAATTGATGGCTGACTGCAAACAGTATGAACTTTTTAACAACTTTAGCTTAATTCCTGCCCTTCTGGTTTTTCAATTCAAGGTAACGATTTAGATCCTCATCTGGTGTTAAATGGCATTGCCCCATTGACTTCCCATGGTGCTGTGCCAGTTTACACCAGATTAGAAGCTGAAACTCCAAGTTGTGTGTGTATGTGTGGCGGGGGGAAGCCTCAGATGGCTGCGAACTTAAAAATTGGACAATGACGGACTGTGAATCACAGTGATAATTGGACCTGGTGATATTCTAAATAAAAAGCTCTCAACCATGCTTGTAGTTGTTCCTGTTGCTTCACAGTGACTCAACAGATGTTTTAGGCTTCAGAGTCATGTTTGGGGTTGTGTACGCCTGTTGTGGTGTCGTCTGGGTTGTGTTCTGCTGGGACAATTGTTTAGATTTGTGCAGGCAGGTCTCACAGATGTGTCAGATGGACCAAGTAATCCACCATTTTTGCAGTTTCCCTTGTACAACCAATGAAATCATTGCATGCAAATTAGCCACAGAGTAAGAATGGTGATTGGATTAGTAACCTCTGTGTGACGGGACACAACTCATCATTGTGGCACCCCCTGCTGGCTGTCCTGGGAATTAACTTAGTCCATCCGTGCACCCTTGTCTAGTGGTGATGTCTCGCTGCTGTCACTTCTGCTCCAAGATGCGTGTTGTCCCAAAGGATACAGCGTTCTCTTCAGGACACAGCCCTCTGGCTCACACTCTGTTCTCCCCCTTTTGGGGGAACAGCAGTCCACTGTTCAGCCACTTCCTCGATGGTGAGTGGGGAGTGAGGGACCCAGGCCTACCCACTATTCCGGGTCCCAGCCCAGGAACCCTGAAGATGGAAGCCATGTGCCGCATCCCCTCCAAACCCACAGTCTACTTCCCTGGGCCACTTGCCCATAGCTCCAGCACCTTCTCCGCCCTTGTGTCAGGGCCACAGCATGCCAGCAGTCAGCCGGGAGCTCACCTTCACTCCTCTGAACTTTCCCAGAACTGATCTATCCAAGGTGCTACCTGCCCTCTGCTTGCAAGGCAGCCAGTCCTCCTCGAGCTCCAGGGAGTGACCGACCTGCTCCACCCTGCAGCTCTTTTCATAAGGGCCTGCCTGGCCCTGATTGGCTGCTCCTCGTAGCTCCTCTCCAATTGGCTGTCTCCTACCTAGTCTCCCTATGGTTCTCCCCAATTTGCTGCCTGTTGCACACCCTTCCTAGGGTCCTATTAACCCTTTATGGGCTAGTGTGGGGCAGATGCCCCATCACACTCTGGTATCACAATGGTCTAGGACTCTTGACATGACATGGATATGCCTCACTGTAGCTGTACACTGTACAGTCAAATGGCTGAGAACTTAAAACGGGATGGTAACAGACCACGAAATCCAGGGATGATTGATCTGGGTGACACTGAACAAAAAGAGCTCTCAGCCATGCTTGTGGCTGCTTCCATCGCTTCATACTGACTCTACTGACCTTTTAGGCTGCAGAGTGACACACAGAGCAACATCCTGTTGTACAAATGAGGGCCTGGTGTGGAGTGTTTGTTCCTTCTTAGGTAGCAATAACTTGACAATCAAAGATAATTAAATGGCCAAAGCTGGCAGCAAAATTTGGTGGCTCTGCACCCTGCTGGTAATCTGGGTTAGTGATGATGTGTTGAGACCAATCCTGGCCCTCTGATAGTCTGGTCAGCTTAATCCCATTCAATAATATACCACATTGAAACAACAGCTTTCCTCACTTTTCCCCACTGGGTTATCCTCTTGATCACATGCCTGTTGCTGTCCTTTAGTTATTATCTTTTAGACAACCAAAGAATTTAGATTCCTAGGTCATCACAGAAATCTCTGTGTTTGACTGTTCTCTACAGCCTCCAAGGGATGAGAAATGAAGTACAAAAGGACAACCTGTCTCAAGAGACAAGGTGGAGGAGGTCATATCTTTTATCGGACCAACTTCTGTTAGTGAAAGAGATAAGCTTTGGAGCTTTCACAGAGCTTCTCCTCAGGTCTGGAAAAGGTACTCAGAAGTTGGTCCAATAAAAGGATATTACCTCACCCACCTTGTGTTTCTAATAACCTGGGACTAACCCAGCTACAGCACTGCAAATAGCATTTCTCAAAGCCCTCAGTCCTGAACCTAGTGCTCTTCTGTTATTTTGGTTTGTGAAATAAGCTCAGTGTCAAAATAGTCATTGTATTTTTGGGAATCCAGCATGAATCAGGAAGGTGGGGAGAGTCCTGTCCTGGACAAACAGGATCTTATGTGCTCAGGTAGGTAGAGGCCTGAGACTTCTCCAGTTGAGAAACATGTACTGGGACATTTGCAAGCTAGTTTGTGACTGGAGACTCACTGGAAGCGAAGAGTGATGTGGAGAGGGTCTGTTAGAATCACACAGAGGGAGGAACTGTGTCCCGCAAAGTCTAGATAAGCACCTGAAGATTTGTAGCTTTGTCTGTAACCTCCAATATCTGGGACTGCCTTCATCACCACACACTGTGGTCAATCCCTAAGGAGCAGTGGAGGGGATTACGGATCAATTGGCCTCATTACTGCCCAAATCCCAGGATTTGTTGGGTTAATGCAGACTTGGGTTTAATGTTGGCCTTCCTTGTGTGTTCCAGCACAAGTGCAGGTCATGCTGAGCATGAGGCTTCATCCATGGCACTTAGTGAAAGTCTCTGTGTGCCTGCTCCCTGCTTCTTAGGAGTACAAGTAAAAGGCAGGAGAATAGGGTGTGTGTGAAAAGAAATAGTCCTAAGTCTGATCCTCATGCTCTTACCTGTGCACTCCTCCCTAGTCCTTACTTTTCAGGCTGCCTTACTCAGCCCTTTCCCCAGAGCATCTCTGCAGAACTGTGCTGTTCAGGGGCAAACCCTTAATGTTTATAGTGTTGAGGGTTTTACAACTGAAAACCGCTTTCCTCCGAACTTTGAAATGGCTGGGTAGCAAATATGCACTGTATTGTAACCAACAGGCATTTTCCAGGTGCCGGATGAAATGATGGGGAAAGTGTCCTCTAGGGGACAGTGGAGGAAAGAGAAGCTGAGGCAGGATTAGGGCTGTTAGCTTGGGCGTGTGAAGGCAGAACGGAAGAAAGAAAAGGAATTACCTGCTGCTCGCATGTGCAGGATAGTGGGCCTTGCTGACGTACCTTCTGCTATCTTTGACAAACAGCTATTTTTAACCAGCAGGCTACAAAGCAAATGTTAACACTTGGATACGTGTAATCAGTGGGTTTGTATGCTCTGGGGAGGGAGGTTGCTGTGTAAAATGTAACAGAAGAAGAGCTAGTGAGTTATAATAAGCCTCTGGCTAAGCATCACCCTGATAACCAGCATAGACCAAACAGGATCAAATTACCTTGTCCCATTAGTTGCATCACCTGGTAATAAACTCTCAATGGAATTCATGGAATGATTTGTTTGCAAAGCCAAATAGCAATGAGCAGAGGTAACACAGTCTCCAATTCCCACCTGCAACAGCGTGGAGCGTTCCCCAACTGTAGTAAAATCGCATTATACAAGAAGCAGGGAAGGAGCAAAAGAAAATGATCCTGGAGTTTATCATCATGATAGAATTCTCCTCACTCTGCGCTTGGGGAGAGCAGGGACGGTGGGTTCCTGTCTCTGCACTGCCCCTGATTGACATCATTATTTTTTCCTTCTCTTCCACAGCCCCAAGTGACTAGAATGCATTTGTTCTGGTGTTTACTATTAATGCTACTGCTTCTTTCTTTGTATGACTGTGAGGAAGGTTGGTCTTGTAGTTAAGGCATTGAACTGGGACTCCGAATTCCTCTCGGACCTGAGGCAAATCACTGAATCCCCTTGTGCCTTGGTTTCCCCATCTGAGAAATGGTGATAACCCTTCTTTTTTCATCTTGCCTGTAAAGATTATAAACTTTTTGAGGTAGAGACTTGTGCTATATGTCTGTGTAGCATCTACTGCAATGAGACTTCTTGGTAATACAAAGTAATAAAGATACATTGCTTTAGGTGCCTTACTAAGGGGGATGAAAAAGTCCCTGCCCCACAGAGTTTACAAACAAAATAACACCCTTCAGACTGTGATGCTCAGAGTATCTTTCCCAGACCTGAAGAAGAGCTCTGTCTATCTCGAAACCTCGTCTCTCTCATCAACAGAAGTTGGTCCAATAAAAGATATTACCTCACTCACCGGGTCACCCTTCAGGCATAACCCGTATGGCTCCATAAGAACGGCCACACTGGGTCAGACCAATGGTCCATCTAACCCAGCATCCTGTCTTTCCAAGAGTAGCCAATGCCAGGTACTTCAGAGGGAATGAACAGAACAGGTGATCATCATCATGTGATTCATCCACTCCCAGCTTCTGGCAAACAGAGGCTAGGGACACTCAAAGCATGGTGTTGCATCCCTGACCATCTTAGCTAATAGCCATTGTTGGACCTATCCTCCATGAATTTATCTAGTCCATTAATGACACAGAGAGAGGGTATGATTCCAATCTTATTTATGCTTGTTTTACATAGGTATATCTCCACTGATTTCACTGGGATTACTTTGCCTTACACTGGTGGTGGTGAGATCGCAACCAGAATATAAGGTCTGTGGCTAATTAACGATACATCGCCTAGCCCAAATTCGGCTGTCAGCGATACTAGTGCACATTGAGGCAGTGGGGTTACTCTGGGTTGACATCCAAGTAACAGAGCAGAACCAGACCCCTGGTTTTTAATGGGATTCTGTTTTCGATATTGTTGCTCATGTGACTTATCACCTTAAGGCCTACACTAGACTTTGCCTTGTGTGTGCTGTTTTTCTTACACCCTGGAGATTTTAATTCATCAGACCCAAATATGGCACTTCATGAAACTACGTGCTGCCCCTCAGGAGCCACAGGGAGCTGGGAAACTGGGCCTCCTGGAGACGCCATGGTAAATAACATTCACAAGCAAATAACAATTGGTCCTCCCTAGTGATGGAAGCATCTTGAAATGTTTGGGCCAGTTTTGATAAGCATCCACTTCTCCAAATCTATTGAGTCTGAAATACTAGGAGGATGGCTTTGCTCGCTGTATTTCTCATTAGAATTCATTTAGTAGTAATTACACAGTGCTTTACAAACATTCCCTGCCCCACAGAATGTATGCTCTCAGATGGACAAGGAAAACAATGGCAAGCCCCAGGAGAACAGCACAGGTCAGGTGGGGATGCAGGGATTATTGGGGAGGGGACCTGGAAGGGGTTCTCAAAGCAGTAGATTTTTAAGGAGAGCTCTTGGGGAACCAGAAATAGGAGACTGTCCCAGGCGCAGGGGGCAGCATGGCTATAGGCCCAGTGTAGCGTGGAAGAAGAAAGATAAGGGGGCGATCAGAAAAGGGGAGTGGGAAGAATGTCAGAAGCAATGGAAGAGGAGGAGGCACTGGGAGCAGAGAAGTGTGAGAGGCCCCAGAAGGACTGGGGGTAATTGCTCATCTGTCCCGAGAACCTGCTTATGCACAAGGCTCTCTTGTCACCCCGGTTTCACTAGCAGTCAGTGATGTGACAGACGGGCAGGCATGTAGGAAAGAGCTTTACAAACCATGCTGAGTGGCCAAGGTTGCGTGCTGAGAGGCCTGTGTTTTTCTGGTAGCAGCACCGCCCATTGCTGGCATTCCTGAGCCCCTGCTCTCCCTCCTCACTAGGGCTCTCCTGAAACCTGACTCTCTTTCTCCAGTTTTCCTCACCAGGGTTTAGCCCCTCCTGTGTAGCTTAGTGAGGCCAAGGGAGAGGAGATGGTGAAATGGCTTTGGATGGGGGTGTCTTCTATGCAGCTGTGCCTCAGGGGCCCTGGGATTGCAGAGGCTTTGCTTTCAAAGTGCCTGGATGAGACTAGGATGTGGATGAGCATCAGCTGGTTGATGCAATATCCAAACTAACTGGTGGTGATGCCAGTAGGTTTGCAGGTGAAGGGCTGTGGGTGCTCTGAAGGGGAGGGAGGAAGGACTACTGCTTCTGGGTGTTATGGGGGGAAAGGTGCGGGTAGTTTGCAGGGTTCAGGTTACCTTTAACTCCCTCATTCGCAATTTGCCTTGGTCCTTGGGTTACAGCCAGGCTTGCGGGGATGGGCTTCTGCTGCTCATCACCCCGGCTCGCTAGGTGCTGAAGAGCTGCTTTGTTCAGCAGCTTCCACCTGTGGTCACCGTGATGGAAGCCTATGGCTCTTCTGAGATACCAGCAGCAGTGGGTGATGGAAGCACTTCCAGGGAGGAGCCCAGAACCCTGCAGGCTACAGCCCATATGGTTCTAGAAGGTTTATTATGAACATTATAAAAAGGAAAAAACATATATAACTTATTCCCAGTGGACTAGGGTGGACAGGATCTGAGCATTAATGTGTTAGGATTCCCATAGGCAGAGTACAAGACAATTAATAGTCTTTTTCCCATTTAAGCCACAAAGCATTGTGGGACAGAGCTGGCCTAGGAGAGGCTGCTTTACAAACCAAAGTCGTCGTCTAGTGTTAATGATATCTCTTTTGAAATTAAAATAGTCCTACTGCCTTAAGACCGACTAATACACCCCACAGAAATCACGCTGCAGGAAGAACCTGAGCTAACGCTGCTTCCTGCTCAGTGGCTGTGGGAGCTTAGGCTTCAAAGCTGTGAACGTGGCATTCACAAAGAGTGCATGAGGCTCATTCTGGATGGCAAGTCAGTGTGAGGGGAAGAATTGGTGAATTAGTGAACTTGAGGGGTCCCTGAGTGACGTAACCAGAACACACCTTTGGTGAGCTGCACGCGATGCTTAGACTGCCATTGTAAGAGAGCCTGCTTAAGGAACAACGTATGTTTGTAATATGGTGGCTGACCTCAGTGGGGAAAAAGTTACATCCGTGCAGAGTGCTTTTGTCAATCCACCTAAGATCTTTCACTGGTTTGGGTTTCCAAATAATTGCAAAGAACCCACACCAGGTGCTAGCAGAACAACGTTTAGGGTTGAGGTGAGTGACACTGAAAGATAACCACTGAGGGTCTCTTCGGGGACTTTTTCCATGTCGAGCAATCCTTACTCATCTGAGTAGCCCCAGGAAGTCCCATGGGAGCTTTGAAGCTGACGTCAATGGGAGCAGGAGCAGGGCCTAAATGAATAAAGTCCCATAACACCCCAGTGATATCGCTGTTATCTCCATAGAGCAGATGAGAAAACCAAAGGGCAGAGAAATTAAGTGACTTACCCACATCAGATCCATGTATAGAGCCCAGGCCTCCTGACTCCTGTCCTTTAACCACATATTTCCTCCTCTTGGTTATCAAGAGAATATACTGCTTGATCTCTCTTAATCTCTCTCTCTTGTCTGACTGCCCATGTACACAATACAGCTGGGTGGTGCTGATGAGTTGGGGTTGGTGCTGGGGCAGATGTTAACATTTCCCATTGTCCCAAAGGTGCTCCTGCTCTGTCCAATCAAGAAGACTCAGTCCAGCTGTTTCTGCTCCCTTGGGTCATTGCATAGCTGAGAGCTGCATCACGGTCATGCCCATCTTTACTGAACCTTTCCTTTGGGGGTAGGGCCCTGCTCTGTGTTTCTGCCCCCTCTCCCTCAACCACACTTATCTAGCTATCCACATTTACCAAAGGGTTAGTGCTGCAGGGTAGGGTTTGCTTCTAGGCCAACTGCATTTCATGAGAGACTGCTCGTTCCCATGTAGTTTCCCTGCCTTTGCAGCCCTGAAAGTGAGAGATCTGCCCACTCTTCCTCCTGTGCTGTAGGAGGGGGCTTGCTGTGGAACAAATGTTTCCAAAGCCCTTGCTGTGATTTTACAAGCAGGCCAGTGATAGCTTGAGCTGCAGCCAGGCTGTGACGTGAAGCCAGGCATTTCACGTGCTAGTTCTGTGCGTTATGCAGAGGGACCTTCTCCTTCAGGCTTCAGAGCTGCATAATTTCACATCCCATGAATTTCCATTCGATTTAAAGGGCACAGACCTGTTAAAGAGTGCACTGAGTGGTATATAGACCCAGGCTGGGATGTCTGGGACCATCCCTGTTAAACAGCCTCATTAGACCTGAAAGGGCTCTGGGGGATGATCTCGGCCACCAGCCAGCGTTTATTAGCCAGCTATTGCCTCTTTATCTCTCATTAACTGGGGTCATTTGTACTTCATTTCCTTTCAGCCACACTCCACACTCTGGCCAGGTACTATTAAGCCACCAGTTCATTTAATTGGCTTTATCCAGACCAGGCCCTATCTCCGTGACAGGTGCACTCAGAGTCTTCCACACGCCAGCCTTCATTCCTCCTTTGATGAATGAATAAAGCTGGAAGCTGCCGAGCCACCCCCCTGGATAAGACCCTGAAGGCAACTGCTTGTCCTCGCAGAATTGGAGCCGTCTGGCTAGATCCTCAGCTAGTGAAAATCGGCACGGCGCTGTGGATCGGATGTGCAGAGGGATGGAGATCTGGAAATGAGGCTTGAAGTAAAGGGAGGAATTCGTATGGTGCAGGGTTCTCCTGCCTGTAGTGGAACTGATCCTCAATCTCTGGATACCAGCCCTGTCAGCAATGCCTTTTATCTGTGGCGCCTCATTTTCTCGCCGAGTCTGAGCACATTATTCTTGCCTTTGGAATGTACCAAGTGGCATTTAATGTGTCATATAAAACCACCCAGGAGGGGGACACCCCAAGACTCTTCCCTCAGGGCTGTATCCCCTTTGCAAGTTGCTCTCTCTCGGCATTGTCTGGAAATGCTTGTGGTTTTTACAACTTTCTGATTTCCAGCCAGGTGCTTCCCTCCCATTGTGCAGCGTGGGAGGGAAGAGAAGGGCTTTAGTCACAAGCAGGACTCAATTAAGGAGGGTGCATGTGATGGGAAAAAGCAGCTTCTCCACAGCAGTCCCCTCCCCCTTCTCTCTAGCCCTTCCATGCAACAGCGACACCCTGCACACTTTACGGGGGTGTACCCAAGCTGGTAGGGAGAAGGGGCACGTTCCCATCTCGGGACAATGGAATGCCCAATACAGCTTGCAGCATTCATTGCTGCTACCCAAGGAGCAGTTAGGATGACCGGATATCAAGTGTGAAAAATTGGGACCGGGGTGCGGGGTAATAGGAGCCAATATAAAAAAAAAGCCCCAAATATCGGGACTGTCCCTATAAAATCCAGACATCTGGTCTCCCTAGGAGCAGTCATCCCCCTGCATGTTGGCTCGAGGCTGGCAGGTGCCCAGTCAATGGTAGCATCTCCCCTTGGAGAGTCAAGCTGCCATTGCCGTGGAGATTCAGCGGGTGACACTTTGCACATGGCATGAGATTCTATGGACCTCAGGCAGCAGGGAGAGCTTTGCAGGCCAGGCCCCCTTCCTGCACTGGTATCTGCACCGCAGCTGCTAAGGGAACTCATGTAGCACATTGACCACTCTTGGTCTGGTGCAGGAGGGGACCACGTAGCCCTTAATCTTTGGGGCTTAAGTTAGCTTTCATACAGTGCATGGTAAAAGCAGTGTGGTCTAGTGGATAGGGCACTGGACTGGGGGATTCAGGACACTTTGATTCTGTTTCCAGCTCTACTGCAGACCTGCTGCTTGCCCTTGGCTCACTTCTCTGTGCCTGTTTCCCTTCTCACCCTTTGTGTGTCTTGTAGGAACAGGAACTATTTTACTACGTATTTGTATGGCACCTGGCACAATTGGGTCCTGGTGGTGATTGGCACCATTAGGCGCTTCTGTAAAGCAAATCAATAATAGTCATAATGTAACTTCCCAAACTACCTTGGCATTGTGTGTTGCGGAGCTGGGAGAGGGACCAACTCACATTTCATCTGACCTCCCATCATGCTGAGATCCTGGAGGCTGCTTCCTTCTCGAATGCTTCAGGTTCAGCACTGGCATGGTTCCTTCCCTGTTGTAGGCTGAAAGGAAAATATTTCTTCCCTAGCCCACCAAAATCTCTGAGCAAGCCAAAAAGTTCTGTTCACGCAGGTGGAAAATCAATGTAAGAGCTAATTCTTCTTTCCTCTAGTGGATTGTGAATGTAGAATCACCCTAGGGAGTTGGATGCAAACTAATAGAGCCTGGTCCCTTATCTCTTCTCGTTGAAGCCAGCAATTTGCTATCCACTTCTTGCCACTTTTAGCTGAAGAGCTGTCTGCCCGGATTGACCTGGCTCCCCGGACAGGAAACAAGCCAACGGGAAGTGAGGAAGTGTGGAAGTGTTGGGAGCCCCTGGGGTGGTCTTGGGGATGTTAGGGAGCATGTTGGTAAGGACTGTGTAGACCTGCAGTATGTGGATCACAATAACATTTCTTCATCTCTTCCATTGACCACTTCATGGCCTGAGCAGATCTTACAGGATAAGTATGTGCAGTCTGGTCAGGACTCTCATGGGAGACCACCATGAGGAGCCCAGGTGTTGCACAAAATTGGTGCTGGTGAATTACTGGGTAGCAACTGTCCCTCTGGGTCAGTAATGCCAACAGGGGTGTGCCTTGCTGCTGGAGGTGCCATGTTCTGGCATGTGGGAATAGACGTTAGAACGAGGTCCTGATCACTTTTTGCAAAAGGTGTTAACCTCAGTGTCCTGGCCAGATTCCAATTTGGGTAATTACATTGTGCCTACATGATGTTCCCCTCTGAAAATACAACTGGCAAGTTGTTCTTCACTCCCCTCATCTTTAAGATTCTTGTGAAGTACTGTGGTGTCTTTAGGTGCTGGGTGAGTGTCTCTTCGGTCGAGCTGATTGGGAGTTTTTTGACAAAAAATTTTATGTCAGAAAGTGCTGAATTTTCAAAACTGAAATTTTTGCGGGAGAGGTAGATTTTTTTTGACAAATTTTTTTACTCAAAAAAATTTTGAAGAGAAAATTTTGAAATGAAAAATTCCAGTTTTCTGGTTCAAGAAAACTGTGTTTCACAATTTAAATTAATTATAGTAATTTTTAAATGGTTGAAATAAAAAACAAAAGGTTTCAAAATTATTGAAACAAAACATTTAGATTGACTTGAAAAAAAACAACATGTTTTGGATTTTCACTTTGTGCTAATTTGAGACAGCAAATGTCAAAGTCTCTCAAACATTTCTGTAGGGCAGGAAAACCAGGTCCTGCCCAACTCTACTCTTTATGTACACAGGGTCAAATTTTGCTGTGTTTCACCCATGTACATTTTGAGGCACTTCACTGAAATCAGAGGTTCAAAGCTATTGTGTGAATACTTTTTCTCTTGATTTATGTTGGTGTCAACAGGAACAGAATTTGATTCAGAGTCTGAAGATTGCTTAGGGATGCTTCTGGATGATGGAAGGTGCAATTACAGGCAGAGCTGGTAAAGCCACCAATGCTTAGGGTTGCCTGAGACTCCCCATTAGAGGGTTGCCTGAGACTCCCCATTAGGTTGCCTGAGACTCCCATTTCAGTTGCTTTTAAGTTTGCCAAACTTCAGCTGTCTGGGCTGAATTTTCCACTCCAAGTATCTGCCTCAGGCAGCTGCTGATGATGATGATTATTATTAGTATTATTACTTTTTTAAGTTTAATTAAAATGGTTCAGCTGTTTCTCAGAACAAGATAAGAGGAAAATATATTGTTTCCCCATGCTAAAAAAATTCTTTATGGCAGTGTCAAAAGGCATCTTAATCCTAGAACACAGAAACTGACCTATTCTTCCACTTAATTGATTCAGTCTCTCAAGATGCATTAGTCTTGTATGAACCCAATCCCTTATTTGCGGTGTTGTATTTATATTAGCAATTCAAAAATACATCCTCTGGTGGTGAGAATGTGGGACTGGGAGGCTTTTAAGTTCTAGTCTGAGCCCTGCTTGTGATTTGCTATGAGCACTGACCTTGGTCAAATCACTTAAAATCTCAGAGCCTGGCTTTCCCTGACATGTGGCTTGCGGAGTTATGTGCAAAGCAGTGTAAAGTGCTAACCAATCAGAATGATGGCATTTTTTACCCACTTTGCAGAGGGATAAATGACTCCCCAGCGTGCAGGACAGCAGAGAGTCAGGACCTCTGTGCTTTGGTTTGCAAAGCACCATGGCATCCTTTAATGGCAAGCACTATGGAAACCCAAAGTAGTAGTATTTGGAGTAACCCTTTTCGTTTTACTACATGAAGTAAAGGTTAGGAATCAGTCACCCGCCCAGAATGGATGAACTTCTCTTTCCTGAGAGAGTCAGTGATCTGGGAATGCAGAACCATTTTGTGTTTGGGAGAAGAAACTTGGCTGGAGTGTATTCCAGAGCAGTCTGAGAAGGATTCCTTCCTTGCCTCCCAGAAGAATAAAGGACCAGCTTATGTGAAAGCATCTGTGGCTTGAAGTGAATCTCAACGGCTAGGTTCTCAGTCCCGAGAAGCCTGTTTGCACTAGGGAAGGAGATATCCAGCAGTGACATGGCTCCAAGGAGGGACCTTTGACTTAACTATATTTTGATTTAATTGTCTTAACAGCTACATCCTGCTGACATGCAGTTTGTGGACAATAGGGAAGGAATGTCTGTATTGCACTGGAAACCCCCCGGGTCCTCCAAAATTGTCAAACGATGTTAAGTCGAATAATGTTGGAGTCACTCAGCATTTCTGTTACCCACTCCCTCTTATTTTCAGAACCTGCTCAGATCTCCATGAGAGCCTAAGAGACTCCACATCCCATATCAATTATCAGAGGGGTAGCCGTGTTAGTCTGGATCTGTAAAAGCAGCAAAGAATCCTGTGGCACCTTATAGACTAACAGAAGTTTAGGAGCATGAGCTTTCGTGGGTGAATACCCACTTCCATCTGACGAAGTGGGTATTCACCCACGAAAGCTCACATCCCATATGGAGTCTCAGATGAATCCATCAGGTATTGAAGGTGTTTAACCATGGGTCCTGATTCACCTCATTCGTATGAGTGGTCCCACTGATTTCAATGTGACTCCTTGGGTGAGTCAGGCTGTAGGGCTCTGCACCTTGTGTGGTCATTTTCACCGGGGCAAAGTGCTACTGTTCTGATCTGGTGTAGTTTTACACCCACGTTTGGGTGTATAAACAACCCTGTGCAGGGCAAGAGAGAGGCAAATCAAACCTTTCCCAGCAGCATCCTTGCTGCCCGAATTATAGGCATATTGTCAGCTGAGAAAGCTAGAGCTCACAGTTCTTCCAAGGAACAGCATCTCTCCCTCTCATCCTGTCAGTTTCTAGAAAGCTGGTTTTTGCATCTGGGGAACTACAGACAGCCATCTCCAGCAGGACATTTCTCATGGTTGCCTTGTCACCATTAGAATATCTGACAAGTTAAAGGCAGTAGTTTGTCATAGCGATTGCCATTGCTTCCATCAATACTCAGCTAAAATGACTGACTATTTTTCGTTTTTCAGGGAATCTCACAGTGTCTGTACTGAACCTGCTGCATCAGAGTTCCTGCTTCTTTGGGATCACTGAGTGCGCAAACCTATTTGCTGCTTTCTTTTCTTTTTTTTTCTTAATAATTAAAAAACTTCTGCAAATAGTTTCAATTGAGTAATCACATGTCCTGTGCATAATCCAGAGGGCACAAAGCTGGTATGCTCCATCTTAAAAGGTACAGAGATTTCATTGTTACAAAAGACCTTATAACAAAGAGAAGGAAAAAAGAGTGGAATAAATAAAGGAAACCTCTTTAAAATCATCAAGAAAGGATCTTGGTTAGACGGCATTCTCTGAACCTACAGTAACCATAGGGAACTGAACAAAAGACAGTAGCAATAAGTCTTATGTATCCTTGGTGATCTGCTTAAGCAACTTGTTGCTTTTACAGTAAGCCAAAAAAAAAAAAAAAAAAAAAAACAGATGGGTTCAAAGTCTGCTGCATGATCTACTGAATGACAAGAGGCCTATTCTAGAGGTGCACGATGGAGTACAGTGTTAATGCAAAGCAGGCCCAGGGTGGCCTTTTGGATTTTCAGGCCAGGGCAATGGGCATGGTATGCTTTGCCCTCAATAAAGGCAACTGAATGGAGCTCCGTTTGCGTCAGCCTGAAGATGCTGCTGAGATGCGTTGAAGTGGCTGTATTTCAGGAGAGGCCGGCTTAGTGGGGAAGACTTTTGTCCTTTTGAAAGAAGCTGAATGTACTGGCAAGCTGGATTTGGTGAGAGAAGAGGAGAAGAGGAGACGCTGGAATCAGTCCTTCTGGAAAACTGCTATGGGATTAGAAAAGGAAAACCTTTCTGTAGGTGTTTTGAACCATTCTGTGGAGTTGGCTACAGCCCTGTTACTGAACTGAATAGGGTTATTTGTATTATAGTCACACCTAGAGGTTCCCACCAAGCTCAGGACCCTATTGTGTTAGTGACTGGACACACACATTCAGAAGCTGGTCTAATAAAAGAAATTACCTTACCCACCTTGTCTCCACTATCCTGGGACTGACACAGCTACCACAACACTGCACACACAGTCCCTGCCCCAAAGAGCTTACACTCTAAATAGCATTACTTCCTTTGTCTGTCCTGGCTACCTCTGTTTTTCAGCTAGAGATGAAGACCTTTTTTCCTGTTGAGAAGCAGAAATACTTCCATTGATTTCAGCAGAGCTACTCACGCAGTAGGAATCTGTTCATTATGGGAGACTGGTATCAGAATCTGGCCCTAAGCGACTTGCCCAAGATCAGAGAGGGAGTCTGTGTTAGAGCTGGGTATCAAACCTCAAATCCCAGTCCTGGCCCTAACCACAAGGCCAATCTTCCTTTCAGGAATGCTCCAGGATAAGTCAAAAAGCACCATACACTTTTGGAGTGCTTTCTGTAGAAGGCTATTGGTTAAGCTCTGTCAGACGCTTCCTTAGGAGACTGGGTGCTGCATTTGCTGCCACAAAAGAAAGGGAGCGGAATACTCTTGTGGTGAGAGTTGCAAGGCTTTCTAATATATTGCAAGATCTAATGACGCAACGAGTTCTCCAGTATTTCTTGTGTGACGTGTATCATATTGTTCCTGTGGATCCCTCATAAGTTCTCTTGCAAATGTTCTAGGTCACCACCAGGTAGAAACTGATGCTGACAACATAGTGACTAAGGTGAAAGGTCCAACTTAATTCAGCAAAACCCAGGCACACTGAGAGGTATGTCTAACCCCTGGCTTTTTATGTTTAGCTGGTATGGCATAAAATGTTCCATATCCGGGTTTGCAGAGCGCAGTAGACAGGGTGAGCTTCCCCATACGTGGTTCTGCAGATGAATGTCACGGCTGGCCTGGAGCAGTTCCTTGGCCTCCTTAGCACACAGGCTGCCACTTAGAGCTGGGTGAAACTTTTCAGATAAAACTTTCTTTCCCCCTGAAAAATGCAACCTTGGGTCAACTGAAACATTTTGTGAACTGGTGTCAATTTTGGTGAATTGTTTCAACTGGAGGGGGAAAAAAAGCAAAAAAGTTCCACCCAACGTCAAAATGTTTTGATTCTTTGGGGTGTGTGTGCAAGGGTTGAAACAATATTTTTTCCCCAAATTTCCTTTGCTTTTATTGAAACACAACGTTTTGTTTGGTCCGAAACGATATTTTGGGTCGACTTGGGGGGGGGTTGCCAAAAATGTTGGTTTTACTTGACCCCAAACCAATCTTTTCCAGGCAACTGAAAAATCAGTGATTCTCCCAGCTCCACTGCCAGTCCTGCTGCACTGCGCTTTATCTAGGTGCTGTCTGGGAGCTGGGATCAGAGGAGACAAGGAATGGGGAGACTCCCTTGTGACATAAGCCTGGGGTTGAGCTGTGGTTTTTCAGAGGTAAGGTTAGTGGGACAGCAAACCTATCACACTTCTACCACCTCACGTGCTCTTCAGAGTCTTCTGTAATAACCGGCCTCTGCACAGTGACTGGGTGACTTCACAACCTTAACTTAGGGGGCTGGACCTTGTCAGGCCCCTCATCTTTAAAGCTTCCAATGAAGGCAATGGAAATTCTGCATACAGAAGGCTTAAGAGCTTACAGCTCAAACTCCGCTTATCTTTCTCAGCCTAAACCATCTCTAGGAGCCTTTGCTGACAATTGCGTGCTCTGTGGTAGCAGGTCACTTAGCTCACAATAGCTGCAATGCTGGAGCAAGGGGCTGTTTGTTGAGTGAAGCTAAGTTTGACAGGACTATGACCAATCTGGCCGCTCAAGCACTGTTTGTGAGACTCAAAATAATGGAATGCATTTTTGACTCTGTCTTTGACTGACAGCATCCAGGCAGCTTGCGATTTGGGCAAGGTGTGATGTACCACCTTGTGACCTCCTGTCACTTGGAGCCTGATTTTTTTAAAATTAAACTGTGCATCCAGAATGGGTAGGCGGAAATAGCCGTTTATCTGTGCATGCAATTAGGGCCCTGTATGCCAAATCAGGTAACTTTGAACGTTTGGCCCTTAACCGCTCAGTTTCCCCATCTGTAAAATCGATGAAGTCACATACCTCACAGGAGAGTTCTGCTAGTTAAATGATTCGTATCTGAAGTGCTTTGAGATCCTTGCATGAAAGGCACTGTGAAAGTGCCAACATTACTCATTACTGTTGCTTTCTTTTTAGCTGCTTTTCAGGGTCTCGGTAAAATGATGCCCTGAAACTCTTTTAGCAAAGCTGGCTTTCCTTTGCTTCCTTCTACCCAGCTAGATGGAGGTAGAGGAGACAACCAGGTGCCAGATGCCCTCCCGGAAGCAGCACATGTTGGGCTTTTTTATTTGCCTTTAGATCCTTCCAGCCTTTCTCCTACTCTGAGAACCCTCTGTTTCCATTGTACCGTTCCTAACGGACATGCTGTGGCCACTTTCTTTCTGGCTGTCCAGTGCAGGAGGGCTGGACTCAGCCCTGTCCGGAGCCCAATGACTCTTACTTTTATTAGGGCCCAACTGAGATCAGGTTCTCACTGTGGAAATGCTGCACATAGCAAGATGCTCCTTGCCCCCAAAGAACTAACGGTCTCAATTGATGAGACAGATAAAAGGTGGGAGAGGTGAAGTGACAGTGCTGTAAATAGAATCCAGGTTTCCTGACTCCTGGTCCAGGGCTCTAGCCATTAGATCACACTGCCTTTAAATGTTCCTAACTCAGGAGAGATGGAATAATGTATGGATCCGTCTCTTCCAAGGGCCAAGCGCACAGTTTCTGTGACCCTTCTTGACCTTGGTGGCGTGGCATCACGCTGTCCTAGCTTCAGACTTTCACCGTCCGCCCATTCAGATGATCCAATTTCCTGGTTTCGCTGTTTTAGATCCTGTCTGTTGAAACAGGTGTTCATTTAAATACATTCCTTGGTCTTTGGGTTTTGTTTGCTTCTGCAATAATGATGTTGGCTGGAGATAGAGCTGTGGCCAGTTTGCGCTTGCTTGGTGTGAACTATGCAGACTGTGCCGTGAGAATGCCACTCCCTAACCACAAACATTGCATACACAGCCAGTGAGAGGAAGTGATACTTAGTGGGATCCCAGGGCTCCGTTTGCTCTTGATTCTTCGTCGGGCACTGAGCACATTCGGACAAGAATTGTGCAGAACTTGCCATGCTCAGTTTGTGGGGCTGTCACAAACTGTTCTCCTCTTTCCGCTCATGTAAGCTCCCATCCTTGGCATTCCAGTTGAGTTTGGGTAGAGATACCTGGATCTAAATCACAAAAGATGGGTTCAGAGCTGATTGCAAACTCTCCAAGGCCGAGGAAGTGTTCAGATCTGGCCCTTTAGTTCAGTCTGTCACAGAGGCTGTACGTACAAAATGTGGCTCTGGTTTCAGGTCTGGATTCTGAACACCGTCTGTGCTGGCGAGCGTTCCTGTAGATAAACCTGAACCGGGAACTAGGGACACTCTGTCCTTTATTTCCCCATTGTTTCCATGAAAAGACAGCAAGAAAACTGTAAGGTACAGAGCACTAGGGGGAGATTTTCTACTGAACTTCCAGAGAGCTGCAGCACAGAAGACTCCATCTGGGGAAAAAAGATGGGGGCAAAAGTGGCTTTAAACCATCTTTGTGGATTTTGGGCTGCTGTCAGGGCTGAAACAGCCCTTGATCTGAATTAGCACAACCCCAGAGGGACTCCCCAGCCTTACCCTGCTGACCAAATGTGGAGGTGGGATTTAAATCAGCCCTAAGCTGCTCCTGCACTGTGGGAATACCTCCCTGCCCTCTTGCTTCCCCTGTATGGCTCCTGTATGTATGACTCACTCAGTATGGTCCTCTGTCCCTCTCCAGTGGCGTCTGGACTACAGAGAACAGCTGGGGAGCTACCCTGAGCCTGGGCTGACGTAGGAAGACTTTTTCACTGTCAGTAGAAAATCATGTTTTAAGATCCAGAGGTTCCAGGCTCAAGTCCTGCTGCTGGCTGTCCTCCCAGGGGCCTGGGATAACGTATGCTGCTGCACACCAGTCCCGTCGTTTTTTTGATAAAAATATCCAGAACAGGAAGCAGATACTTAAACATTTTTAAAGCTGCACTGCTTTGTTCAACTGCTTTTGTCCTCGGTTCAGTTTCTGAATCACAAGGCAAGATCCCTGGGGCTTGTTGGCTCTCTTTTCTGGGGTTCACCTCGGGAACTAACCAGCAAAGGTGTTTACTCAGGAACATTTTTAATCTAAAACACAATAGCGGCAATTTATCTCCTGCTTGTACTTGTGAAATAGAGCAGTGAATTGAGCGGTGTCCCATTTCCCAGCAGGTGCAAATATTTCCCTTTAGAACAAGTGGCCAAAGCCTTACTTGGCTTAAAAAAAGAAGATTGTTTTGCCATTTTAGCAGGAGGGTGTGTGTCTGCATTAGGCAGAGGTGGAAAGGATGGCTGGGAGCCTGTAGGATTAGGAGACTTTCAGAGGTTCTGCTGAAAGCTTTGTGATACAGAGTGGCTCCAAGAGGCACTGCCTAGCATCATTTCTGGGAGCGATCCCCAAGGCTTGAAGGTTGGGTTTTCCTGATGAGAGGAATTGGCTTGACAGTGCTGGGAACTGGGCACACAGCACAACTCTGCGGGTGGCATCTCTGTAGTGGTTTGACACTTCCTTTGCATTGGGGTGATCCCCAGTGCAACAAGGTATTTAAGCACATAATGAATTGGCTTAACTGTAAAAACAGGCCCCGCCCCCTTTTGTGAAATTAGAAGCCAATTCTGTTCTATGAAAACAATAGCGCCTGTGCTTTTGCGTAGCCCCTGCCAACTGAGACAAACTGGAACAATCCTGCATTTTGATTTTATGATTTAGGCATTAATTTATTTTGCCAGCAAGGTCTAGCATTTCTAAATCCTCCTGGGAATTGTGATACATGCCTGGATCCCTTATATCAATTCTCATTCCTTTGGCTTTGTTGTGCTCTCAGGGGAGAAACACCCCCTCACCCCCCAATTCAGTAACAATTTCCTAGAAGGCTTAAGTCTGCAATGACACTTAGGTACCTGGTAAGGGTATTCAGAGAGTCGAGTAGTTAATGTTTGGAGGAGGCTTTGAAGATGTGATGTTCTATATGATGTTTGTGCTAAATCCTGTTCTTCTCATCCGAAGAACTGGCTATTACTTCCTGCGAGAAACTGTTGTTCACACTGAAACACCTGAGACACTGGAACTAATCTACAGAGCAAGAAAGCTGGGTAACGTGCCAGAATGTGCAATATGGCTCAGTTACTCTTCACCTGGTGTGACGACTTCCTGAAGTATCTATCATTTCACTTATAAGAAAATCACTCAGACCTAAGCATCAGCCGTTCTCCACGGACATCCTGCTGGGCTCCAGCAGACTGGATCAGAGGCTTGTGTGAGTTCTGAGAACATGAATCTGCAAAGAGGAGTTCAGTTACCATTTTTAGTTGAATATGGCACTGAGAAACTTGAAGACCTTGCTAGAGCCAGGTAGCATGCCTCCTGTCATGCCACATTGCTGGACTTCAGTCCTGATCTTCAAGGCCCTTGCTGTCCCAGATCTGAGCTTCTCTTGAGCATGGCCCACCAAGTGCTTTGTATTATAGCAGATTTTCAGTGACAGTTTTGTGGCATGATTGACCTTGAGTCTCCAGAAGTGAAAGCTTAGTGCCTTAACCCATTGTGTCACCTAGCTTCACCCAGTGCCCAGTATTCATACTTTAGGCGGCTGCATAAGGAGACAGCCTTTCTCCATGGAGAGAGCACAAGACTGGGAGTCAGGAGACCCAGGACTGGATTCTCGCCTCCCTTCCCCTGCACCTTGTGCAGTCATTTGCCCCTGTGCAATGTGTAAGTGCGAATGCAGCTGACTCTGCACAGAGATAAATGACTGCACAAGGAGTAGAGCAGGGACGAACCAAGCCCCTGGGTTTTATTTCCAGCTCTGCCACTGACAGACAGCAAAGTCTTGGGGCAGTCACTTAACCTTTCTGTGCAACCTCCCTTTATAAAGTGCACTGAGATCCTCAGCTGAGAAGTACTACAGAAGTGCTCCCTGTTGTTATTAAATGTGTTAACTTAGATGCAGCTGTTCTACAGCTTGCATGTTAGCAACTTGCTCTAGTCATTAGATTGGTTGATCAGCAAGAGCACATAGGTGCTGGAACTAGGGATGCTGCCGCACCCCCTGGCTTGAAGTGGTTTCCATCATATACAAGGTTTACAGTTTGGTTCAATAGCTCTCAGCTCCCCCACTGTACAAATTATTCCTGCACCTCTGCTAGAGAGAGATCTGAACCACAGGATCTGAACTTTTCATACTTTAGTGAAGCTTGGATCTGATCTGAGCTTTGCAGCTTGATCCAGAATTCATGGCTGAGGCTTATAAAACTGACCAGGAAATATTTAATGACCACTTCCTTACCCCTTACTGCTTCCAGATATCATAGAGAATGTCCAACTTCATTGGAAAAGTCACCGAGGGCTGCATTCTTTGCAGATGTTGGTTGCACCCCCATGAAGTGGAGCGAGAAGCAAGCAGAGAGTTCTGGGGCTGGGAGGTGAAGGTGCTGCTTCTTGGTTCAGGAGCAGAGCCATGGGCCTGTAAAACTAGTCCCCGATGAAGTGGCTCATTTTAGTGCCACAAAAGGCTGCCAAACCCTGCCTGGGAATCCAAGCCAATTGCTTCTCACTGCTTTTTCTCCTCTCTTCCATGCAGGTTGACGAAGGGGGGAAAGCGGACTCCCTGACCTCCAAGCTGCAGGCTGGTGATGAGGTGGTGAACATCAATGAGGTGGAGCTGAGCAGTTCCAGGCGGGAGGCCATCTCACTGGTGAAGGGCTCCTACAAGACACTGAAGCTGGTCATCCGCAGGTAGGCAAGCAGGGTGTTGTGCGTTATTGCTTCCGCCTCCTTCCTTCCCCTCCCTCCCCAGCACCATCCTGTAATGACTCTCAGCCACCATCTTCATCTCTCCTGCTGAGAGTCAGGGGCACCTGTGACCTGTCACCTGGGCCAGTCTGGCGCACAATGTCCTACCAGGTGTGAAAGAGCTATTTCGACTGCCCCCCATCAACACAGCAAGTCAGGGATGTTGCTTAGTCACTTCAAAGCAGAGTCCTATCTGGGGCTACCTAGGAGAAGATTCAACCATATGCTCGCTGTCATTTCTGTGGTTTTTCTTTGTGGATGGGGATTCAGGGTCTGATCCAAAGCTCATTGAAATCAACAGCAAGAATCCCATAGATTTCAGTAGGCTTTGGATCAAACTTTTACTGTGCAATTGAGAGAAAGAATGGATGTTTCAGTTTTAAATAGCATTGTGGATTATATAGTTAGGGTGCGATTTAGTGGATAGAACAGTGACCCCTGAATCAAGCCTCCTGGATTCTAATCACAGATCTGGCATGAACTGCATGTTTTGGGGCAAGTCACGTAACTCTGCCTCGGTTTCCCTGGGTGCTCAAGGAGTTTGTAATGTATAATATTTACACACTGTACCTCCTGCAGTGTTTTGAGGTTAATTCATCTGTGTAAATCACTGTGATCTCTGCAGATAAAATGTGATATGTAGATGGAAGTGTTTGTATTAGAATCAAGCCACAGACTTGGATTCCAATACAGATTTTGAATCTACTAGGGGCTGTGGGGTTTGGATCTGAGGTTTTTGTTCTCTCTCACATTGGAGAGTTAGAGGCCAATGCTAACATTTGGTTTTTGATCTGGGTTTCCATCTTCAGTCACACCCCCACAACTGAGGGGAAGGGTTCAGAGTAAGATTCTGGTGCTGTTGCAGTTGGCCTTTCTAGTTTTGTTTATGTGTGGGAGTTGGCTCTTATCATACATGGCTATCGTCAGCTGCGGTGCAATATCTCTTAGAAGCCAAACTTATTACTAGTAGAGTCTGCTCTGCCTCTGTGTGTATCTCTGATTATCCTTCTGTACTGGGGGCAGAGTGAGTGAGCTGTCTGACTCACTGGACCACAACTCCCGGTGTGCTAGAAGCCTGTGTCCAAGCTGGGAATCTGTCCTTTTTCTTTCAGTGACAACACAAATGAGCCTCTTTCTTGTTTTTCTGACTAGCTTTCCCATACCATACGAATCAGCCGAGGCAGAACAGCTTATCTCTCATTCAGTATGCACAGCTCAACCACCAGTGTGGGGTTCTAATTAAAGTTGCTGAGTTATTGAAAGAGGACATGACCTAGCATCTGAACAAATTAACAAATAGCCTACAGTGTCCCGCGTTCCACAAGTATACTTCTAAAATGGAACCATGTAGCATTTCTGCCGCCATTATTTTCCAGGACAGGGTCCCGTCTCTCTTTTTCTCTCCTCTTATAAATGTCTACACCGGGGGAATCCCAAATATTCTTGTCCCTGCTTTACAGGGTAATACTATGGGAGCTCTGCTTTGGTTTGGAGCGTCGCGGTGCTTCATGTCATTTCATTGTGTGATATGCAGAGCTGCCCCGGTGGAGTGCGCAAGTGGGGCAATTTGCCCTGGGCCCCACAGGGGCCACCACGAGAATATAGTATTCTATAGTATTGCAACTTTTTTTTATGGAAGGGTCCCCCGAAATTGCTTTGCCCCAGGCCCCCTGAATCCTCTGGGTGGCCCTGGTAATATGGTCCACTTGCAGTAGTGTTTTTGGTGTTAAGTGGGTCGTGATTTCTGCTGTCTTTTTTTCCATAAAACATGCAGTTGTAAGATGGGATTTTCAGAAGTGCTCGGCTCTGGCCTAATTCTGCTCCCGCTGAAATAGATGATCAAACTGAAGTCCAGTTTTTAAACAGCTTCTGATAAGGTGCAAGTCCCCAGTGAACATGGGGTTAACATCAGCTCTGCTTCCCCCCTCCTTCGTAAGGTATTCTGCTCTTCAGGCCAGGCTCTCAGATGAAGGAGGGCCTTGCAGACCTCCTTAGCTTGTCCCATATTCAAACTCTCTCCACTGAGAATACTTTCTCTGTCTTTTACATTCTTCATCCTGCATTTTGTTAGCTCTATTGCCCTAGAGAAGCATAACTGTCTAGACAGATGGAGATGTGCTCACATGTACAGCTGGGTCCTAAGCTATGGATTGCCTTGAAGATCAGGACCAAGGCCTTGAATTGTAGCATTAGATGTCACAGTGATGGCAACTTAAGATGATCGATGCCATATACCATTAGAGAAAAAAGGAGATAGAGCGTAATAATGTTAATAATAATTTTATTCATGCAATACCCCTGCCAAAGTTCTTACTTAAGAACGTAAGAATGGCCATACTGGGTCAGACCAATGGTCCATCTAGCCCAGTATCCTGTGTTCCAACAGTGGCCAATGCCAGGTGCTTCAGAGGGAATGAACAGAACAGGGAAATTATAGAGTGAGCCATCCCCTATTTTCCAGTTCCAGCTTCTAGCAATTGGAGGTTTAGAGATAGCCAGAGCATGGGGTTGCATCCCTGACCATCTTGGCTAATAGTTATTGAAGGATCTATCTTCCATGAGCTTATCTCATTTTCTTTTGAACCCAATTCTTCTTTTGACCATCACAACATCCCATGGCAACAAGGTCCACAGGTTGACTGTGTGAAGTTTGAAGTACTTCTTTGTATTTTAAACCTGCTGCCTATGACTCCTGGTTCTTGTCTTATCTGGAAGGGTAAATAACATTTCCTTATTCATATTCTCTGCACCCTTCATGATTTTACAGACCTCTATTATAGCCCCCCTTAGTCGTCTCTTTTCTAAGCTGAACGGTCCCAGTCTGTTGAATCTCTCCTCATATGACGCCGTTTCATATCCCTAATCAATGGAATATTATTGCATTTTATAAATATACAATTAACAAATAACTAACTATTCGGGCCAGATCCTCAGCTTGTCCTCCATTGACTTCACCAGCAGAGAATCTGGCCTTCAAATGTTGACATGGATGGATGGAGGTTAAAATCCTGAGAAAGGAGCAATGGCAAACAGAATTTGGAGATCGCAAGTAACTTCTGGGTTGTGGGTCAGAAGCTATATGAAATCTACTGACCCATGAAAGAAGCACGATTCAGCCCTCTGGCTGCAGAGGTGGCATGAGAGATTAGGCAAATGTGTCAATCTCCAACACAAAACAAGGAGTGGAGGGAAATGGTTAAGGATTCCAGAGAAAGGGGAAAAAGCAAAAAGAAAAACAAACACCCTCCATTAGATAAAAGTGTAAATGAAAGAAATAAGGAGTGAAATACAGCAAAGATACAAAAGAGACTAATTGGGGAAAGCCATTCTGTACACAAACATGGCCAGGGGCACAGATTCTTCATTGCCGGTAGGGGAATGTTGCTAAGTCGGCATGTAGCTACGTGATGAAATCCAAACACTCAACAGTATGTGAACGAGGTTCAGAGAGAAATAGCAGAAAGGATCTCCGGAGGCATGGATCATCTTTACCCCACTCCTAATGCACCTGACCGTTCAGGTTAAAATAGTAATAAGTATTATAATATCATCTAGAGTTGTGAAAGCTCCTTATGGCCTGGGACAATGTGGGATGCAGGTTTAGGCGTTGTACGGCTTGTGTAAAGATGTTGCAGTTGCTTTCAGTCTGTGGAGTGTGCTGTAAGAATGTGTCCTGATCCAGGTGCAAGTCCTGGGGCACTCAGCAATAAATGTGTTAGGCCCCCAGACCTAAGGGATCCTTGGTTAGACACAATGGTATTAAATAGACTATTCTTCGTTGTTCTCCCTATGGCCCTGGTACTGTAAATATTTATGCAAGTACTGTCTAGTTGTGCAATGCCCATTGAGATCAATAGTTCCACTGACTTCAGCAGCCTTTCAGTTGAGCCCATGCTTATCTTTACTCATGTGGGTGAAATTCTGCATCCAAGGTTTATGTAGTGTAGGTTCAGATCTAGGGTATTGGTTGAGCTCATATAATGTTAGGAGCCAAAGCTATTAAACTCAGATCTGGAGCCAAATCCAACATTTGGGGCTGTTCGGACCCCATCTTTTACTGGGTCAGGCTCATCTCTCCCTGAATGTAAATATGCTGTTCTTCAAGGGGTAGAAGTGCAAGTAGCTGACGTCTTGCAGCTCTCTGCCCTCTGATGATAAAATGAATGAACAAGTTAATTTGATTCTTTTTGAATGGAATTAACGAGCTACTTCCTCTGGCGTGCTTAGCAGATAGGTAATTTACAAAAGAAGTCAATGATGGACTAGGATTGCTGGCTGAAGACAAAAACTTTCTGAAACTCTCATTTATTACTTGAGTTCTCAGCATGTGATTGGCTAATGCTCTCAGTAGTTGCTGCAAGAGATTGTGCACAGGG